>NC_058521.1:384864912-385464912 GCF_904849725.1 Hordeum vulgare subsp. vulgare
TTGCTGAATCTTGTTAGGAAAGAGCAATTCTCTGGCCTTCCTAGTGAAGATGCCGCATCCCATATCAATACCTTCATTGAGCTTTGCGATATGCAAAAGAAAAGAGATGTGGATAACGACGTGATTAAGTTGAAACTTTTTCCTTTCTTGTTGCGAGATCGGGCAAAAACTTGGTTTTCTTCTTTGCCTAAAAATAGTATCGATTGTTGGGATACGTGCAAAGATGCTTACATATCCACGTATTTTCCGCCGGCTAAGATCGTCTCCTTACGTAACGATATCATGAATTTCAAGAAACTTGATCATGAACACGTTGCACAATCTTGGGAGAGGATGAAGCTTATGATTAGAAATTGTCCTGCTCATGGCTTGAGTTTGTGGATGATTATACAAATCTTTTACGTTGGCTTGAATTTCGCTTCTTGCAATATCTTGGACTCCGCCTCAGGTGGAACGTTCATGGAAATCACGTTAGGAGACGCTACAAAACTCCTAGACAATATCATGACCAACTACTCTCAGTGGCACACTGAAAGGTCGCCTGCTAGCAAAAAGGTGCACGCTATAGAAGAGATTAACTCACTTAGTGCTAAGATGGACGAGTTGATGAATTTGGTTGCTAGTAGAAACGCTACCGTAGATCCTAATGACATGCCACTATCTTCTTTGATTTAGAGTAGCAACGCTAGTTTCTACAAAAATTTTGTTGGTAGGAACAATTTTGGCAACAACAATGCTTTTAGAGGAAACTATGTTCCTAGGCCTTTTCCTAGTAACTCCTCTAACAATTATGGCAATTCCTGTGGCAACACTTATGGAAGTCACAACAAATTACCCTCTGATCTAGAGAGTAATATAAAAGAATTCATCAACTCTCAAAAGATATTCAATGCGTCCATAGAGGAAAAACTACTCAAAATAGACGATTTGGCTAAGAGCGTTGATAGGATGTCTTGTGATATTGATGCTTTGAAAGTTAGATGCGCTCCTCCCAAGATCAACTTGGATGAAACTTTGAAAGCTATGTGTATCTCCATGAATGAGAACAAAGAAAGAACCGCCCAAATTCGTGCTAGACATGAATGGTTTAAAAGGGTGCATTCTAGTGATGCAAATCACGAAGATCTTAAAGTGCTTGGTGTGTCTCCTCTTGAATCTTTGTTTTTGCGTGTCAAACCTACTTATGGAGGGGCTGGATATGAATCCACTTTGGTTGAAAAACGCCCCGATGATTCGGAGTCCACCTATCTTGATGATAAAGGTGTGGAGAGTGGAGTAGAAGAAGTCAGAATTTTGGGTAGTGATGAAACTGCCACTTTGGATTTCAAGGAATTCAATTATGATAATTCCTTCTTGTTTGAATGCATTTCTTTGATGCAATCCATTGCAAACTCTCCACATGCTTATAGCCAAAGTAAAGCCTTTACCGCGCATATCGTAGATGCTATGATGAAATCTCTTGAAGAGAAGCTCGAATTAGAAGTCTCCATACCTAGAAAACTTCATGATGAGTGGGAACCTACTATGAGAATCAAGATCAAGAACTATGGGTGCAATGCTTTGTGTGATTTGGGTGCTAGTGTTTCCACGATTCCAAAGTCTTTATGTGATATTCTTGGTTTTCACGAGATTGAAGAGTGTTCTCTTAATTTGCATCTTGCGGATTCTATTATCAAGAAGCCCATGGGGAGGATCGATGATGTTCTTATTGTTGCAAATAAGAACTATGTACCCGTGGATTTAATTGTACTTGACATGGAGTGCAATCCTTCATGGCCCATTATTCTTGGTAGACCTTTCCTAAGGACTATTGGTGCTAGCATCGATATGAAGGAAGGGAATATTAGATTTAAATTTCATTTAAAGAAGGGCATGGAGCACATTCCTAGAAAGAAAATAATATTGCCTTATGAATCTATGATGAGGGATACCTATGGTTTGAGCACCAAAGATGACTATACATGATTCCATCACTTTCGCCTAGCTAAGGGCGTTAAACAAAAGCGCTTGTTGGGAGGCAAACCAACGAATCTATCCTTTTTATTTCTGTTTTGTGTTTTCCACACTTTCATAATTCTGTGATGATTGTGTTTTTTGTGTTTCTTTTTGCGTTTGTGCCAAGCAAAACTGTTATGATTAGTCTTGAGGATGATCGTTTGGTCATGCTGAAGAAGACAGTAAATTTCTGCTCACGAAAAGAATTTTTTTACTTTTTTCTCTAAGGGCTTTTGAGTTGATTCTTTTTTCTTCTGATTGCTACGCACATTCTTCATACTGTCGTAATTTTTCAGAATTTTTGAAGTACCAGAGGTATACGAAACATACAGATTGCTATAGACTGGTCTGCTGTTAACAGATTCTGTTTTTGTTGTGTTGGTTGCTTATTTTGATGAAACTATGGATAGTATCGGGGGGTATTAGCAATGGAAGATTGAAAGTACAGGAACCCAACATCAGCACAAGTAGAATTTAAGTTTGACACAGTACCTATGGAAGTGGTGGTTTGCTTTCTTGTACTAATGTTATCACGAGTTTCTGTTTAAGTTTCGTGTTGTGAAGTTTTCAAGTTTTTGGTGAAGTTCTGATGGACAAAAAGATAAAGATTGGCAAGAGCTCAAGCTTGGGGATGCCCAAGGCACCCCAAGAGATTCAAGGATGCCGTAAAAGCCTAAGCTTGGGGATGCCCATGGAAGGCATCCCTTCTCTCGTCTTCAATCCATAGGTAATGTTACTTGGGACTATATTTTTATTCACCACATGTTATGTGTTTTTGCTTGGAGCGTCTTGTATCGTAGGAGTCTTTTATTTTTTTTGTGACAAAATCATCCTTGATGCACACCTAGAGAGAGATACATGCACACACCATGATTTTGTCGAGCTTCACTTATATGTTTTGGTAGACAATTCAGCTCACATGTGCTTCACTTATATCTTTCGAGCTAGATACTTTTGCTCTGTGTGCTTCACTTATATCTTTTAGAGCACAGCGGTGCGTGGCTTGGGAGTTGATATATGCTTTGAAAGTAGTCTTAAAAGGGGTAGTTATCCAAAGGGATACGAAAACTTCCACCTTCATGTGCATTGAATAGTTAGAGAAGTTTGATTCATCACAATTAGTTTTGAGTTGTGGTTATAATAATATTGAAGTCATGCTAGTAAGGTGTTGTGGATCTAGAAATACTTGTGTTGAAGTTAGTGATTCCCGTAGCATGCACGTATGGTGAACCTCTATGTGATGAAATCTGAGCATGATTAGTATATTGATTGTCATCCTTTGCGTGGCGGTCGGGATCGCGCGATGGTTTATACCTACCAACCCTTCCCCTAGGAGTATGCGTTGAATGCTTTGTTTCGATTACTGATAAAACTTTTACAACAAGTATATGAGTTCTTCATGACTAATGTTGAGTCCATGGTTTAGATGCACTTTCACCTTTCACCATCACTATCTTCTTAGTGCCGTGCAACTTTTGCCGGTGCACAAAACCCACCATTAGCCTCCCTCAAAATAGCCACCATACCTAACTATTATGGCTTTTCAAAGTCATTCCGAGATATATTGCCATGCAGCTACCACCATGACATGTGCCACCACGTCTACTTTACCTTTGCATGCTTGTAAGATAGCTAGCATGATGTTTCCATTGATGTCTATGCCATGCTAGATCATTGCCACGGTACACTACCGAAGGCATTCCATATAGAGTCATAGTTGCTCTAAGTTTTGAGTTGAAAGTGTGATGATCATCATTATTGGAGCATTGTCCCATGTGAGGAAATAAAAGAGGCCAAAGAAGCCCATAAAAAAAGAGGCCAAAGAGCCCACCAAAATAAATAAATAAAAAAATGAGAGAAAAATAGAGAAGGGACAATGCTTCCACTTTTTCCACACTTGTGCATATTAAGCACCATGATCTTCATGATTGAGAGTCTCTCGTTTTGTCACCACCATATAGCTAGTGGGAAACTTTCATTATATAACTTGGCTTGTATATTCCAATGATATGCTTCCTCAAAATTGCCTTAGGTCTTCGTGAGCAAGCAAGTTGGATGCACACCCACTAGTTTACTTTAAGAGCTTTCACATACTTGTAGCTCTAGTGCATCATTTGTATGGCAATCCCTACTCATTCACAGTGATATCTATTGATGAGCATCTCCACAGCTCATTGATATGCCTAGTTAATGTGACTATCTTCTCCTTTTTTTCTTGCAACCCCCACCATATTCCACACCATCTATAGTGCAATAACCATGGCTCACGCTCATGTATTGCGTGAGAGTTGAAAATGTTTGAGAAAGTAAAGGTGTGAAACAATTACTTGGCCAATACCGGGGGTGTGCATGATTTAAATTTGTTGTGCAATTATGATAGAGCATAGCCAGATTATATGCTTTTGTAGGGATAACTTTCTTTTGGCCTTGTCATTTTGAAAGTTCATGATTACTTTGCTAGTTTGCTTGAATTATTATTGTTTCCACGTCAATAGCAAACTATTGTTTTGAATCTAATGGATCTGAACTTTCACGTCACATAAGAGGAATTACAAAGGACACCTATGCTAGGTAGCATGAAATCATCAAAAATTCATTCTTATCACTTCCCTACTCGAGGACGAGCAGGAGTTAATCTTGGGGATGCTTGATACGTCTCAAACGTATCTATAATTTTTTATGTTTTCACGCCGTTATCTTGCCTTCTTTGAATGTTTTATGTACCTTTTTATATATTTTTGGGACTAACTTATTAATTCAGTGCCAAGTGCTAGGTCCTGTTTTTTCCGTGTTTTTGACTCTTTTCAGATCTGATTTTGGAACGGTATCCAAACGGAAGAAAGTCCCCGAAATGATTTTTTCCCGAACGGAAGAAGTCCAGAGGGCTTTTGGGCCAAGCCAGGTGGGCTCAGGGAGCCCACAAGCCCCCACTCCGCCACCAGGGGGAGGCGGCAGTGGGTAGGCTTGTGGCCTCCCTGGCCGCCCCCTGACCTAGGTCTTTGGCCTATAAATTCCCAAATATTCCGCAAAAAATCAGGGGAGCCTCGAAAATACTTTTCCGCCGCCGCAAGCTTCCATTTCCGTGAGATCTCATCTGGAGTCCCTCCCGGCGCCCTGCCGGAGGGGACTTTGGAATTGGAGGGCCTCTTCATCATCATCATCGCCCCTCCAATGACTCGTGAGTAGTTCACTTCAGACCTACGGGTCCGTAGTTAGTAGCTAGATGGATTCTTCTCTCTCTTGGATCTTCAATACAAAGTTCTTCATGATCTTCATGGAGATCTATCCCATGTAATCTTCTTTGGCGGTGTGTTTGTCGAGATCCGACGAATTGTGGACTTGTGATCAGATTATCTATGATATATATTTGAGTCTTTGCTGATTTCTTATATGCATGATTTGATATCCTTGTAAGTCTCTCTGAGTCTTGGGTTTTGTTTGGCCAAATAGATCTATGATTCTTGCAATGGGAGAAGTGCTTGGTTTTGGGTTCTGCCATGTGGTGACCTTTCCCAGTGACAGGAGGGGCAGCAAGGCACACATCAAGTAGTTGCCATCAAGGGTAAAAAGATGGGGTTTTTTATCATTGGTTTGAGATTATCCCTCTACATCATGTCATCTTGCTTAAGGCGTTACTGTGTTCTTATGGACTTAATACACTAGATGCATGCTGGATAGCGGTCGACATGTGGAATAATAGTAGTAGATGCAAAAAGTATCGGTCTACTTGTTTCGGACGTGATGCCTATAGAAATAATCATTGCATAGATATCTTCATGTCTCTGCATAGTTCTGTCAATTGCTCGATAGTAATTTGTTCACCCACCGTCTACTTGCTTTCATGAGAGAAACCACTAGTAAACACTACGGCCCCCGGGTCTATTCACATCCATCGTTTACAACTCCGCTTTTACTTTGCTTTGTTACTTTGTTGCTTTCAGTTCTCACTTGGCAAACAATCTATAAGGGATTGACAACCCCTTCATAGTGTTGGGTGCAAGTTTGTGTGTTTGTGCAGGATCTTGAGATACTCCTCCGCCGGATTGATACCTTGGTTCTTAAACAGAGGGAAATACTTACCTCCGCTATGCTACATCATCCTCTCCGCTTCGTGGGAACACCAACGTAGAAGGATTCCTGGTGCCGTCAACGTACCCATTTCTGGCACCACCGGAAGGTCTTTTGTGGAGTAGCATAATGGACAGCATTTCGTAATACAAGATCCGTGACTTACACTTAGTCACATTGCTTGCAAGGCTTGTGTGTGATGTTGTATTACCGAGTGGGCCCCGAGATACCTCTCCATCACACGGAGTGAAAAATCACAGTGTTGATCCATACTAACTTAACGGACACCTTCAGAGATACATGTAGAACACCTTTATAGTCACCCAATTACGTTCTGACGTTTGATGCACACAAGGTATTCCTCCGGTGCGAGTGAGTTATATGATCTCATGGTCATAGGAACAAATACTTGACACGCAGAAAACCTTTGCAATAAGACGACACGATCAATATGCTACGTTCATAGTTTGGGTCTTGTCCATCACATGATTCTCCTAATGATGTGATCATGTTATCAAGTGACAACACTTGTCTATGGTTAGGAAACCTTGACCATCTTCGATCAATGAGCTAGTCAACTAGAGGCTTACTAGGTCCAATGTTTTGTCTATGTATCCACACATGTATTTGAGTTTCCAATCAATACAATTATAGCATGGATAATAAACGATTATCAAGGACAAAGAAATATAATAATACCTAATTTATTATTGCCTCTAGGGCCTATTTCCCACACTAAGGTTTATCAAACTTAGGGAAGTAGAGGTTGAAGATGGTTTCACTGAAGCAACCTTGCAATTAAGATACAAGAAGTCTCTTGTGTCCCCAAGACACCTAATACAATTGTCACTTGTATAGGTGCACTAGTTCGGCGAAGAGATGTTAAAAGGTAAGTGATATGGATGGAAAAACAAGGTAATATAAATATGAAATAAAAATGGCGGCAAGGAAACATGACACAAAACTAAAAGTAAACAGTGTTCAATGGTGGAAAAGAAGGCCTAGGCTTCATACTTTCACTAGTGGCAACTCCCAACAATATTAACATAATCTAATCACATGATATTTCCACTAAAACATGCAATGGAGACGTACTTGGAGGTCATTCCTTTGTTATCAAGAGAGGACGAGAATTATGTAGGGCTAGAAAAGCACACCTCAAAGTTTGTAGTTCTCTTCTATGGATTTCCCAATGTCACTGTGACTGCCCGAGATCGATGCTCGAGAAGATTCCCCCTTTATTCCGTTTTCGTCGTGTGGCTTATTTGTTTATCGCATCATCATTTCATCATGTGCATCATCTGCACTGCATCGGCACTCCGTTGCCGCCAGTTTTCAAAACTTGCATCCGTTATTACGTGCTGCTTCTCTCCGTTCTCGTCGTTGCCCGTTTTGAGCCCGACCACAGTCGCAGGCGCCCTGTGGCATCGTCAAAACCCTCTTTTTAATAGTGTGCATAAAACTTTCTCTGATTGGGTTGAAACTTGGTGTGCGGTCTTATTTAGATATAGGTAGGCCACCTGCAAATTTTAGTCGCAATCGGAGTCCGTGTGGTACCCAAAAGGTTGACCGTAGCGGCACCGTCTTTGGTTATTCGTCGGACATTTTTTGGTGTTTTAAATCGTGTTGCCGCGCCGCACCATTTCCCTCTCATCCCAAGCTAGCCTACTCTAGACAGCCACTTAGCCTTCCCCGCGTTCGAGACCATACGATTTAGATCGCGCTGCTGAAACCCGGGGGGCATTCTGCTAACCCTAGCCCCTGTCTATAAATAGACAGCCCCACCTGCCTAATCTAGCCCCTCTCTGTCTCCTCCTAGAATCCCGTGCCAAACCCCAAACCCTAGCGCAGCCAACCTCCCTGTCTCCCTCCTCCAGCCGCCGGGCGCGCCCCGGCCCGAACCAAGCCCGTCGAAGCCCATCTGGGCCTGGGGATCGCGCTGCCGCCCTCCCGAGCAGCCCCACTCCCGATCGCACCCGCGCCTCCCCTCGCCGAGCCAGCCGCCCCTGCTGTTCGCCGGAGCACCGCCGCGTTGGACCCGAGGCCGAGCCGCACCCCTCTCTCTACCTACCCTTCTTCGCTCGTCTTCTTCCTCACCTTTCTTCGTTCTCCTACGCAGGTCCCAATCGCCATGGCCGCCCGCCCTTCCAGCGACGGGAACGGGTCCCTTGGACCTGGAACCGCCGGATCTGCCACCCCCGTCCTGGCCGCATACCTCGCCGGAGCGCCGGCCCCCACCAGGAGCGCCGCCGCTGGCCCCTGTGCTCCCTCTTGTCCTGAGGAGGAAGGAGCAGCGGTGGGCTGCCCCCAACCGCCGCGTGGGCCACTAGCAGCGCATCCCCAAGCTGGCCCATCTCCATCTCTAGATTCGCCGGCCCAAGAGCCACGTGGGTGAGCTGCCTATCCCCCGCTCACGCACTAAATTGCTAAGTTGCGCCCCCTTATTTTCGGCCCATTTAGATTTTAGGATTTTTTCAGAGATTTATTTTATTCCAGAAAATGCCGGATTTCGAAACGCCCGTAGTTAATTAACCGCGCATCGGATCGGAATGAATTATATATGTAACTCGTGTAGAATTTCGTGTAGATTATGATTTTAGAATGTGCATGCATGTTTGAAGTGGGTTGAACCGCCGTATGCCTAGATTGGTGTGATGTCCTAATATGCTAATTATTCTGTAGCTATTTTCATGCGTGTCCGGATTATTCAATACCATAGATAATAATGTTTGTGTTATTCGGACCCCTTTGCCATGTATTTTAGAGTAGTTGTTTGCGTTTTTGCATATAGGTTCTGTCACTAGTTTGTTATGTCGTGTTTAGGATAAAATCTCGCATATTTGTATGGCGTAGTTTTATTTTTTCAAACCCCACATATTTTATATGTTTTCGAGGTAGAAAAATCCATTGAATTTAACTGTGCCTTTAGTTTTAGCTTTTGAGCAAGTTAGTGCGCGTGATATTTTGCCATGTTGCCCTTTTGTTTATTTTGTGGGATTTAATCCATGCATGATATGAATGAGTGGTCAACTAGAGATATGCCCTTGGATGTGTAGTCTAGACTCTGGTAATTTTGGTTGCAATAGAAATCCATGTTTAGGTGTTGTTTGCTTGTTGCCAACATGCTACAAAATAGTGCTGTTTTAGAGATGCTGAAATATTTCTAAGTCTGAAATCAGTTATATTTTGTTTGTGTCTTGCCATGAGTTTTTCTGGTGATCTATAGCTCTTATGAGGTTGATGCAATGGAGTTAGTTGTAGCCCTTAAGATTCTATAGCATGCTGTGCATTTTCATGCCATTTAGAGTCGTGTAGACTATAGTTTTGCTGATGTGAATATGCCTTCAGATCAAAAACTGCACTATCAAAAACTGTGTGTGAGATGCGATTTTGTGAGTTCTTTTCCTAGTGTTCCATGCTTCCATGATAAACGTTATTAGTAGTATGTTGTAGTGCATCTTGACTACTACTCTCTCATGTCTTGTTTGAGCATTTTGGATTTATGTAGCTTATTCTTTTGGGGTGTAGAAAATGCCATGTTGCTGATTTTGGTAGATTATTACTATTTCCTGTGTAGCTTGTATTTGTTGAACCGTTGCTCCGTCTTGATCGTGCCCTATATGAAACTTGCTTAGAGTCTTGTGTAGTTTCATATTTTGTTGCTTCCTTCTTGGTTTCGGATGCTTGTGACTGTCGTGGCACACATATTGCATTCATGCCATAATATCTTGCGGTGTTCGTATCTTTTGAACCGTTGCTCCGTTGGAGATGTTCTCTATGTGTAAATTGATTAAAACGACGCGTAGAAACACGTGAACCCATTTATTTTGCTGTTTAACAAATATTAAAACGTGTTATTTCAGATCTGGATAGAATTATAAAGTAACATATGAGGTTAGTTCGGAGATGCTATAAATCGTTTCCAACCTCATTTAAAAATGCCTAGATAGATAGCTTAGTTACGCTTCACCTCTTGCCATGTTTAACCAACATTTAATATTTTCGTGTACATGATCGGGATAGAACTAAATAACTCGTAGGTGTAGTTTCGTCAATATGCAACTCGATGCATATTGAACTTCACTGAATGTGTAGTGTTTGATTGTTGTGAATTGCCATGCCATGTCTTGCATATATTCAACTGATCATGCATCATATGTGGATTGCATCTTTTCGTGCATGTGTTGTGGTGTATATCGTGTGTTGATTCTTATTTCTAGTTTGCTTCATCTCGATAGAGTTCCGTAAGCGTGTCAGATTGTGAGGACCCGTTCGACTATATCGGTTCGTCTGCTTCACGGAGTCGTTCTTCTTCCAAGCGGGATCTCAGGAAAGATGACCATTTCCCCAGATACTATTACTATCATTGCCATGCTAGTTTTATCGTTTCTATTGTTATGTCTCGCTGCCTACCACCTGTTAAATATCAGCCTCTCAGCATTGCCATGAAAACCTTCAACCTGTTCACAACCTAGCAAACCAATGATTGGCTATGTTACCGCTTGCTTAACCATGTGTTAGCGTTGCTAGTTGCAGGTGCAGTTGCTTCCATTTGACAACATGGGTTCCTTGTTATATCACCCTATTAATTGCTATTTAATTTAATGCACCTATATACTTGGTAAAAGGTGGAAGGCTCGGCCTTTCTAGCCTGGTGTTTTGTTCCACCTTTGCCCCCTTAGTTTCGGCTACCAGTGTTATGTTCCGTAATTGAGCACTCCTAACACGATCGGGGTTGTTATGGTGACCCCCTTGATAATTCGTCTTAGATTAAAACTGGTCTGGCAAGGCCCAACATTGGTACTATATTTGACCAACATAATAATTCTGTTAATACTGAAAAACGTAGGGAGTTAGCGCTACCCGAGGAGTAATTCAACATAATACAGGAGGGCCAGTGATGTTGGTGCTGGTCCAAACTAGAGCCATTTGCGGGGCCAACCCGGGGCAACTCGGGAGATGTCTATCAGGCCACCGTACGCTGTGCTTATCCTCCGTGTCTTGAGAACGAGATACGCGGCTCCTATCGGGATCGTCGACACATCGGGCGGCCTTGCTGGATTAGTTTTACCTTTGGCGAATGTCTTGTGCATCAGGATTCCGGTGATGCTTTCGGTAATCTCAGATTTGAAGTTTTCCACTAAGGAGTACGACGAGATCGCGAGCTTCGTGATCGAGGAAATCTATGCGGCTTGTGGTAATTTGTGATGGAGTAGTTGGAGCACCCTTGCAGGGTTAAATCTTTCGAAAAGCCGTGCCCGTGGTTATGTGGCAACGTGGAAACTTTGTTTAACACTGGTTCTAGATAACTTGAAGTTAACTTAATTAAAATATGCCAACTGAGTGTGTAACCGTGACTGTCTCTTTCGCGAGTTCCTTCTCCGATCGAGGACACGGTGGGGTTATGTTTGACGTAAGTAGGTGTTCAGGATCATTCGTTTGATCATCAGTAGTTCACGTTCGTTATACGTAGATCATCCCCCTCTTATTCTTGTACTCGTAAGTTAGCCACCTCATATAATGCTTAGTCGCTTGCTGCAGCCTAACCACTTAACCCTATCTCACCTATTAAGCTTTGGTAGTCTTGATACCTTTGGAAATGAGATTGATGTGTCCCGTGTGGCTCACAGATTACTACAACATGAGTTGCAGGTAAAGGTATGGTTATTAAGACATGAGCGTGATGATTATTCATTTGGAGTTTCTTCTTCTTCTTCTTCATCGATCTAGGATGGGTTCCAGGCCGGCAGCCTGAGATAGCAAGGATGGACGTCGTTCTTTTCTCGTTTGTTTTCGTCCGTAGTCGGACCCTGCTCTTCTTCGTGACATTTATGTATTGTACTGATGTGACTCTGATGTAGCTTGTGGCGAGTGTAAGCCAATTCTATATACTCTTCTCTTTAGTACATGTACTTGTAACGATATCCATTCTTTCGAAACGACGAGATGCGCTTCTATCCCTGTCGAGGACCTCGTGCGAAAATAAAGATAGGATCGCATATTGGGCGTTACAGTCACCGCGGCTATCCAAAGAGAGTACCACAATCACCACAACATATCTCAAGGATAGTCAAAGACAAGCACCAAGAGACACTCAATCTTAAATCAATTCACAAAATAGGAAATCACTCATGAAAATATTCTTCTAATCCATGTCCAATAGACCGTTATCACCATGGTCTCGGGGATTATACTAGATAAGATGAAGTAAGTACATCAATCCAATACATAGAAGAAGGGGAAACATCATGGGATCACCCTAGATTAACATAACCTATGATCACAATCAAGATCACATCATGGGAGAGAGATATGACCAGATAGCTACACGTAGAAGACATCAGCCCCGAGGGAGACTGCTCACACATGGCCATGGTGAGCAAGAGGTTGATGTAGAGGTGCAGCCCGGAGAGGAGACGACAGTCGACGGCGGCCACAGCGGCGACCCTTGACCTCCCCTTCTTCCTTGGAGATGGTGTTGATATGGAGGTGGTTCTCCACCCCAAGGCGGCTGCCTGGGAGGAGGAAATCTCGTAGGTTTTGGTGGCTCTCGAGAAATCAGGTTTTTCCTCTCCTTATATGAGTCAGGACGGTCATCCTTGGCCCTCCGATGGATGCCCCTTTGATATAAGGTCTCTTGGGCACCTCTAGAACCTTCCTATGAACCCCTCTCAGCCCTAATGAGGTCCCCAAGTCGTGGCTTGGCCGAATCCTTCTAATATGGTAAGAGTTGGATTCAATCATGTCACCAATTCCCGTAATCTAGTAATCAGATATTTGTCCTCTAGTAAAAATGGCTTTCCTGGAGCGTCCGAACTCCAAATGGGCCGAATTGTATGTCTAGAATTATCAACATAAAATTCCCCACAAGTTTCGCATGTATTATTGTTCCATTTGACGTCATTTTCAGGCGGAAACAGACGATCTCTAAAATCTATAGGGGGACAGATTTCAGGAAAGTCAGAGTCCCACTCCAACAACGTTTCCTCTTCTATTTCTGGTAGTTCCTACACATCAAAGTGTAAAACAAGAACATTGTGCAGTTTTGCAACTATTAGTAGGTTAGTCCAAATAAATCAAAAGCATAAAAGTAGCATGAAACCATCAGAAATTATAGATACCTTTTCGACGTATCACATGGCAATATATCTCGGAATGACTATGAAAATGCCATAATTGGTAGGTATGGTGGCTGTTTTGAGGAAAGTATATGGTGGCAGTTTTGATGTACCGGTGAAAGTTGCGCGGTACTAGAGAGGCTAACAAATGTCAAAGGGTGAGAGTGCGTATAATCCATGAACTCAACATTAGTCATAAAGAACTCACATACTTATTGCAAAAGCATATTAGTTATCGATACAAAGTATTATACGCATGCTCCTAGGATAATGGTTGGTAGGATTTAACCGTCATGCGATCCCGACCTCCACACAAAGCTTGACAATCATTAAACAAGTCATGCTCCGACTTTATGACACAATGGTTCACTATACGTGCATCGTACGGGAATCACAAGCTTCAACACAAGTATTTTTGCTAATTCAAAATTACTTACTATCATGACTCTCATATCACCATCCTCACATATCAAAACTATATGCAAGGAATCAAACTTCTCCTCATATTCAATGCACTTAATATGAAAGTTTTTATTATATCCCTCTTGGATGCCTATTATATTAGGACTAAATTCATAGCCTAAACTAATTACCATGCTGTTTAAAGAACTCTCAAAATAATACAAGTGAAGAACGAGAGTTTAATAATTTCACAACACTATCGTGCTCTAAAAGATATAAGTGAAGTACTAGAGCAACATTGCCTAGCTCAAAAGATATAAGTGAAGCATAAAGAGTACTCTAATAAATTCAAGATCCAGTGTGTGTGTCTCTCTCTCAAAAGATGTGTGCAGCAAGGATGATTGTGGAAAACTAAAAATTAAATACTCATATCATACAAGACGCTCCAAGAAAAATACATATCATGTGGTGAATAAAAATATAGCCTCTAGTAAATTTACCAATGGATCGAAGACGAAAGAGGGGATGCCTTCCGGGGCATCCCCAAGATTAGGCTCTTTGGTATCCTTGAATATGGCTTAGGGTGCGTTGGGAACCCCCAAGCTTAGGATCTTGCCACTCCTTATTCTCTAGTCCATCACATCTTTACCCAAAACTTGAAAACTTCACAACACAAAACTCAACAGGAAACTCATGAGATCCGTTAGTATAAGAAAAATAAATCACCACTTAGGTACTGTTATGAACTCATTCTTTATTTATATTTATGTAATATTTACTGTATTATCACTTCTCCATGGTTCATACCCCCCGATACAACCCATAGATTCATCAAAATAAGCACACAACACAAAGAAAACAAAATATGTCAAAAACAGAATAGTGTGTAGCAATCTGTTTACTTTGAATACTTCTGTAACTCTAAAACTTCTGAACAATTAGGTAAATCTAGGAAATTTGAAAATCAATATTGTGTAAAAAATTCACATCAAATCACGTTCTAGTGTATTTACAAAATTCCTGGACTGAGAGCGAAAGTTTGTGTTTTTCAGCAAAATTAACTTGCAAACACCGTAGACCATCCCAAAGGTCTAACTTGGCTCAAACACTAATTAAAACAATAAAACAAAATTATTACAGAAGTAACAATGTGTGAAGCAGTCAAAAACAAAAGTAAGAACAAAAGCATAAAAATAAAATTGGGTTGCCTCCGAACAAGCGCTATCGTTTTATGCCCCTAGCTAGGCATAGATAATTTTAATGATGCTCTCACGGAAGACAAGAATTGAAGCACAAAGATAGGATCATATAGCATGTCAAAATCACATTTAAGTCTAACATACATCCTATGCTTAGGCGCTTTATAAGAAAATAAATTATCAAGGTAAGCAAAAACTAGCATATGCAAGGGAGAAGAATAAAGCATTAAGAATCTCAGCATAATGAGATGTAAAGTAGTAATATGAAAATTTCTAGGAACATATTTTGCTCTCTCATAATAATTGCATGTAAGACTGTACTCAAATTCAACAATATAGATATAATATAAATTTTTCTCTTCATGATCTACACGCATGCAGAGTTGACACTCTTCCAAAATAGTGGGATTATCATCAAATAAATTCATGGCCTCTCCAAACCCACTTGTATCCAAAACTTCATAAGATTGAACACTCACCAAATATGTGGGATTCATACTCTTCCAATCCCACTTTCGATGTCATATTCATCAAGAGTATTAAATAAATTATCAAGATCATAAGAAGAATTATCACCCCAATCATGGTCATTGCAATAAGTAGTGGTCATGGCAAACTCATCAAATATAGCATCCCCAAGCTTGTGGGGTTGCATATCATTAGCACAATTGGTATTAGTAGAATTTATAACAATATCATTGCAATCATGCTTTTCATTCAAGGAAACATCGTGAATTACTTCATCACAATTGTTAGATTCAAGAATCTCAAGATAAACTTCATGGAGATAATCAAGTACAATCAACTCACAAGAAAATGGTTCATCATAATTGGATCTCTTGAAAATATTAGAAAGTGGATGAGGATCCGTATCAATAGATTTTTAGAAAGCAAAGATGCATGCAAATAGAAGACACATGGTAATACAAGTAGACAAAAAGAGATCCGACGAAAAAATGGCGAATAAAACGCCAAATTGGTGAAGTGGGGGAGAGGAAAACGAGAGGCAAATGGAAAATAAAGTAAATGAAAGAGATGAGTTTGTGATGGGTACTTGGTGATATTGCTATGTATCCTCCCCAACAACGATGCTAGAAATCCTTCTTGCTACCTTTTGAGCTCGTGTTGGTTTTTCCTTGAAGAGGAAATGGTGATGCAGCGAAGTAAATAAGTATTTTCCACAGTTTGTTGAGAGCCAATGTATCAATCCAGTAGGAGGAACAAATAGGACTCCAAAAGTAGTACCTACACAAATAATCAAACACTTGCACCCAACGCTATAAAGGGGTTGTTAGTCCCTTCAGAGTTATTTGCAAGGATGACATATGATAGAGATAGATACAAAATATTGATAGATCTGAAAGTAGAACGAAAGTAAATAAATTACAGAAAAGTATTCTTGGTATTTTTGGTTTATAGATCTGAAAATATTATATAGAAAATTGACCCGGGGGCTATATGTTTCACTAGAGGCTTCTCTCATAAAGGAAAATAATACGGTGGGTTAACAAATTACTCTTGAGTAATTGATAGAAAAGCAAATAATTATGAACATATCCAAGGAAATGATTATGCATATAGCCATAATATTTGTATCAAGTAGACCAAAACAATTCTGCATCTACTACTATTACTCCACACATAGCCAACTCATGCGTGCATCTAGAGTATTAAGTTCATGAAGAACAGAGTGACGCATTAAGTAAGATGACATGATGTAGAGAGATAAACTCAAGCAATATGATAAAAACCCCATCTTTTCACCCTTGATGGCAACAATACAATACGTGCCTCACTACCCCTACTATCGTTGGGTGAGGACACTACAAGATTGAACCCAAAACTAAGTACTTCTCCCATTGCAAGAATTACCAATCTAGTTCGCCAAACCAAACAAATAATTTGAAGAGACTTGCATAGATATGAAATTACGCAAATAAGAATAAATAAGATACTAAAATAATATTCAAGGATAATCTCAACATAAACTCACATTTCATCGGATCTCGACAAACACAATGCAAAAGAGTATTACATCGGATATATCTCCATGAAGATCAAGAAGAACATGGTATTGAATATCAAAGAGAGAGAAGAAGTCTTCTAGCCACTAGCTATGGACCCGTAGGTCTGTGTGAACTACTCACATATCATCGGAGGGGCCAGGGAGTTGATGTAGATGCCCTCCATGATCATTTCCCTCTCTGGAAGAATACCTAAAAAGGCTCCCGGATTGGATCTCTCAGGAACAAAGGCTCCCAGGGACATAAAAGTATTCCCGTTGCTATATTTTTGTGTTCCTGGAATATTTGGGAATTTATTGGCCAAGAATTAGGGTTAGGAGACCTATAGGGGGGCCACAAGCCAGGGGGGCGCGGCCACCCCGCATGGTGCACCCTGCAGGCTTGTGGCCTCCCGACAACTTACTTGCCCCCTACTCCAAGTCTGTTGCGTATCTTTTGGTCGACAAAAAATCTTTCCAGAGATTTTATTCCGTTTGGACTCCGTTTAGTATCCTTATCTGCAATATTCAAAAACGTGGAAAAAACAGAAATTGGCATTAGGCTCTAGGTTAATAGGTTAGTCCCAAAAATAATATAAAACAGCATATTAGTGCATATAAACATCCAAAACATATAATAGAATAGCATGGAACAATCAAAAAATATAGATACGTTGGAGACGTATCAAGGGGCAATGGAGTTGATGTAGATGCCCTCCGTGATCGATTCCCTCTCCGGCAGATTAACGGAAAAGGCTCCCACATTGGATCTCACGGGAACAGAGGCTCCAGACAGCGGAAAAGTATTTTTTTTTGGTCTCGTTCTGGTATTGGGGGAATATTTGGGAATTTATAGGACGAAGATTAGGGTTAGGAGGACTGCAGGGGGGCTACAAGCCAAAGGGCACCCCCCTAGGGCACGCCCTGCAGGCTTGTCGTCTGCCGATAGGTCTCCTGGCCCCTTCTCGAAGTCTGACAGGTTTCTTCTGGTCCAAGAGAAATCATTCCGGAGATTTTATTCCGTTGGACTTCGTTTAATATTCCTTATCTACAATACTCAAAAACATGGAAAAAACAGAAACTGGCACTAGGCTCTAGGTTAATAGGTTAGTCCCAAAAATAATATAAAATAGGATATTAATGCATATAAAACATCCAAAACAGATAATACAATAGCATGGAACAATCAAAAATTATAGATACGTTGGAGACGTATCACTACTACGACTATCTAAGGCGAAGCCACACAAGATCAAGAAGGATGGAGCCCCCGAGGGACAACGAGTTATCGCTTACAGAGGAGGAGTAATGTCACATCCCTGGAACCCTAACCAAACTATAGCATTGTGCTCATATCTTCTTTTCATTGCATCTAGGAAAATTGCAACAAGATCAAAGCAAGTGGTGAAGCAAAACTCAAAAACCCTAGCCACTTCTCAAATTCAAAGAAATTCCAAACTTGTCAAAAACAATGAACCCAAAATGGCCTCAAGAAAATTTCAAATTTTCTGATAATTCATGAAAACAAATAATCAGGGAAGAAAACTATTTTTGAAACATATTTGGAATTTTATTTAAATTCAAAAAGCTACTGATTTCAAGTTTAAATTTGAATTCAAAAACTTTAAGTTTTCAAAAATGTTGAAAACTTCAGGAATGGTTGGAAATATTCCAACTATTATTCTGGTGTGTTCAGAATATTTTCATAATCTATTTTGGAGCTGAAATAAATAGCAAATCAAAATAGTTAGCAAATCAGAAAGCAAAACAGAAAAAATGCAAAACACTTACATGTCGCTTACTTGGCCAAGGCCCAGCTCCTCCTGTCGTCTTCCTCCTCGCCAGTGGGCAGCAGGAGGTGGCCGCCGCGACGCCCGGCGCCTCCACGCAGCTCCCTGCCTGCCTGGATGTCTCGGTGCGCTGGCAAGGTGAGGATAACCTCCCCGCAGTCGACCCTATCCATCCCCGTGATCCATTCCTCCCGTCTCCTCTCGTTTGCTTCGTACCCCACTGCCGCTATTGATAGGAGCTCGAGCTCGAGCTGCCAGTGCCTCTGGCAACAGGTTCCCCCCCCCCCACCCCGAGTGCTCCATTCGCTCCACCTCAACAAGTTTACCGTCCTTGCCCAAGAAGAAGGTCCCCCGAGCGCTGCAACGCCCTCGGCACCGTCGTCTTCAACCTTAGGCCGTTGGTGATCTTTGTTGGATTCGTCACCCACAGCGCCTCCCCGAGCCGTCTGAGCCTTCCCCTGCACTCCCCGTGAGCTTGCTCTCGTTTCCCCTCTTCTTCCCCTCGGTTTCGTGCCCCCTAGCCACTGGACCGACGAGCCCGAGCTCCGGCCGTCGCCTCAGCTTGTCGCCGGTGACCTTCGGTCCTCCCCAGTCCTCCCTGAGGCCAGTACTGGATAAGGCCGAGCCTGGGGATCCTCCAAGTGCTCTTGTCCCTCGATCCCGAGCACCACAGCCATCTCCGGCGACTCTCCGGCAAAGATCCACCACGGATCTGGTCGTCGCCGGTCAGTCTCCGGCAGGGGATGACCTGGCCTCGCTAATCCATGTTTAAAATGCTAAGCAGTCACTGACAGTGGGCCCAAGTCGCAAGTCAAACGCCATCAGGGGCTGGTCAGCGTGGTGTTAACCCTGTGAGGCTGACGAGTGTGTCCCCCCTATCGGGTTTGACTCCAATGAAAATAAATTATATATGAAAAATATCAGGAAAATCCAAGGAATCTGAATATGTCATTTTCAAACATGTTTGAAAATGGTACTTGACCAAACATGTAAAATGATGAATAGGTTAAATTTAATTAATGCTTTGGAGTTGGAATTTGAAAATCATTTGAATTCCACTTCAAATTCTATGATCAAACATTGTTCAATCACAACCAGCAACTTAACATATCACTGCCATGCATGTTAAAAACAAGTTGATCTGAGCATCAGGTCGAATCAATTAAAATGGTATTCGAGAATACCTCGTTTGAAGTGATATTTGAATCTGTTTCAAATCCACTTCAACCTAATAATGGTAGCTACATTAGCATACCAACTTGCATCCTCATGCCATGCTCATGCATCATTTTGTTGCATATGATTGTTATTGATTGATGTCACTTCTATCGGTAGGCTCCGCTCCTCCGGATTCCACCGACTATCCGACTGACGGATATTGTCCCTCTACTGAGCAACAAGGCAAGAAACCATTTTGATCATCCTGATAAATCCCATGTTCTCGCTCCTGCACTTACTTATTGCATTAGGATCAAATGCTTCAAATTCTTTTGCCACGTTAGTGGAACCCACTTCCTTTGCATGACCTGTCTTTGTCACAGTAAATAGCTGAACCTTGCAACCTAGCTTACCTGGTAGATGCTTGAGCCGTGATGTGCCTTATCCTGCTATGCATGCTATGCTTAGAGTTGTGTATGGTCTGTCATCTGGGAGATGAATAGAGTTGTGAGAATGTGTTCAGTAAGTAAAGGTTGTGAGTTGAACCATATTTGGTAAAGGTACCGGTGAAAGGCTATGTAGGGATACATGGCGGGTTGTTTCATTGGAACCGTCCTTAGGAACTGAGTTCCGTGTATGTAATCCAAGACGAGATACTACCACATGCTGGGCCCTGAAATATGACCCCGCTCGACTTATTAATCGCCTAGTACTTGGTCCAGGAGTTGCAAGTAGTTTCTGGTGTTTATAGTCTTGTTGGAGGCCGTGCATAGCGCTGACCTGAGAGGTGGGCTGTGATGCGGTAGGTAGTGGCACGGTGTACCAAGTGGCACCCGGATGGTGGGCTTGGGAACCCTGCGCACATCGTTTGGGGCCGTGGCGGAAACCTCGGCCGGACTTCCGTGCGGGTTACCCTCAGATAGGCGATAGACCTGGACTAAGTATTAGCGTGGTTAACGGTCGTGGCCGACTCCCTCGCCGATCTTCCCCTTGAAGGTTGCCGAGGTGCATGACGTGCACATGGCGATAGGTGGCGAGAGCGTGTGTGAAGAAGTACACCCCTTCAGGGTTATGATCTATTCGAATAGCATCGTCCACGGATATGGACTACTTGGAGACATATGTTGTTCATAGATAACTTTAATGGCTACTCATAAAATTGTCAAGATAAGCGTGAGTGTCATGGACGGCATTCCCGTATGGAGACGGAATGATTCCACGATGGGGTATTGTTGTGGTGTTAGTGGACTCGTGTGCGAGAAATCAATGTTGTCAAAATTATTTAAAAATGCAAGTTGTCTAGCCACGAGTCAAATGCTTGCTTTCCGCATGTAACCCCACAATTCCTTATTGATACATTGCATGAGTAGATAGTTATACTAAAGTCTTGCTGAGTACCCCTGTACTCACGTTTTCTTAATAATTTGTTGCAGAGGTTTTTAATGACCCTAATGGAGGGTTCTACCTAGACGTCGACGACGACGAGTAGCTGGTATCCCAGCTACGATCTGGCCCTAGGGTGGGTCTGTAGTATAGTCAGGCCATGTGCCTTCTAGTTTCATCTGTCTGTACTCAGACAGTTCATCTACTTCCGCTGGCTTGTAACTTGAATGACTGTTATGATGGGTCGTGAGACCCCTACTGTGTAATATTATGTGTGAGGCTCTTCCGAGCCTTTTAAATAAAGCTTGTATGTTTATGGTTATGTTGTGATGCCATCGATGTATCTATACATATCAGTATGCCATGCGTACGTGTGTCGTACTTGATATGTATGGGGTTCGATTACCTAGCCGTAGGCTTTAGTAGCATTCCTTACAGGGAAATGCCCCTTTGTGATCCAATGAGCCATGGTAGTTCGCTACTACTCCGGACACATTGGTTGACCGACATGTGTCCTTCTTAGCTGTTGTGTCTGTCCCCGTTGGGAAAATGTCACACGATGTAATGGAGTCCTTGTAGCTTTCTATGACTCCTCTACATTTGCTGGTGACCGACACCTGCTTTGCTGGGTCATGTATGCATGTCCCTGTGCGGAACTGCCACTTTGGTCTATGACTAGCCATGTCGATCCGGGTTCTTTGTCATTGGATTGCTAGCGACACAATTGCATACGCGAGTCAAAAGGCGCAAACTGTCCTGGCCAAGGTAAGGCTGCAGCCGTGGGGATAACCGCGCGTGAGACCGCAAAGAGATGCGATGTGTTACAGGCTGGATTCCTATGGCTTAGGATCGGGGTCCCGACAAGTACCCCGAGCTAGAGGTGCACCCACTCCAGGAGCATCTCAATGATGTCGCATGCGTGTGAACGAGTTCTGTGTGCTCTATGCTGACCCATTGGCGAACCGTCAACGGAATGGACCGGAGAGGATGCCCCTACCAGAGACGACCCGGAGGAAGACCGAGAGGAGCGTGAGTACAAGACCGAGCATTCCACCACTTGAGTCCGAGAACCCCCTAGGGTAGGATAATTCTTGTATCCCTCATCCGAAGTCGAGTTCATGTAATGATTCATATGAAACCATATGTGATTGTTGTTTGTTTTCTTGTTCGTGTTTCGATGCAAGTCATGCTTTTTGCCTTAGGCAACATGTAACCGACTACATCACCCCTATTATTTTGGACCTTTTATTTTATCATAGTTGCTCCGTACCAACCCCCTTAGTCGCGTTTCCCCCTTATTGCTTTTCCCTTTTGCCTATTCTAGTAGTTTGACTTGGCTGCTCCAAGAAGGATGGTGACTGCAACCCGCACCATCACTTTTGCCAACCGCAACACCAACAACTCTAGACGGCAGCCGGGGGCTGATTGGTCTGCTCAGGCTGGAGACCTTGAGGAGCAGCCACAAGGCGACATTCCCCCACCACCTCCTCCACTAGACAACTGCTAAGTTACTCCAAGTTCTTCGGGGGGGAACTTCAAGAAACACTGCCGCTATCCAGCGAATGGCTCAAGTCTTTTTGAACAACCAGCAACAAGGCAGGAACCTCAATGGTCATTCTACTCTGTCGGAGTTCATGAGGAATTCTCCCCTAACCTTCATTGAGACTGATGAACCTTTGGATGCTGATGTCTGGATCCTCACCATCGAAGACCTCCTTGCATTGGTCAACTGCAATGAGGATCGTGAGAAGGTTCTCCTCTCATTGCCTCGGGGGAACCGCCAACGCTTGATGGTCTGGATTGAAGGTCATGCAAGGCGATCGTCTGATCACGTGGGCTGATTTCAAGCAAGGATTCTGCATCGCCCACATTCTTTCAGAAATCATGGTTATCAAGAAGCGGGAATTTTGAGCGCTGAAGGAAGGAAATGGTTGTGTCAAGGAGTATCTGCAGAAGTTCAACTTCCTATTAAGGTATAGACCCGAAGATGTCAGCACTGAAGCAACCCAGATAGAACACTTCATGGAAGGACACCGGCAAGCACTGCACTAAGAACTCCTTGTCTGCGACTACCAAACCTTCTTCGAGCTGGTGAACAAGGTCCTCATGCTTGAGAACAAGCGTCATGTCATGGCAGACACTCGCAAGCACAATATGATCAAGAAGGGCAGTTCCGACAATTAGAAACATCGCCCCTAGCAACCAGCCACAACTAAGCCAAGCTATCAACCTCGGCAAGTTAGGACTCCTCCACTCGTCCGAGCTACCAGTCTCTGCAGTATGCCAACCCAAGGCCGACATACAACAACCCCAATAATAACACTAGTGGCAAGACCAACAACTTTGGGTAGGTCACGTGCATTCACTACAAGAAATATGCTAACTTTTTACCATCAATGTTGGTCACTAAATGGTCATTACTTTTAATTTGCGACCGTTTTGTGACCGAAAAAGTTGGTCAAAAGCTTACCATCTTTAATGAAACTTGAAGACCTTTTCTATGAAATGGTCTTAGAAGGTTACAACCAAAAGAAAAGGTCATAGAGTTTACGACTAATTGTATTGATCACTGGTTGTGTGACCAAACCATGTCGGATCTGAAGTGGCAAGCCCACATGGGAAAATTACGACCACATGAAAACGTCGTTGATCAAAAAATCAAACTGGTCCACTTCGATCATCTATATGGGCCAAGCCCATTTAACATATATTTTCCATTCACTTTGTCTCTACTACGTGGACCAAGCCTAAGAATTCGGCCATTTTATTTTGTTAGGACGTGGCCTTCTACAATCGAGTTCTCTTTTGGGCTTCAGCCTTTTTAAAGTCTATTTCTATTTTGGGCCTCCAGAACTAACCACTGGTATAAAATGGCTCATTTGTCCCAGTTCCAGAGGCCGATGAGCCCCGGTTCTTGAACCAGGACTAAATGGTCAGGACTAAAGCCCAAACTAATAAGCAACCATTTAGTCCTTCTACAGAATATCATCTATATTGACTTACCAACTACTTGGTACAAGCACATTACGAGAATATATAGAGTTCAACCAAAGTGATAAACAAACATGGTAATGATATATTGATGAGAATTTGAATCAATTAGAGATGCGCAGAACTAGGTAATACTACTTACTGGGGGTGCGCAAATTTCAACTCTTTGGGTATACCGCAAACCTTATTTGTGAACTTCTTCCAAACCCTGCCAGGCAAAGAAAATGATTACTTGATATCAAGATATTAACGAAAGGTGCATGCCGGTATGGTCCCGGTATTAAGTGAACTTACTTCTTGACCATTGCAGTTATGTCCGAATAATCCTCGGGATCTTTACGTCTCGAGTCAAAGACAATTACTTTTGTCGAGTCAAGCTTAATGAATAGCAGAATAAAGTGGTAATTGTTCACGCATATATAACTCATTAATTGCATTTACTAATTAACCTCGAGTAAGCGAAACCGAATATACAGAGAAGACAACAACACTCACTTGAAGTTGTAAGGAAAGAGTATTTCCCTTTTGTTTTGATTTACAAGCAACAAATTTAGCAACTTAACCTCGATCTCTTTGGTTTAATTTCGTACCGACAGTACATTTACTGATTCTGGGCTAATGAACCCAACGTTGAAGGTTCCTGCTTTGTTTAATTCGAGGATCTTCAATCTGCATAATATATATAGTGAGGATAATTATAGATACATGCAATGAACGAGATTGGCTAGAGACTTAACTATAGAAGTAATACTTACAAACAGTAGGAAGTCAGGAGTTGTTTGTCGATGGCCAGTTCACTATATAACTGAAATAACTCCTCAAATTCAACAAGCAACATTGTAGCTCTGATGAATTCGTGATCTTTTTTCACTCTCATATACACAGACGTTTTTCTCCATGAAGATGTTCATGTAGCACTCAGCAATTCGTGCATCCTCGGTGTTAGAGGTGGATGACCAGGTTTGACGAGAGGCTTCCCGAGCACGTATTTATATGTTTCTTCATTTGTTACCTTAGCTATCTCAAAAATTACTGAATCGTTCACATAATCACCAGGATTGGTGCCGGGCAGCAACCCCGAATCATTAGCGACAACGATATCGCTAGACACCTTGAGCGGGGGGCACGATTGCTTCTTCTGTTGGCTGAGCTGGGGAATTGTTTTCCCACTTCTTCGTTTTGCTAACATTGCATCACTGCTAGCCGCCAAAGCGTCGGCGGAGTCTGTCTTCCGCTTGAGAGAAGGAGGAGGAGGCAACATCTTTCTTACTCATGTAATATTCAGCGGAGCGGCGATGATGTCTGTCTTTCGCCGTTGCGGAGGAGGCGGACTGCTCCGACGCGCGTGAGGAGGAGCCGAAGGAGGAGGACTGCTCCGATGTGCCTGAGGAGGAGCCGAAGGAGGAGGACGGCTAAGACGCGCCTGAGGAGGAGCCGAAGGAGGAGGACTGCTCCGACGTGCTCGAGGATGAGCCGAAGAAGGAGGCGGAGTGCTCCGCCGCGTCGGAGGAGGAGCCGAAGAAGGAGGTGGACTGCTCCGACGTGCCGAAGGAGGAGTCGAAGAAGGAGGCGGACTGTTCCGACGTGCCGGAGGAGGAGGACTACTCCGACGCACCGGAGGAGGAGCCGAAGAAGGAGGCGGACTACTCCGACGCGCTGGAGGAGGAGCCAAAGAAGGAGGCAGACTGCTCTGACACGCCGGAGGAGGAGTCGAAGAAGGAGGCGGACTGCCCTCACACACCGGATGAGGAGCCGAAGGAGAAGGCGGAGTGCCCTCACGCGTCGGAAGAGCCGGAGTGCCCTGATCATTCGCCGTAGGAGGATGAGGAGTGCCCTGATCAGTCGCCGAAGGAGGATGAGGAGTGCCTTGATCACTCGTCACAGGAGGAGGAGGATGCGTCCAGTTTGGAAGCTTGATGTACTCCTTCTACCATAAACGTGTACTCCTCAAAGCATGAACCAGCTTATTCTCATCTTCACCTGTAGGGTGGTCAAGCTCGAGCTGCTCAAAATCTTCCTTTACTTCATCCACCATCACAATAGCATAGCCACGTGGAATCGGACGGCAGTGAAAAGTTCCGTTGGATTGAGGAGGTGCAACAACGCCGATAGCAGCCTTGAAAGTGAGGTTCTGACATTTCGTCGAAAGCTCGCAAGGTCGAGACTCCGTGATAGTATCCACGGGATAGCTAGGAGCCGAGAAGTCATGTTGAACGAGCTCCGTGGAAGCCATGCTGCATCTCCACTGAGATGGCGGGGTAAATTCTGGGGTAGTTTTGTGACGCTGAGATGGTTGGTCGATAGCTCTCTGCTCTTAAGTTCCTCTAAAATTTGTAGTTTTGCATTGATCTTCTGCATGTCGCTCAGCTCCGCTTTCCTCTTTCTCACTCGGCTTATGTAACCGACTGCGTCGGGAAACACAAGCTTCCACGGAACGGAGCCTGGTGTGCCTCATGTTCATCCAGGGTGCTCAGCATTCCCTAGGGCCTCAGTCAGCTCGTCCTTCTCTCTTTCGGGAAAGAACGCCCCTTCCTGTGCTGCGGTGATACATTGTTGAAACTTGTTGATGGGTGTTGCAAGTTGTTCGTCCGTCCAACGACACCCCCTGTTTCAGGGTCCTAAGTTCCCCCAACTCCGAAGAACCAATTCCTTGAACGGTCGGACCAGTTCCATGTCTGTGGTTGGACCCCTTTATCAATCATGTAATTATCAGCTTTGTCCCACAACGGACGGCCTTTGAGGTAGCCACCTGACCCCGTGTGATGGTGATACTGCTTCTTTGCAGCATTGTTCTTGTTTCTCTTTGACATTTCCTTACTCTTGTTCGATGACTTGTAGGCCACAAATGCGGGCGAGTGATCTCCCATCTTCTCAAATTGGCCGACAAATTCTGGAGTCCTCCCTTTGTCGACATACTTTGATTTCAACTCTTTCTTTCACCTCCTGAATAGTTCTGCTACCTTTTTAAGAGCACACGCCTTGACCAGTGGCTCTATAACTGGCTTATTCGGATCCTCCTCTGAAGGTAGGGTGAAATTTTCCTTCAACGCGGTCCGAAGATCATCTTTCAGCCTATCAGTGACATAATCACCTTAAGTGACGTTGTCGCCCTTAGTCTTATTCCATATCTTGATGCTGATTCGGATGTTGTCCCTGACAATAGCTCCGCACTGAGCAGAAAATGCGTCCCTGGTCCGCTTGGGTTCAATCGGTAGGCCATCGCTCGACAGTTCTGTGATCGTGAACTTTTGATCCTTGCCCAACCTTCTCGTCGGGCCTAATCTCATTACCGAAGTTTGGCTTGATCTAGACTTTTCAACAGCTCCCTCCTCCGTTCGGTCACCGGAGCCGTCATCATGGTCTCCTTCCTCCGGGATTCGGTAGTCACCGAACCCATCATGATAATGTCCTTCCTCCGGGATTCGGTAGCCGCTCAGCAAAAATTCGACATTACTACCGTCGCCAGGGATTATATACCCCAATTTTTTTTCTTTTTCCATGTCTCTTGGAATATCCATTGTTTCTGCAAATATTACAAAGTGGGGGAAGCCCTTTACACATAATCCCAACTATTAACATAAAAACTTAATTTGTAACTTAATCTAATCTAAATATTTTTATAATTTCTAGAACTTTATTTTCTATTGAAAATGAATATAATCTTAATATTTTTTATAGTTTTTATAACTTGTTCATATTGGGGAGCTCAAAAATATACCCAAAATATTCTAATATGACTGTAATACATACACATGGATTCACAATTAGACTATGTCTTCTCACACACATGGATTTGCAAATAGGGACATGGAGAGTTCGATGGACGTGCTACCAGTGCATCAACGGGTGACGACGGCGGGCTTCGGAACGACGACGGGCTACGGGCGGCGACGACGACGGTGATGGGCTCGGGGGCTACGACAACAATGGCAACGGCGACGACAGGCGGCGACGCGCGACGACGACGACAACGATGGGCTCGGGGGCGACGGCGAGAACGATGGGCTCGGGGATGACGGCGACGACGATGGGCTCGGGGAGGACGATGACAACGATGGGGTCGGGGACAACAGCGACGACGATGGGATCGGGGACGACGGCGACGATGATGGGCTCGGGGGTGACGGCGATGGCGACAACGACGACGACGACTCGGGAGCGACGGCGACAACGATGGGCTCAGGGCGAGACCAGGCTCGAGAGCGACGGCGACGGCAACGATGGGCTTGTGGAGGAGGCGCAGGCCGGCGGCGACGGGCTCGGGTGTGACAGTGATGAAGAGAGAACATGGGGGAATGGAAGTTGGTGGAAATTTCGACAACTACCGCAATGTACGAACATCTTTGTTCTGGTTGGTGAATCAAACCGGGACCAAAGCAAACCTTTAGTCCTAGGTTGTTACACCAACCAGGACTAAAGATCAATTTCGACAACTCCCGCACTATATCCGAAACCTTTGATTTCGGTTGGTGGCACCAATCGGGACCAAGTCCGCACTTCCGTTGGCTTAAAAATGCGGGAAGAAGAGTACTTTCGTACCGGTTGGTGGCTAGAACCGGGACAAAAGGTCCGTCGACCCGTTTGATATTTTTCATACATTTACTGATTTTTATTTTGCACTAAATGACCCTTAAATTGAAAAGCACTACAAATGAACTTTGAAAATGTTGAAAGTTGGCATGGCATAATCATTTCACACACATAGCATATGCTAAAATGTTGAGAGGGTTGCGGGAAAAACTAGATGCACATCGTGTACAAAACTGACAATCTCTTTCGAAGTATTAGGGTTTCATACAAAACTCATCTGTTACAAAGGGATTTCATTTTTTTGAACTTGTTTGAACTCCAGACTTTTCGTGTGTTCAAAATGCACCATTCAAAGACACATCATCAATTTTCAACTATTTCTGGCTTCATTTGGTATTTTTCATGCATTTACTAAATGTTTTTGAGCTAAATGACCCTTAAATTGAAAAGCACTCCAAATGAACTCTGAAAATGTTGAAAGTTGGCATGGTATCATCATTTCACCCACATAGCATGTGCTAAAAAGTTGAGAGGGTTGCGGCAAAACTGGATGCACTTCGTGTACAAAATGGACAATCTCTTTCGAAGTGTCAGGGTTTCATACGAAAATCCATCTGTTATAAAGGGACTTAATTTTTTTGAACTTATTTGAACACCAAACTTTTTGTGTGTTCAAAATGCACCATTCAAAGATACATCATCAATTTTCAACTATTTCTGACTTCATTTGGTATTTTTCATGCATTTACTGAATTTTGTGAGCTAAATGACCCTTAAATTAAAAAGCACTACAAATGAACTCTGATAATGTTGAAAGATGGCATGGTATCATCATTTAACCCACATAGCATATGCTAAAAAGTTGAGAGGATTGCGGCAAAAACTGGATGCACTTAGTGCACAAAACGGACAATCTCTTTTGAAGTATCAGGATTTCATATGAAAACTCATCTGTTACAAAGGGATTTCATTTTTTTGAACTTATTTGAACTCCAGACTTTTTGTGTGTTGAAAATGCACCATTCAAAGACACATCATCAATTTTTAACTATATCTGACTTCATTTGGTATTTTTCATGCATTTAGTGATTTTTTTGAGCTAAATGACCCTTAAATTGAAATGCACTACAAATGAACTCTAAAAAGGTTGAAAGTTGGCATGATATCATCATTTCACCCACATAACATGTGCTAAAAAGTTGAGAGGGTTGCAGCAAAAACTGGATGCACTTCATGTACAAAACGGACAATCTCTTTCGAAGTATCAGGATTTCATACGAAAACTCATCTGTTATAAAGGGATTTCATTTTTTTAACTTATTTGAACGCCAGACTTTTGTGTGTTCAATATGCACCATTCAAATCAACATCATCAATTTTCAAATGTTCAATTGCACCATTCAAAGCCACATTGCGGATGAAAAGCACTACGAAAACTCATGTGTTACAAAGGGCATTTCATTTCTTCACTTTTTCTTCGCTTGTGTTCCTTGCTTATTGCATCGTAACCATGGATAATCTTCATCGTTTAATAGGGTGCTTGGGTCAGCCTTGACTTTGAAGGGAGGAATTTCATGAAACTTTTCATAATCTTCAGACATGTCTGTCTTGACCTCTAATCCCACAATGTCTCTTTTTCCTGAAAGAACTATATGGCGCTTTGGCTTATCGTATGATGTATTCGCTTCCTTATATTTTCTTTCTCTCGGTTTGGTAGACATGTTCTTCATATAGAAACCTGCGCCACATGATTGGCTAGGACGAATGGTTCCTCTACGTGCGCAAGATTGTTCAGATCCACTATTGTCATTCTGTACTGTGGGTCTATGTGTACCCCGCCTCCTGACAGATTGACCCATTTGAAATGAAACAAAGGGTCCTTCAAATCATGTCCATAGTCAAGTTACCATATGTCCACTATGTAACAATAATATGCGTCCTTTCCCCTCTTGGTTGCTGCATCAAAGCGGACACCGTTCTTTTGGTTGGTGCTCTTTTGATCTTCGGTGGTCATGTAAAATGTATTCCCATTTATCTCATACCCTTGGTAAGTCAATACAGTCGAAGATGGTCCCCTAGCCAATGAGTACAGCTCATCCGAAATAGTGTTGTCACACATGAGACATTTTTGCAACCAACTACCGAAAGTCATGATGTGTTCAAATGTAATACAGTCGTCACACTACTCCGGGTGTATGGAGCTCAGAATATTCTTGTGTTCATCGACATATGGAGTCACCAAGGTAGAATTCTGTAGAACTGTGTAGTGTGCTTGAGACCAAGAATACCCGTCCATACACATTATAGATTCCGCTCCTAGTTTGCCTTTTCCAGTCAGTCTCCCCTCATACCGCGATTGAGGGAGACCAATCTTCTCAAGGTCAGGAATGAAGTCAACACAAAATCCAATGACATCCTCTATTTGATGGCCCATGGAGATGCTTCCTTCTGGCTTAGCACGGTTACGAACATATTTCTTTAAGGCTCCCATGAACCTCTCAAAGGGGAACATATTGTGTAGAAATACATGGCCCAGAACGACAACCTCGTCGACTAGATTAACTAGGACGTGCGTCATGATATTGAAGAAGGATGGTGGGAACATAGGCTCTAAACTAACAAGACATTGCACCAAATCACTCCTTAACCTTGGCAGGATTGCTGGATCGATCACCTTCTAAGAGATTGCATTGAGGAATGAACATAGCTTCACAATGGCTAATCGAACGCTTTCCCATAGAAGCCCCCTCAATGCAACCGGAAGCAGTTGTGTCATAATTACGTGGCAGTCATGAGACTTTAGGTTCTGGAACTTTTTCTCTGCCATATTTATTATTCCCTTTATATTCGATGAGAAGCCAGATGGGACCTTCATACTTAGCAGGCATTCAAAGAAGATTTCCTTCTCTTCTTTGGTAAGAGCGTAGCTGGCATGATCTTCATACTGCTCTAGATGCATGCCATCTTTTTCATGCACACATTGATGTTCCTCCCATGCCTCCGGTGTATCTTTTGTCTTCCCATACACTCCCAAGAAGCATAGCAGAGATTCTTCTTCATGTGCATCACGTTGATTGCAGAGCGGACCTCTAGGTCTTTCCAATAGGGTAGATCCCAAAATATAGATTTCTTCTTCCACATGGGTGCGTGTCCCGCATCGTCATTCAGAACACATAGTCCACCAGGACCATTTCAAATATTACTTGTAAATCATTGACCATATCAAGTATGTGATCACCAGTACAGAGGGTCGGCTTCTTCCAGTGATCTTCCTCACCTTTGAAATACTTTCCTTTCTTTCGACATTGATGGTTGGTCGGAAGAAATCGACGAAGCCCCATGTACACATTCTTCCTGCATTTGTCCAAATATATACTGTCGATGTCATCTAAATAGTGTGGGCATGCGTTGTATCCCTTATTTTTCTGTCCTGAAAGGTTATTGAGAGCAGGCCAATCGTTGATGGTTACAAATAGCAACGCATGTAGGTCAAATTCCTCCTGTTCGTTCTCATCCCACACACGTACACCATTTTCATTCCATAGGTGTAAAAGTTCATCAACTAATGGCCTTAGGTACACATCAATGTCATTTCGGGTTGCCTAGGGCCTTCGATATGCACTGGCATTATAATGAACTTCCGCTTCATGCACAACCAAGGAGGAAGGTTATACATACATCGAGTCATGGGCTATGTGCTATGCTTGCTGCTCTGCTCCCCAAAAGGATTAACGCCATCTGCACTTAAACCAAACCATACATTCCTTGGGTCACGTGTAAAGTTGCTCCACTTTCTCTCGATCTTTCTCCACTGCGACCCCTCAGCGGGTTATCTCAACTTCCCGTCTTTCTTACGGTCTTTTATGTGCCATCGCATCAACTCGGCATGCTTTTTATTTCTGAATAGCCGTCTCAACCGTGGTATTATAGGAGCATACCACATCACCTTGGCAGGAACCATCTTCCCGGTGCGCTAGCCCTCAACAACACCAGGATCATCTCTTCTGATCTTGTACTGCAATGCACCGCATACTGGGCATGCGTTCAAATCCTCGTATGCATCGCGGTAGAGGATGCAGATATTAGGGCATGCATGTATCTTCTGCACCTCCAATCCTAGAGGGCATAGAACCTTCTTCGCTTCGTACGTACAACCGGGCATTTCGTTATCCTTTGAAAGCTTCTTCTTCATTAATTTCAGTAGCGAACTAAATGCCTTGTCACATAGACCATTGTCTGCCTTCCATTGCAGCAATTCCACTATGTTACCGAGCTTTGTGTTTTCATGTTCGCAATTTGGATACAACCCTTTTTGTGATCCTCTAACATGCGACTTCCCCCTTTCACTTTTGCATTTTCTATGTGCATCAACAATGACCGACGAAGATCATCATTGGGCAAATCGTCTGGTTCCTCTTGATCTTCAGCTTCCCCCATTGCAACATCACCGTATTCAGGGGCATGTAGTTGTCATCATCCTCTTCTTCTACGGTGTCTTCCATCATAACCCCTCTTTCTCCATGCTTGGTCCAAACATTATAGTGTGGCATAAAACCCTTCTGAAGCAGGTGGAAGTGAAGGGTTTTATAGTCCGAGAATTCCTTTGTATTCCCACACACAGTGCATGGACAATGCATAAAACCATTCTGCTTGTTTGCCTTAGCCGCTTCGAGAAAATTATGCAGTCCATTAATATACTCGTAGGTGCTCTGGTCACCTTACATCCATTGACGGTTCATCTACGTCCGTTACATAATAAAGTGTATTAATAACTACACAAATCTTGATGAAAATGGAGCTTGGACAAGGAGCTTGTAAAGGAGAAAGCTTAAGTGTGGCTCGGGCATTTCATCGAACACCTCATGTACGTTGGTCTCGGTTTGTGGCTGGAACCGAGACCAAAGGACAACCTGAGGTCCCAGTTCCAACCACAAGCTAGGACTACTAGTTGTGGGCCAGGAACGAGGCACATTGGTCCCAGTTCGTGTCTGGAACCGGGATCGAAGGTGACAACGAACCGGGACAAATGGCCCACGAGGCCCGGGCGGCGCCCTGGCCTCACGAACCGGGGCCTCTGACCACATGGGTCCCGGTTCATGAGTGAACCAGGACTAACGGGATTTCATTAAGTGGACCAAAGCCCTTTTTTCTACTAGTGAGCATTTAGAAACTTGTGATTATTCCAGCAACAAAGTGAAACACATAGGGAATTCAAACAAGCATGTATCAAGATCATTTTCTTTCTTTCAACAGCCACGACACGAGAGTAGGTACATTCTATGAACTGGATTAACATAAAAATGAAGCAACAGAGGGCAGTCCAAGCACAAAAACTACACAACATGGGACTGGAGCTACCATTTCTACCAACAACAGCAGCCACCTGAAAAAAGGGAGTTAAACTAACAACGACCATCCATCATCAATAAATTACACTAGCAATAAGTGGTAGCAGCGACAGTCCAAAGGCTTGAGACCACCTCTCCTGCTGTTGCTCTTCTAATCCGCGTAGGCGTTGATCTTCTTGATGTACTCGGCCTTCAACTTCTCAGCCTTGGTAACGTAGGAAGCCTTCTCCCGCAATTCATAATTCATTCAACCACAAGAGAAAACATTAGTGTGATGCAAGGCGATAGATCTCAAGATAATAATGAGCAAAAGAGGAATACTTGAACAAATCATGCACAATGGCATGACAAATTTGGAAACTAACATTCGAGAAACAGTTTGAATCGATGAACATAGACTGTACAAATCCTAACGAGGCTACAAACATTTGAACACACCAAACCATAAATTTGAACAACCAAATCAAGAACAGGCAATATATCAACAATTTCATAGCGGCTAAGTTGAAAGTCTCACTAACTAACAAGGTCGCACAATTAGGCCGTGTTTGGCAACAAAGTATTCTAGAAACCAAAGTATTGGAAAACTACTGTATTTTTGTCTATTGGCATAAGTTACCACAATTTATAGATATTAAATATTTTAAAGTATGAGTGATACAGAGTACTAGTCTGAAGTGTCATTAGGAGTGTTGTAAAAATTGTTGGCAAGGCGTTGCATGCAAACTATAGTGGTTGGCTAGCCCAATGCACGAAGCTAGCTAGTCATTGAATGAAAACTGTAGATGCATCTAGCCACATGCATGAAGAACAGCCTTTCACAAGACTTGTAGATTACCAACGAGAAACAAGGATGGTTTACAACATGGTGTAGGTATGTCTCAGCAGGCGGAGCTACGAAACGGATGACGAGACTGCTTGCCCTCCTTCCGCTACACAGTCGAGGTGTGTGGAGCTGCGCCCATTGGCCGGAGCAGAGAGGCAGGTACAGAAGCAAACAAAATAAAGTGTGTGTGCGATGTCTATTTTCACTTGCTCTGTTTTAAAAAAAGAGGTCTCGGGTTCTTTTTTTTAGAAAAAGAAAATACCACAGCTTTGGTAATACTACAGTATTAATACTATAGTTTCGGGGGGTTGCCAAAGAGCTTACACTAATTAAAACCATGGTATTTAAAAAAACTATAGTACTCTTATAATACTTAGATAAAACCGAACTATCAAACTAGGCCTTAGTTAGGACAAGTTGCTGACAACATTTTGGACAACAAAACAGAACTATGACAATATAACAATTGACAAACAATCTTCTTTGACAATTGAGTGTCTAGTGCTATATTTCACCATATTGCCTGCATAATGGTAATTTATCATTCACATTAGGAAATCAAGCACGAGGAGGTAATCAAACTTTGGTGTGGTACATCTTCTTACAACTAGTGGTGGTCAGCTTCACGGTGCGGAAGCAAATGTCATAGAGCGCCTCGTTGTCCAGCAGCATGCACTCGCCGGCGTTCTCCACCAGCTCATGAACTGAAAGGGTAGCATTGTAGGGCTTGACCATCGTGTCAGACACCTTGGGGAAATGGGAAATGTTTGAATGAGAGAATTTACTAAAATTATTTCATATTATGTATACAATTATGAACATGTCAAAATACTAAAACCAATATGTGCATTGAAACATTCTATATTGTGTTAATCTCAAATGTGGCATGCCTAAAAATAAGTTCTATGGTACAATAAACCTTTAGGGAAGGTTTGGGAACGAAGGGATTTGAGGGGATTTGGTGAATCCCGTTCTTCCACCCAATCCTCTCAAATCCTCGGGGCTTTGCTTCCACCAGCCCCTCGAGGAGGATCCTCAAACACATGGATAGGAAGGGATTAAAGAGGAACAGAGGGGATTCGGCTAAGCAAACCCCTCTTACCAAATGGGCGCCCGAGATTCTGTGGGATTTTTGACCCCCCCCCCCTGAAGATTTTCCTCTCGAAACCTCCTGAATCCCTCCGTGCCAAACGAGGCCTCAAGGGGTAATATTTTATGAATCCGACCACTCGATAGGCGATATAAAATGAAACACATACACACTATTACACAAAAACTTCTTACTAAAACTGACAGTCAAAGTGTCAAAGGACAAAAATAATAACCCTGCAACCTTATCAATTGAATGGTTTTGTTCATCTAAATTATCTTCATGGGTTGCACACGAACTGAACGTTTCCCTTCCATCTGCCCATAAGGTGGCATTGTACTGGTATTTATGCATTAAGAAAGTCAATAGAGAATGAAATGGATGATATGATACACCTGATCTGAATTTATTGCATGTTATATTTCTATCATCAATACTAGAGGATACATCAGGAATCGACATTAGCAGAGCAGAACTAAGAGTCATTGCAATTCATCACTTCAAAAATTCCGCAAACGACTTTACGAGAACCAGCACCGAGCACTTGGATTGACATGACCTGCAACCAACATAGTGGAAATCACTTCAAAGAAAATGAACAGAGTTGAACCACAAGTAGAGAAGGGATTGTGTGGTGGAGAGAGAGAAAATATTGTGGAGAGTTTGAAGATGGAGGGGCAACTTGGTGGATCTGAGACGCATGGCTGCTAGCCTACTACATGGAGGAAGCTCCATGGCGTCGGTGGAGCGGAGTAGGCTGCGAAGTGCATGTAGGCTTAGGGGGGAGGGGGACCTGGTTGTCGCGGCCGATATACACGAGGAGGTTGTCAGTCTCGCGGGGCTTGACATCATCAGGGAGGCTGGCTATGAAGAGCATGTCGACGTCCTGCCGTGGGTCCGTGTGCTGGAGGGGCTGTGGTTCATAGATGTGGCGGAAGAGGTCTACCGCCAGCGATGCAGCGAGCGGTAGATTGGGCGACGGTGGGAGAGGCTCATCTCGATGGTCATGCGGCATGATGGAGGGGAGAGGGTCACAACGATGCGATGGTAGCGATGTGATCCTTCCGATTGTGACCAAGGGGTGCCTCATCGGTGAGGAGAGGAGGGGTGTAGATCCCTCCGGCAAGAGAAAGTGGGCCGGGGGCGGTTTTGTCGGTGGGTGGGTGGGGGCCGCGACGGTGTGGCCATTGGGGGATTTTTTCACTGTTCTAACCTATTGTTTGAAGTTGTGCACAAAATAAACCCGGATTAAAAATATTTCACGATCTAACACTTTTTGAAACGCCATAAGCCGTGGCATTGCAGTCCCACTACCAAACGCCACTCAAGTGTGGCGTTTCTTACCACCACCAAAACACGAGTTTGTTGTGGCGTTTGCATTTCACTGCAACTCCATGCTAGTGTGGCGTTTCTGCCAAGAACGGCAATGCCAACAGCTATGGCGTTTCTACCTGCCTATTTATTATGGGGCCACCCTCCACTCACTCTCTTCTTCCACCACTCTCACCCTCCACCCCCTAGCTGCAGCCAGTTTTCCCCCATTTCTCACCCACTTCTCCCCTCTCAAATCCTTTCAAAAGGATTGGTTTGGTCCGTGGATCCGGTATCATTTGCATTGCGTGAGGTAATCTCCTTCATCTCCTCATTTTTTATTGGTTGTAATTGTCTATTTGGGTGGCTTTTTCCTCATTTGTTGTAGCCCTAATAATGAGTATATTTTTTTGCAATAATTAGTGTAGATGTTGTTTGTTTATCTACTAATGAGTATAGTTGTTCCATTTATGTTGCATTATATTTGTTGGTTTATGATTATTGATAAGATTTAGTGTTAGGGTTAGGGTTAGGGTTTGGGTTATGCCTGATTTGGATGGACAAGGGTTAGGGTTAGGGTTTGGGTAATGTTTTGAAAGTTGTTTTGTTAGGAATGTGTTATACTTAGCATTGGTAATTTTGTTCACTTTTTTAGATGAACAAGATTGTGAATATTCATTATGTTGACAAAGAGGCATTATTGAATGTTGATATTGTTGACAAATATGAGGAAGTGTTGACATTTCTTGATAGTCCTACTTATGAAGAGGTTGTGGCCGACACTCGGATAAGATTGAAGTGGGTTGATCCAAGTGACCAAGTAGAATTATTAGGAAGATATGATGTTGGTTCGGCACACAATTGTCGAATGAAGACAATGCCTATCAAGTCCAATTTTCCTTGGGTTCCATACAAGGAGGTTGTTGCATCCTTGCTACGGCAACAACAGACCTTCCCCGGCAACGGAGCCAGAAATCCTTCTACTGCTCGCTATGCCTATAGGGATTTCCTTGGCAAATATGCAAAAGATTCCCCCGCGGCATTGGAGTCGTTGGTGTTCCCTTGAAGAGGAAAGGGTGATGTAGCACTGCGGCGGTAAGTATTTCCCTCAGTTTGAAGGGGTTGTCAATCCCTTATAGATTGTTTGCAAAGTGAGAACTGAAAGCAAAAAGTAACAAATAAAAGTAAAAGTAAAAGCTAAGATGATAGTTGTGAATAGACCTGGGGGCCGTAGTGTTCACTAGTGGCTTCTCTCATGAAAGCATGTAGACGGTAGGTGAACGAATTACTGTCGAGCAATTGATAGAACCGCGGAAAGTAATGACTTTATCTATGGCAATGATCATACATATAGGCATCACGTCCAAAACAAGTAGACCGATACTTTCTGCATCTACTACTATTACTCCACACGTCGACCGCTATCCAGCATGCGTCTAGTGTGTTGAGTTCATAAGAACAGAGTAACGCCTTACACAAGATGACATGATGTAGATGGACAATCTCAAATATATGATGAAAGCCCAGCTTGTTCCCTTGATGGCAACAACATGATGCGTGCCTTGCTGCCCCTTCTGTCACTGGGAAAGGTCCGCATGGTATGAACCCAAAACCAAGCACTTCTCCCATTGCAAGAATCATAGATCTAGTTGGCCAAACAAAACCGAAGACTCAGAGAGACTTACAAGGATATCAAATCATGCATATAAGAAATCAACATAGACTCAAATATAATTCAGAGATAATCTGATCACAAATCCACAATTCATCGGATCTCGACAAACACACCACCAAAGAGGATTACATCGGATAGATCTCCAAGAAGTTCATGGAGAACTTTGTATTGAAGATCCAAGAGAGATAAGAAGCCATCTAGCTACTAACTACGGACCCGTAGGTCTGAAGTAGACTACCCACGAGTCATTGGAGAGGCGATGATGTTGATGTAGAAGCCCTCCACCTCCAAAGTCCCCTCCGGCAGGGCACCGGGAAGGGTCTCCAGATGTGATCTTGCGGAAACGGAAGCTTGCAGCGGCGGAGATTTTTTGTGTGATTTTAGGGAATATATAGGCCAAAGAGCTAGGGAAGGGGAGCTCGAGGGAGGCCACAAGCCTGGTGGCCGCGGGCCCCCCTGCCGCGGTGACAGGGCTTGTGGGCTCCCTGTGGGCCTCCTGCCTTGGCCCTCAAGTCCACCGATCTTCTTCTATTCTGGAAAAATTCATTTCGGGGATTTTATTCCGTTTGGACTCCGTTCCAAAATCACATCTGAAAAGAGTCAAAAACATAGAAAAAACAGGAACTGGCACTTGGCACTGAATTAATAAGTTAGTCCCAAAAAAGGTATAAAAGGTATATAAAACATCCAAAGTTGACAAGATAACAACATGAAACCATAAAAAATTATGGATACATTTGAGACGTATCAATCCTCGATAGTCAAGTCACTCGAAGTGTTTGCTAGTATGGTGGTGAGTGGTCCTCTTTTCCATGTTGACTTGAACCAACCCTTAGTAGATGATTTGAGCCCGTATAGTGGTGTGGCACCTATTGTTGAGCATAAAGTTGAAGTGGAAGCCAATAAGTATCCCCAATATGAGTTCGGAGGTAGTGCATCGATGATAGATGATGGTCATGACTCCGACAAAGAGTATGAGAGGCACCACAACATTGTTGGTGACGTATAGCCTCAAGTAAGGCATGATGACATGGACCCTGACATTGTGTATCAGTGTGCTTGTGTGGATGAGTCGGATGATGAAGGCCCGGTGAATGAGTTGGATGAGGATGGCTTCACTGAGAAAGAAGCGGAGTGGTATACAAAAATCACTGGTAGGGATCACAAAGTTCCCTTGTTTTGTGATGTTAGCCTTGCAGATAAGGCTTTAATCGACGGTGGCATGAGCAAGACAATTGAGGCTAGAATGTTCCCAAGTAGCACACCCGACGCGATTTCTACGTATTACCTAAAGAAAGGTTTGACGTTCGAGCACATGCTAGAATACAAGATGTGGTTGTGTGAGTATGCCGTCAAACACTACAGGCCTTTCATAGTTGTGCACTCGGACTGCCACGCGCGGTACATCATGAAAGCGAGGTAGAAAAATGCAAATGGAAAGTCAGCGGAAGACTCAGGAAAGATGGTTGGTGGAAGACAAGTAGTTGTAGTGCAACTCAGCAATGCACACCGCCGACAGATGAAGCACCAATGAAACACCGTGTGTTAACCTCGGAATTCACCGGTTATAAATACCAGAAACATATAGATGAGGATCCAACCATTAAAGTGAAGTTGTTGATGAGTTTGGTTTACAAGAGGTTTGGATATAAGGTCAAGTAGCGGAAGACATGGAAGGCCAAACAAGTCACTTTTGGAATGTTGTACAGTGGATGGGAAGAGGCATACAACATGCTACCCCGGTTGCTGGGCGCGATGTACCACTATGTCCAAGATATTGAAGGAGTGTTCCGTCGTGCCTATCGGACGTTTGGCCATGCATTGCAGCTTTTGAGCATTGTCGTCCGGTTTTGTCTATAGATGGAACATTCCTGATAGGCAAATACAAGGGCACACTAATGATAGCAATGGCACATGATGCTAATGATCAGGTGTTGCCTGTGGCATTTGCTTTGGTGTTAGTGGAGAACCAAGACAACTGGGAATGGTTCATGAGACTTGTGAGAAGCACGGTCATTCTTCCCAATAGGGAGGTATGCATCATATCCGATCGGCACCAGGGCATATTGAAGGCCGTGGATGTTCACATGCCAGGGCATGCGAGGCCTCACCATTGATGGTGCATGAGGCACTTCGTTGCAAACTTTTACAGGGATTGTAAGATCAAGGATCTGGCGAAGGATCTTAACTCCGCATGTGTGGCCTTCTCCATTGAGTCGTTCACGAAACATTTGAACATAATCTATGAGAAGGCAAATGAAGGTGGGAAAGAATTCCTGGAAAGGAATATAGATGAGATACATAAGTGATCACGGGCATGTGACGAAGGAGGCATGAGATATGGCGACATGACAAGCAATCTTGTTGAGTGCTTCAACTTTGTCTTGAAGGGGGCACGTCAGTTGCCCGTGACGGCAATAGCTGAATATACCTTTTACAAGCTCAATGCGTATTTTTTGAAGCACTCTGAATAAATCAACAAGTTGATTTGTGAGAGTGAGAAGCCTCCTAATGAGATCTATCCGAAGAAGGTTGCCGAGTGGCTAGAGTTTCAAAAAGAGAAGTCAGCCATGTAGTGAGCCACTTGTTTCGATAAATCACAGCATAATTCATACTTCAACAGCATAACTGTCTTCATAATTCATACTTGAACAGATAAATACTTAAGAGACATAGTTCATAGTTCATACTTCAACAGACAAAGTTCATAGTTCATAGTTCATACTTAATACTTAAGAAGATAAATACTTCATAGTTTAACAGCATAACACTCAGAATACTGAATAGGTCATAACACTTCACTTCCTCCCTCTCTTTGTAGCCATCTTGCCCTTAGTAACGTAGCCCTTTGGAGTGTTCTGTCTGATGTTCCTTGAGCTAGCTCGGCGTGTTTCCTCTGTTGGCTGAGTGGGTTGACTTGGCTGCGGAGCATCTTCCGTCTGCAAAGCCCCAAACTCAAAGAAGTTCGGATCCGCGGCCTCGTCATCTGTCTCCTCTTCTTCTTCAAACTCCTCAACATGTGCTCGGCTAGAAGAAGCATGTGGTCGGCTCGAAGATGGACGAGCGGAAGTAGCCCGTGGACGGCTGGAAGACGGACGAGCGGAAGATTGCACATCCATTCTGTACTGCGCACGTGCCCTTACATCGGTGGACGAAACACCATGGCAAGAAAGTAAAGCGGCTAGTGTGCGGCACCGATTGGCGACCTTCTGCGCATGAAAAGAAAATGACAGGTCAATATGGTAACAAAGCTACGAAGACTAAAACAACGGTTAACAAGACATCTAACCTGCAGAGTACTTCTAACAAGCTTGTCCATTTGTGGACATAGGGCACGACCAAGGACCACGTTACTATCGTTGATACATCTACATAGCTCTGTGGCCTGGCTAAAAGATATGTGACATACCACCCACGAATAAATGACACTTGTTCATATTTTAAAGGATGGACGTAACACTCGGTCATGGAGAGGGCCACAGTCAAGATGAGCTCCAACTGTCTCCCTAATAGAATTGTTGAATGCAGCATCAGCAGCCTCACTTGGCAGTAAGTCCAAGCAATCGGAACGAGTCCAGGCACCCTTCTGGATAACTGTGTACTCTGTACGCATCCACTCCAAATGCCTTAAATATGCAGCCTCGTCAGTGTCGAGTGTTTGATCAGTTTCAACTCGACTATGCCTCTAAGCATTCCACATGTCCACCCACATAATGTGGTGCTCCTCCCAATTGATGACACTCTTATTGTTTTGCCGGTTTGTCCTTCAAAGCATTTCAATACTACATCAGTTCCATTTTCTCGTGTTAGACATTGATCAACAGGATAAACACGTGATACGAAATACTCACTTGTGTAGCACCACACTTGTCTCGACATGATCCGGCGGGTTGTGTTGTTGGACTCTGAACTGCTTTGAAACACGATGAGGAAGATGCCACTCCACCACAAAAAACATAACATGGGGCACTACACACGGCAAAGATGTTGGTCATGAAGGCACATGTTGCTCAGAGGGAACTTCCTAAGTATCGTGTACGACCTCCAATTCACTTACATAACAACAAGTCAATCGACCATCGATCCAAAATTTCCAGAAAATTTGCTAAAGCATTTACCTGTTCATAAGTCAGCATGTCTAGCTTGCTTATGTATGCCTTATACCGCCCCATAGCTGCGATACTCGTCCATTGGACATTAGCCCATGTGTGTGCGATAGTGGGATACCGCTCCTCATCTCCATCAAACGGGTACATCCAAGGTTCTTCCGGAGGAAGGCTGAGGTTACGACCAACACAGATACGCTCCCACATCCAAACCTGTAGGGCCCAAACAAAACCTCCAAGAGTGAACGTCGACTTGCTCCTCATACATGCTCCATCCAACTAAAGATTTAATAAAATGAAAATGCAACATATACCCATTTAATATAATGAAAATGCATCATACACCCATTGAATAAAATGAAAATGCATGATATTAAGCCGTACCTGACGGTACAAGAAGGTTAGTGCCGCCGAACCCCAACTCCACTTAACATCCCAGTCACAAAGAGGATCCAAAAACATCCACGAGGTTGTGTCCCCCATGCCATCCGAAAACACCACTTGGGTCAAAAGATTGTAGAGGTAAGCCCTGGCGAACCTCTCCACAACAGACGGACTAGCATCCCTTGTGCACTTGCAAAAATGTCTCTGTATCCAAGAGGACAACACACCGGATGGCCTAGGACCCTTTCTGGTTTCATGAATCCATGGCTCGGGTTCAACACCAACCAATGCTGCAACCCGTTGTCGCCACCCATCGAACCTAACCTTCCCTGTAAGAGCCCTTCCCTCGATCGGAAGCCCGGTGATCATAGCAATATCCTCCAGAGTTATGGTCATCTCACCAAGAGGAAGGTGAAAAGAGTGCGTCTCCGACCTCCAACGGTCCGTAAGGGCGGTAAGGGCCGTGGCGTTCAACCATGGTGGTGTGCCTTTAAAGTTGAGCACAAACTGAAGAAGATCCATTTTTCTAAAATAAGGATCGTACCGAGGGTCATATAAGAGAGAATCATTCGAGTTGTGCCCCCTCAAATGAAGTAGTGGAGGAACCTAAACCAGCAAACGCATAATTTTTTAGTTGTCTCAACTTGTCACAATATGAAAATCATGGAATATACAAAAATAATCATCAAGGCCATCATAATTACCTCTCCTCTTTCCACTAGCACCGCACAATGCTTCTGTTCGTAGAACTCATCAAGGCCCGGATATCTATCCGGCTGAAACATCCTACATAATATGAACATAATTCTTTTAGGCATTAACCCAGTGTCAAAAACAATCACACTACACCTAGTGCCAAAAACCTAGGCATTCACCTAGTGTCAATAATATGTACAAAACCGGGTATCCTACAAAACCTAGGCATTCACCTTGTGCCAATAATATGAACTAAACCTAGGCATTCACCTAGTGCAAATCATATGAACTAAACCTAGACATAAACCTAGTGCAAATAATATGAACAAAACCTATGTTATACCTACAGCCTCCAAAAACTACACCTATTTCCAAAAATCTATGCATTAACCATCACAAAATAGATTTTACTCCAAAACATACGTTACACCTAGTGCAAAAAAAGCTACACAAACACTAAGGTATTGCAAAAACTAAATGGAGGGATTGGAGGAGCTTATCGGCCTCTTCGATTTGCCCCAAATAACCCACCAAAAAGTTGAGGGAGGAGGGAGATCGAAGGGGGGATCTGGAGGAGGAGGGAGAACTTTTTCGTGTAAGCTCGGAAGGAAGAGGAGGAAGAATAGGTGGTTGGTGGCGACGGGGTCGGGCTGGGCAGTTATCTCCTTAAGAAACGCCAGGGTGCCTCGCGTTTCACTCTTGGCTTGCAATACCACAATAGTATGGCGTTTCACGAGTGACCTGCAACACCACGCTGGACTGGCGTTTGATAAGTGACATGAAACACCACGGTTTATGGCATTTTTAAAAAGGGTCAAAACGTGAAATTGTTTTGAGGTGAGTTCGTTCTGTGATTTTTTTACCACTAGTGGGTCAAAATAGTGAAAAAACCCGCCATTGGGTGGGTTGGGATCATTAGGATCTCCGAGAGGAGTTGGCTTGGAGTGGAGCTAGGGGATCTGATGACAACATGAGGGTAAGTGGGTGAGGGGGTGAAGGTTGCCACTTCCGTTGGATTCTATGACATCCCGCGGTGTTTGATGCACGATAAGCGTGAGATGATCATGGACCAACCAAAACACAATACACACGTAAGACCATTTAAATTGGTCGTAATCGACTAAAAGTAAGGTGTTAAATCATGTCAACTATTTTTTGACCTAAAAATTAAAAAATAAATAGAAAACCTACTCATTGTGTCACCAAATGTGACCTAGTGTTCTCTAGAACTAACACAAATATCTTTAAAAAGTGCACTAAAAATTGAGTTTTGAAATTATAAATTTCTATTTTCCGTATGCGAAAAATGATATATTTTCATGAAGAACCTACCAAATAATTGATGCCAAATGGCGCCACTCCATTCAACAAAAACAGCAGACCACATTTTATATACAATTGGCAAAATAGTTGTATGTCAAATATTTTTGATCCACCTCTTATCAAAAAGACAAATTTACGTCAATTCAGAAGTAACTCGGTCAAATTTAACTACAAGTGCTTGATAATTTGTTATTTAAAAAAATATCATTTCTAGGCACATAAGTAGCTATTTCATGAGCGATCCAACCAAAGTTTTCCAAGATTCAATCCCTAGCTAGGAATGGTCATGTCGCCTTTTTGACTCCATTTTGAAAAATGGGCGTAAAAAATAAAAAAAAAATGGAAAACCTTCACATTTCGCCATTAGATGTGACCTAGTTACCAAAGAAAATAAAAAACTTGAAATGCGGCAATTGTTTTAAGAAATTATTCTCAAAAATGAATAATCATCTATGAGGATTCATGGCTTTCAAGCCAAATTACGAGTGTTGTGGCCACTTCCCTGACAAGGTTTATTAAAATGATCTCATATTGTGCAAAATTGTGCATATTGGAATGGCAATTAATGTTGTCGAAGGGAGTTTCGGTTTCTTCGCTGAAAAAAACGTTTCTCATTTTCCGAGTGCAAAACATTGGTTTTTTGTGAATGACCTACCAATTTCTTGTTTCAAAACAGAACTACTCCATTTTTCAAATATATTACATCATATTTTATGTGCATTTGACCAAATGGTTGGGTGTAAAAAGTCTTCCATCCACCTCTCATCAAATTGACAAATTTGTGTCAATTCAGCGGGAAGCGGGTCAAATTTGAACTAGAGCTCCCTCGTAGTTTCCCCTTTATTTTTTGCAAAAAATCATTTTTAGGTATAGAAATATCTATTTCATCATAAAAACACCAAAATTTTCACAATATTCCATCCCCAGATAAGAACGATCGTACCGACAAACTTGACCGCGTTTTGAAACCATAATAATAAATTAAAAAAATTGGAAAACATTTACATTGTGTCATTATATGTGACTAAGTTACTAGGAAAAATGATAAACTTGTAATACAGTAATTATTTTTAAAAGTGTTCTCAGAAATGAGGTATCATGTGTGAAGATTCGTGGCTTTCAAGCCAAATGATCAATCTTATGGCCAAATTCATGGCATAATTTGATCAAATGATCTAATATTGTTCGAAAGGGTGCATCTTAGAATGACAAACAATGTTGCCTAAGGAAGTTTTCATTTTCTTTGGACGAATATTTCATTTTACATTTCCTGAGTGCCCAAAATGAGTTTTTTGTTGAAGAACCTACCATATATTTGTTGTAAAATTGGACCAAATCATTTTTCTAAAATATTAGGCCATATTTAATGTACAATTGACAAAATGGTTGTGTGTCAAAAGCTTTGATCCACCTCTCATAAATAAGACATATTTCCGCCGATTCACTAGGAAGTGGGTCAAATTTGGAGTGCAGCTGCCTCATAGTTTCCTCTTTATTTGTTTCCAAAAATAATTCCTAGGTATATAAGTATATATTTAATGAGAGAAACACCAAAAAATACAAGATTCAATAACTAGCCAGGAACGGTCATTCCCCCAGTTTTCAAAGGGGCATGAAAAAATTAAAAATATTAAAAAATTGGAAAACCTTCGCATTGTGTCACTATATGTGACCAAGTTATTAGGAAAAATAATCAACTTGTAATACGGTAATTATTTTTAAAAAGTTTCCTCATAAATGAGCTATCATGTGTGAAGATTCATGGCTTTCAAGCCAAATGATCAATCTTATAGCCAAATCATGTGGTGGCCACATATCGTGTGGTGGTGATACGTCGAGGTTTGGACGATGGACGATGGCCCCAACTCTAAAGCGCGTAAACTGGCATGCCAGCCGCGTGGTCACCACTTGACCATGGCGTTGCCACGCGTTTTGGGGGGCCTTGGCATGTCTAGTGGGGTTGGAAACTCCTTCGGTAGGTGTTAGGAAGAACAATACAATAGAAGAATCTCACGAGGATATTGAACTAATCTCAAACATGAATTACCAGCCAAGTGTGTGATTAGCGATGAGGGAATTGCACATGGACAATGGGCCTGAATTTTGGTTGAGTATGATCATCTACTAAGGAGACTGTCTTGGCATATTTTTAGCTCAAATGGACGAGCCTAGGTGGCACTTTCTTTGCAAAGTACCACACTAGGCAGAAATATGGATGTTGGCACTGGGCTCAAATGAATGGATGGATTGAGCTGAAATTTGGTGGATGAAGTTCATTTGGGCATAGGAAAGCAGTGTAAATATTTGATACCATTTGGACATGCCAAAGTGACAATTATAAGCAATGACATCACAATTATCTTCTATAGATAGAAAACTTCGGAAAACTATAGAGAGGAATGGAAAAAAGAAATGACATCAAATTTGGAGGAGGTGAGTTATATAGGTAGGAACATGCCTTGGTAAATTATAAGCAATATAAAATATAGTTCCTTCACAAACTGAAAATATGACCAGAATGAAAGATTGGATGATGATCTCACATGGATTGCTGGATAGAGCTCAAATTCTTTTGAGTGAGATGATTTGAGAATATGGAATATTTGGAAAAATCTCACATCATTTGGATAATCCTAGCTAGTACTTCCTTCAAAAAGTTTCTCTCTAGATAGAAACCTTGGAAATTTGCTGAGGAAGATTTACTAGGCAAATGGAGCTGAATATTAGCATGTGACAATGATTTGGATATGGAATTGTTCCCAAAAAGTTTGAGGGCAATAGTAGGTGTCTAGATAGCACTTTCTTTGCGATGTGCAAACCTTCACAGAAACTAGAAATTGAAGCTGGGCTCACATAGATGATTGGATTGTGCTGCAATTTCGAGGAGGATGATAATTTAGGCATACGAAGGCAGTGACAAAATTTCATATCGTTTGGATAAATAAAAATTGTACTTCCTTCACAATGCTCTCCACTGAACAAAACATTGGGAAAAATATTGAGGGAAATTGACTAAATTAAATGAGATAAAATTTGGTGGAGGGGCGTTCTATGGTGAGGTTCCTCTCTTGGTAAATTTTCCTCAATTATAAAGCAATATAAGATGTAGTTGCTTCACAAACTGAAAATATTAATAGAACAAAGATTGGATGGTGAGCTCACATGGATTGTTAGATGGGGCTCAGATTTTGTGGAGAGGTATGATTTGGGCATATATATTATGTGGCAAAAATTCAACTCATTATGATATTCCTAGATATTATTTCATTCACAAAGCTTCTAGTACAACATAAACTTTGGAAATTTGCTGAGATAGATTTACTCCGCAAATGGAGATGAATTTTTTCATCACCCAATGATTTGGATACGAAAGAGTGCCCAAAATTTTTGAGGTCAATCAAGAAAATATAAATAGCACTTCCTTCACAAGGTGCTATTCTGAGCAGAATAGGAAAATGAATATTGCTGAATTATTTTTGAACTAGGGAATGAAGGGTTTTGACATATTTGATGAATATATGATCCAAAGAATTTATGAGAATTTTTCGAGAATTTTGGGAATGATAGAAATGTAGGTTGTTTCATGACCTAGGGCAAAAATTGACACATGGACATGACACATAGGCCAAACTGATGAGGTGGTGCCTAGTCGTAGCAATGCACCACAACTTACAAGGCTATGACCATCTATATTGGTCATGATCGGCTAGAAATAAGGGAGCGGTCCAGTGCTGTCTGCTTTACGAGCATTTCGTGTAAGGAAATTATGACCTTTCTGACCAATTGGTCGTCATGGTTTAGCATTTGGAGCCCCTCAAATAGCTGATGACCAATTGTTGTCAAATGGTTGTTGATTTACGACCATTTCTTCCAATGTCACTCCTAGAAGGTCACAAGTTGACATATTTCTTGAAGTGTTTGGGTGTGGTAGGCATGGACACATCTCGAAGCAGTGCCCCAACAAGAAGCGAGATGCACCGTGATAACCCAAAAGTATAGGGGATCGCAATAGTTTTCGAGGGTAGAGTATTCAACCCAATTTTTTTATTCGACACAAGGAGAGCCAAAGAATATTCTTGAGTATTCGCAGATAAGTTATCAATTCAACCACACCTGAAAGACTTAATATCTGCAACAATGTATTTAGTAGCAAAGTAGTATGGAAGTAGCGGTAACGGTGGCAAACGTGACAGTAGTAGTTTTGTAGTGATTGTAACAATAGCAGCGGAAAAGTAAGTTAGCAAAGACCAATAAGTGGAAAGCTCGTAGGTAATGGATCAGTAATGGATAATTATTTTGGATGGCAAAGGATCATATTCTACCAAAGAAATTAACTTAGGATCGACAGAGAATTCATAATCCTTATCAGTAATATAGATAGGTGAAGTAGCAAACTTGGGATCATATTGCATTCTAGCATTCAAATATCTTTTTCCTTCCACTTGCATAGCAATTTCTTAAGATCATCTCTATCCTTACAAGAAAGAAAGTCCCTAGCTACTTCTCCTTCCATAACATAAGCCTCGGGTATATTAGGCAATTCATATCTAGGAGATCTAGGTCTAGTAGGTGAGTCATAGTGTTCAGTTTCATCAGATTCAACAATATTATCAGTTTCAGCATTCACTCTAGAAATTTGTTCATCAAGAAATTCACCAAGTGGCACAGTAGTATCAAGAAAAGTATTATCATAAGCATTATGCATAGCAGAAGTAGCATCATCAATTACTAGCGACATATCCGATTCAGTAGTAGGTGGTGGTGTCGCAAATTTATTCATAACAGATGGTGAATCAAATGCAGAGCTAGATGGCAGTTTGTTACCTGCCCTCGTAGTTTAGGGGTAGATCTTGGTTTTAGCGTCTTTCAGGTTCTTCATAGTGATCAAAAGAGATAAATTCCAAGTGACTCAGAGAATGAAGCTATGCTCCCAGACAACAACGCCACAAAAAGGTATTGATAATCCACAAGTGTAGGGGATCGCAATAGTTTTTGAGGGTAGAGTATTCAACCCAAATTTATTGATTCGACACTAGGGGAGGCAAAGAATATACTTGAGTATTTGAAGCTGAGTTGTCAATTTCACCCACACCTGAAAGACTTAATATCTGTAGCAAAGTATTTAGTAGCAAAGTAGTATGGAAGTAACGGTAACGGTGGCAAACGTGACAGTAGTAGATTTGTGGTGATTTTAACAATAGCAGTGGAGAAGTGGCTTAGCAAAGACCAATAAGGGGAAAGCTCGTAGGCAATGGATCAGTAATGGATAATTATGTTGGATGGCATTCATCATGCAACAGTTATAACATAGGGTGATATAGAACTAGCTCCAAGACATCAATGTAAGGTAGGCATGTATTCCATATATAGTCATACGTCCTTATGGAAAAGAACTTGCATGACATCTTTTGTCCTACCCTCCAGTGGAAGAGGGGCCTTAATGGAAACCAAGGGATATTAAGGCCTCCTTTTAATAGAGAACCGGGCCAAAGCATTAACACTTACTGAATACATGAACTCATCAAACTATGGTAATGATCGGATAGAATCCCAGTTATTGTCACCCTCGGGGATGCGGACCATCACTCATAATAGGTGTTTATGACTTGCAAGATAGGATAAAGAACACATATATATTCATGAAAACATAATAGGTTCAGATCTGAAATCATGGCACTCAGGCCCTAGTGACAAGTGTTAAGCATAGCACAGTGATAGCAACATCAATCTAAGAACATAATGGATACTAGGGATCAAACCCTAACAAAACTAACTCGATTACATGATAGATAACATCCAACCCATCACCTGTCCAGCAAGCCTATGATGGAATTACTCACGAACGATGGAGAGCATTATGAAATTGGTGATGAAGGATGGTTGGTGATGACGACGGCGTCGATTTCCCCTCTCCGGAGCCCAAATCAAACTCCAGATCTACCCTCCCGAGGAAGAACAGGAGGTGGCGGCGGCTCCGTATCGTAAAACGCGATGAACTCTTCTCTCTGATTTGTTTCTGTGCGCATAGGAATATATAGGAGTGGAAACAAGGTCGGTGGAGCTCCAGGGTCCCCACAAGCGAGGGGCGCGGCCTAGGGTCGCGACTTGCAGGCTTGTGGCTTGGGGGTGGCCCCTCTCTGGTAGATTCTTTCGCCAATATTTTTTATTAAATCGAGAAATATTCTCCGTATATTTTCAGGTCAATCCGAGAAATTTTATTTCTGCACAAAAATAACACCAAGACAATTTTGCTGAAAAAAGCGTTAGTCTGGGTTAGTTCCATGCAAATCTTGCAAATTAGAGTCCAAAAAAAGGGCAAAAGAGTTTGGAAAAGTAGATACGTTGGATACGTATCACACCGCACCCCCAATGCTCCAAGCCAAGGACAAGGCCATGGAGCGCCACCAAGGAACCAAGCTCCCTACAACCAGCCTAGCAATGGCAAGGGTTGTGTGAATCACGTCACCGCTGAGGAAGCCCAGGGACCCGGATGTTATACTTTGTACGTTCCTTGTCAACTCAACCCCACCAATAGTTCTGTTTGGTTGTGGTGCTTCGCATTCTTTTGTTACCCCAAAGTTTGCACTAGAGAGTGGTATAAATCCTACACCTCTTGGTAGTGATATGATGGTACAAACCCCAGGTGCAGTATTAAGGACAAAAATAGGATTTAAAGGAGTTGGGATTAACATCAATGGGGTAGACTTCCAAACAGACCTGATAGTTTTGGATTCGCGAGGCTTGGATGTCATTGTTGGCATGAGTTGGTTGACCAAGCACCGAGGCTTGCTAGACTACACTAAGCGGACTGTTACCATGACCAATAGCCAAGGAGTTGAAGTCAAGTATGTTCCAAACCCTACGTCTGCTCAAGCCCCTCACGCCAATTGACAATCAGGAATTGGGTTGGATCAAATGCTAGTGGTATGTGAATACCTAGATGTTTTCCTGATGAGCTGCCCGGAATGCCTCGTGACCGAGACATTAATTTCATCCTATATTGCATGGCTGACAAAGAAGCTGGACCAGAAGACTTTGAAGACATCGGAGACTTTGTTGAGCCAGGGAAGAGGCCCCTTGACCATGACTTAAAACCAGTTTTGCATGGCATATAGCACCTACTTTGTTGCATTGAATCATGATGACTTCTGTGACAACCTTTATGGGTTGCCTCCATTACTTCCTCATTGAAACTTGCCTGACATGACTCTACTTGTGCTTAGAGTTGTGGGTGGGAAGTAGATAGGTTGCTATGTAGTTGCAACGCAAATGGGAAGGATTATGCATGTGTTGGAAACAAACGTCTTTTCAAAAACCTTTTGAAAACCCCGTCGGGTGCCACTAGTGCCCGAGGGATATGGTGATAGGTTTGGTAACCAGTTGAGAAAGAAGTGGTGTACCGAGGCAAGTTGTGCGTGTGTTTTCTCGAAAACGGATTAGATTTAAGATGTGTTGACCGTCCCAGCCTTACATGCACAACCACGATACCCCTTATGGGACGGGGATTTGTTGATTACTATGGTTGGTATTAGTAGAGAGCCTGCATTACTAGTGGCGGGAGTGACGTGGTCAGTCTCGAGACGGGGTCGTGCCAAGAAAGGATGACCATGGGCTATATTTGCACACACCAGGCACACCATTGCACGTCCTCGTGGATGATACTAGTGATGTACATAACAAGGGATGGAACCAACAAATGGACTCTTTGTTAGTATTGTCATGGGAAAGGCATTGTTCAGATACTTACCTCGGTACGAAAAATACTGGGGGTCGTGGATTGCCATGAAAGTTCCCCGAGTATTGTGGGTAAAGTGCTCAATCTGTGTAGAGTGTAAAACTACTGGAATAGCCGTGTCCAAGGTCATGGATGGTTGGTGGTCCTGCTTAGACTATGTCCACATGTTTTCACAACTTAAGGTGTGTGCGTGAGAAAGATGATGGTGTGACAGTTGAGTTAAGTCAGATGACATGGCATGGTGAGTGAACATGACATGTTCAACCCTGGTTTATATTGATATATGTAACTTGGTCATATGGATATCATTTTCCTCATGATGCATACCCTATAAGATACTGATCATGCCATTGCACCTAAAGTTAACTTTGTGCAATTTACATATTAGTGTTGTATCATGCATTGTTATTGCCTTGTTCCAAACATGGGTTGCTTGCGATTTCATTCAAATTACTCATTGTCTTGCCACTGTTTAATTAATTGGACTGGCATGGAAGATCAATATTTTGATGCTGAGTTCATTGGCGACGAACATGCAAACTACGATGTATCCCGGTCACAATGCGTGTAGGGTTAAGGCAGATGGCATGGGTTCACGCTTTCGTTCAGGATTTCTGTTGTTAGTTGAGTTTGGTATGTTAGCCATCATGGCCCTATCTATGTAAGACTTGACCTCCATGGTCCTTATTTGTATCAAACAGTATGAATGGACGTAAGCCTGTTATAATTCAACTTATGTGTGTTCAGTGTGCATTGATCTCTGGGATCACTGTACATGTGCATTCGGTGATCACGACTTATGTGTCGGGGTCCCCACAAAATATATGCATACATATATATATATATATATATATATGTGTGTGTGTGTGTGTGTATGTATGTATGTATATATATATATATGTATATATACATATAGATATACACTCACAGACATACACATACACACACAAATGCTCTCAATACCTTGCTCACATTATTTACATTTTAATTATTTTCCAATTTACAATTATCAACGATCATCTATACTACTCATTTTCTTGCAAGTAATGAGTTCAGGGGATTGAAAACCCTCTTGCCCATGTTGGGTGCAAGTCTGTGTTGTTTTGTGTGTAGCTGCTAAAGACGGGAAGTTGTGTGATCCTCCTAGTGGTTCGATAACCTTGGTTCTCACTAAGGGAAATAGTTATCTATATTGTGATGCATCACCCCCTCCTCTTCAGGGAAAACCCACCACATATCACAAGTATCACCTACCACCATTTGCCAAAACCATTGTATTTACTTTATTGTTCTTTTACTAAAACATCACCCACTTTTATTTCCATGTTCTTTATTATCTTGCAAAACTATCTCATTACACCTACAAAGTACTTTTAGTTCTATTCCCGCAAGTAGTTTATTTCTTGTACTAGGTATGGTTAATATTGTTGCGCGTAGAGTTGTATCGGTGGTCTATAGAACTTGAGAGAATATTAATTCTACCTTTAGGTACTTGTTGGTTTTAACACTCTTACTTATCGAAAAAGTCTACAAGTGATCCCCTATAATTAGGGTTATGAAGACCTTTTCCTGGCACCGTTGTCGGGGAGCAATAGCTTGGGGTTGATATTCTAGTGTGTGATTGTTTGCTTTATCACTAAGTAGATTTTATTTTCTATCACTAAGCATATTTTATCTTTTGTTCTAAGTTGTTCTCTGTCTTTAGTTAGGGATATGGAACAAGAAACACCAAAGAAATTAGTTGTACTTGCTACTGATGGATATGGGGAACCTCCTAAACCCCTCGATGCTCGTTATGTGAAAAGATTAAATACTACTTTGTTAATCCGAAGAAATCCTCATTCAACTTTATAATGGAGACATGTTGGATCAAAGTGAGTACTTTAGGGATTACCGTTTGACTGAAAAAGGGAAACACTTACGGGATCAAATTAAAATTACGTTGGTATGATTGGGATTTATGCTTGAATTGTGGTTATACTTCTTGCTCTAAGATGAAGGCTCAAAATTTTCCCTTTCAATGTGAATTTAATGATAATGAAACCTTGGCTTTGTATGCTAATGCTATATATGATTACTATGATGTGGAACAAATAGAAGAATTTTTTGCTTTTAATGGTGTTTATGAAATTGAATCTTTGTTTGAAAAGTGTGATAACTATGATGATGATGTTTATAGATCTGGAAATAATGCTATACTTTAATATTGATATGATAAGTATGAATATAATTCCTGTAATGATGAATTTATTGAGAGAATGTATGCTGCCTTGGAAGAGATTAATATTTTGCAGGAACCTATGGAAGAAGAAATTGCTGAAATTGTGAGATCATTAGATGAAAAAGATGAGGGGGGTGAAGAACTGAAGGAGGAAGAGCGGATTAGCTACCCGTGCCCACCTTCCAATGAGAGTAATTTTTTATCCCACACATTGTTTAATTTCCCTTTGCACATATCTAAGGATGATTGCTATGATAATGGCTATGAACCCTTGGATTGGTTTGAAATATTCCTTTTTGATGAACTTCATGCTTGTTATCCTTGTGCCCATGATGCCAATATGAATTATGCTTATGAAGATGAACTTTATATAGTTCCGTATGTTAAACTTGAAACTTTTGCTATTGCACCCACAAATGATAGTCCTATTATATTTTTGAATTCTCCCAACTACACTATATCGGAGAAGTTTGCACTTGTTAAGCATTACATTGATGGGTTGCATTTTATGACTACAGATGATGATTTTCATGAATATAACATGCATGTGAATTCTATTCCTACTTGCAATTATTATGTGAGAGGAACCAAATCTTCACCTCTCTATGTTTCCAATATGATAAATTTGCAAGAGAGTACTTATGCTATGTATTGGCCTTTACTTTGTATGAATGAATTGTTCTTCTACGACATGCCAATGCATAGGTAGAGAGTTTGACATTGTTGTTAAATGATGTATGTTGATTTTTTTCTCACTATTTAAATAAAAATCATTGTTAATTAAAATTGACTTTGATATACCTTGAGATCCAGGTGGAGCAATTACTTGAGCACTATATGCCTAGCTTAATGGATTTTGAAAAATGCAGCCAGGGAGACAATCCGAAAGTTTTAGAGAGTCATTTTATTTTGTTATGTGCTTTTAAAATAATTAAAAACAAGAAAATAAAGTGGGGAACTTAAAACATTTTAAAAAATAAAAGTGAAAGTGAGAAACATGAGCATCGTTGAAGTGGGGGCGTCCTTGAACTTTTGTTCATGCCCGTGGAAACTTCGTGAATCTTGATTATAGAAACTTATCAAAACAAATAATTATACCCTTGTACAAATCCATTGTTATAAAAAATTATGTTCCAATATTTACTTTTAGGATGTTTAAATTGCTTGTTTAATATGTGTTTTGCAAAAATAGAAACTTTTGGGTGTAGTGTTTGAATTTTCCTATTTTACTCGAACGTCAAAACCTTCTAAATTTTTGTACAATACTGTTATACAAATTGTTTACCATGTCCTAATTTTTTGAAATTTTGTGAGTTAAAGAAATATATGTTTCAGTTGCATATTCACAGAATTTTGTTCAGATCAAAAATGGGGCTCAATGAGTATGGCTTTATAGAATGCTTCGTGTGCTTCATTTATATAACTTGAAGTTTGGATGCTCTCCTCTCTACATTGTGAACACCGTTATTTGTAGAATCCTGTTTTTCTACACATATATTTAAGAGAGCATGTCCAGGTCTTTTGTACAAAGAATAAACTCTCATGCTTCACTTATACCTATTTAGAGAGTTAAAATGAATTGGCCATTCACATGGTTAGTCATAAAATCCAACATAAAACATGTAGATCATTAAGTATGATATGTTAAATTCCTTGCAATAGTTTTGTGATATTAAGATAGTAATATATGAGGGTACTAGTGAATGATTGTGGTTTAGTATTAATATTGGTGTTAAGGTTTTTGATTCCCAAAGCATGCACGTATAGTTTCTAGTTATGCGGTGAAGATGGAACATAATTAATCCTATACTCGAGTCCATTGTGCTATTATAACAGGGGGGCACAATCGTTAACTCCTACCAACCTCCTTCCTAGGGGCATGCGAGTAGTACTTTGCTTTGAGAGAGCTAATAGGATTTATAATAAGTATGCAAGCCCTTTATGACTAATGTGAATCCATGGATATATGCACTCTTGCCTTTCCATAATTTCCAGTGCATTACCCATTCTCACCTCGAGGATCGTTGTATCCTTCGCCAGTGCATGCAAACCCCGTGACATGATATCCTCTATCACACATAAGACACCCTATATCTTCCTGAAAAAAGCCACCATACCTACCTAGTATGGCATTTCCATAGCCATTCCAAGATATATTGCCATGGATTTTCCATCATCATCATATATGTGACTTAAGCTTTCATTGTCATATTGCTTTGCATGATCGTAAGTGTCGGTGCACTAGAGAATGGGGTCCCTCATGCCCCAGACTTGTGCACGGGAATCGACGACGCCCCCGGCAACAGTGTACCGGGAAGACGGCAGAGAGGCAATCCAAGGCCACGCCCTTCCCCTCTCGAAGTGGGGCATGGTATGCATGGGCTCCATACGCAAGGCCCCGGCAGGCCCTCCTTGCCGGGAGGACTCCCAAGATCCCCGGCAGGCACGCTCTCCCGGGAAGAATACCCGAAGATCAGCAAGACCACGACAAGCTTCCCTTGCTGGGAAGACTCGAGGCCCCCGGGAAGCCCTCCGTGCCGGGAAATCATCCAAACCTCCAGCAAGCCTTCCTTGCCAGGAAGGTGACCAAGTCACCCGAAGGAGGCTCCAGGCCAGCAAGCTCCTGTCGCTCGCCAAGTGTCCCCGCAGGTTTCTACTGTAATCCGACCGCTCCAGCACATCTCCCGTGTGCCAGCGCAGATCCCAGGTGTCGATTCACCTGGGTACGTGTCGCTAACCCCTTGCTGTAGGTAAAGGGCCACACAAGGCATTTACATCCCCTGACACGACCGAAGAAGCAAAGCGGTGAACACTGCTCACTTTACACTCCTTGAGCACACTGTTGGTGACCCTTTGCCTATAAAAGTAGGCCCAAAGCTCATTCAGGGAAGGTTGGACCTTTTGGGGATCAGGGACTCCCTAATCACCATCTAAGTTACTATAGCAAAATCAACCTACAGTAAACCTACAATAAAACTAAGCAGGAGTAGGGTTTTACGCGCCAAGCGGCCCGAACCTGGGTAAAAAGAACGTTGCCGGTGTTGATCGTTAGTTCTGCTCTCGACGCCATACCTCCCTCTCCGCGCCAAACGATCAAGGGACTCCTCAAGCTTCCCATAGGTGTTGGTTTTCCTCGACATCTTTGGTGTGCCAGGTAGGGGGCAGGGCGTCTCGTTGATCCGACCTAGCCGTCAGCACACTAGTCCCTCTTCATCACCATGGTGCCCAAGAGAAGGGGTGCTCCAGAGACAAACACACCCGTGGCCAACGGTCCTACCCCGGCGCGGGATGCCGAGGGTGTGGGCGCAGGACAAGGAGGCGGAGGTCCCGAACCTCCACAACATTCTAGGGAGCAGACCCGGACTTGTGGTATCGTTCACGACCACGACGACCGTCCGCACGCCGGGCCGTCGAAAGATGCGGCTCCGTAGGCAACGGGTGGCGCCGCCACCCCAAAGGATGTGAGGGCATCCTCGAGGACGACGACGCGGACAGACACACCGCGGCCTACTCAGGGCGCACACGGCGGGCCACAGCGGAGCGGCGGCGGGTCTCCACCCTCACGAAGGACTCCGGGGCTTTACTCCCAATATTCAGAGGGCCGACACGCCCGCTCCGCGACCGGCCAAGGCAGCACACCGCCGCGAAACCAAAGGGGTGCTCCTTCTAACATAGTTAGAAGTAAGATCCCCTCACGGTCTTCGCACATATCACCGCCGCCCATGCCGACGGAAGCCTTGAAATGGGCCCAACTGCTCATGGACTTCTTGCCAACGGCAGACAGGCTCGAGGAGTGGACTTCTACCATCTAGAACCTCGTCGCCCTCGCCAATGGGGATGGCCCCCAGCAGGTGGGGACGTCGAAACGGCCCTCCAACAAACGCGCCCACGGCCGCACCGAGAAGACTGGAGCCACCACCGCGACGGTGCACTCTCCTCCACGGCGGCGACAAATGATTGTCGTCTCTGATGATTCGACTCGGTCTTCCGACCCGTGGACCCGCCGCGATCAATGTGATCTCCTTCACGAGCGACGCAAGGAGGATACACATACTCTCATCAAGCGGCGGCGAGATACACGCCGTCAATCAGACAGACGGACACGAGCCGCTATGGACGACCCCACATCCCGGTACCTCGGCGAGCTACCTTCTGAGGTGAGTTGTCCGGCATTTACCTCCGAGTTGCGGCAGTTCCATTGGCCCAGCTCTCGTAGCTTCAAGCCAGAAATACCGGAGAAGTACGATGGCAAGACCCACCCGTCCTAGTTCCTAAGCATCTACACCATCACGGTGCATGCTTCTGGGGGACGGGACGACAAGGTACTGGCCAACTACTTCCCATTGGTTCTCAAGCCCAATGTCTGGTCGTCGTTGATGCAATTGCCCAAGAACTCCATTTCCTCTTGGAAGGAGTTGTGCCAGGACTTTGTTGGCGCTTTCGCACGCAGCCATCGGGCCCTTGGCGAGGAAAGCGACTTTCACATCATCCCCTAGAAGGAGGGTGAGACTCTGTGCAAGTACATCCAGAGATTCAGCCGCATACAACACAACATCCCGGACGTCCACTGCTAGCAGTCCCGGGCAACGACACTAGAAAAATGTTGTTGACATGTTCCTGGCTTGATGCCTCCATGGCAATGGAGCCAGAACTGTTCCCAGTTGCTCAACAATTAGCAATTGTCTTGCAATGGCCCACCAGCGCGTCGGTTTGCGGTAGTTTTCGAGGGTAGAGTATTCAACCCAAATTTGTTGGTTCGCCCGACAGGAAGTGGAGGAATATTCTCAAGTATTAGCAGCTGAATGTGTCAGATTCAACCACACCTGAAAGATTAGTATCTACAAGCAAAGTATCAGTAGCAAAGTAGTATGATAGCAATGGTGCCAGAAACGATCTGTTGACGGCAGACTATTCCTAACGGTTGTATCAATGGCGCTAGAAGTTTCCCGTAGACGGGAAATAGTCTTTTCCCGGCAACATCGAGAGAACAAGTATTGTAGCAGGTAGCAGCAGTGTAGCGAGTAACAGAAGTGGCAAGGAACAGCAGTAGTGACAACAGTAGCAAGTAACAGTAGAAGCAACAGTAGTAACAACAGCAGAGCAAAACAAGTAACAACAGCAGTGGGACAAACTCGTAGGAAATGGGTCGGTGATTTGTTTGGATGATATTCATCAACCAACAGTTATAACTCGGAGAGATATGTAGCTAGCTCCCGTTCGTCAATATGATGTAGGCATGCATTCCGTGTGTCGTCATACGTGCTTAGGGAAAAGAACTTGCATGACATCTATTGTCCATCCCTCCCGTGGCAGCGGGGTCCAAAAGGATACTACGGGATATTACGGTTCTCCTTTTAATAAAGAAACGGAACAACGCATTAGCACTTGGTGAACACATGAACTCCTCAAACTATGGTCTTCACCAGGAGTGGTTCCGGTTATTCTCACTCCGGGGTTGCCGGATCATAACACATAGTAGGTAACTACAGCTTGCAAGATTGGATCTAAAACACACATATTGGTGACAACATAATAATTTCAGATCTGAAATCGTGGCACTCGGGCCCTAGTGACAAGCATTAAGCATGGCAAAGTAGTAGCAACATCAATCTCAGAACATAGTGGATACTAGGGATCAATACCCGTCAAAACTAACTCGATTACATGATAGATCTCATCCTATTCATCACCGTCCAGCGAACCTACGAATAGATTACTCACGAACGACGAAGAGCTTCATGGAATTGGAGAGGGAAGAAGGTTGATGATGACTGACGTCAGTTGTGCTTCCCTGGCAATGGCTCCAAAAAAGGGTTGATCCTGCAATCTCTGGCGTTAGCTAGACAAATGCTTATAACAACAAACCTTCTCCTGCAACAGCACCAGAAGAATGCTGATAGCACTCCCCGGCAATGAGAGTGGAAGAATGTTGTTGATGCCCACAAGCGCGTGGGTTCGCAGCAGTTTTCGAGGGTAGAGTATTCGACCCAAATTTTAGGTAAGCCAGTCAGGAGGTGAGAGTATACTCTCAAGTATTAGCAGCTGGATTTGTCAGATTCAACCACACCTGAAAGATTATTATCTGCAAGCACAATAGTAATAGCAAAGTAATATGATAACAACGGTGTCAGAAACGATCTGTTGACAGCAGACTATTCCTAAAAATTGCATCAATGGCGCCTTCGGTGCCGCGTCGATGGAAGTTGTCAGTTCCCGTCAACGGTCGGTGAATCAACAGTGTAGCAGGTAGTAGCAGTGTAACGAGCAATGGCAGTGGCAAGGAACAGCAGTAGTGACAACAATAGCAAGTAGCAACAGTAGTAGCAACAGTAGTAGCAACAGTAGTAGCAGCAGCAGTAGAGCAAGACAAGTAAGAGCAGTAGCAACAGTAGTAGCAGCAGAGCAAGACAAGTAATAGCAGTAGCAACAGTAGTAGCAGCAGAGCAAGACAAGTAACATCAGTAGCAACAGTAGTAGCAGCAGAGCAAGACAAGTAACACCAGTAGCAACACTAGTAGCAGCAGAGCAAAACAAGTAACAGTAGTAGCAACAGTAGGACAAACTCGTAGGCAATGGGTCGGTGATTTGTTTGGATGATATTGATCATGCAACAAATATAACACGGAGAGATATGTGGCTAGCTCTCATTCGTCAATGTGATGTACGCATGCATTTCGCGTGTCGTCATACGTGCTTAGGGAAAAGAACTTGCATGACATCTATTGTCCATCCCTCCCGTGGCAGCGGGGTACAAAAGGAAACTACGGGATATTAAGGTTCTCCTTTTAATAAAGAACCGGACCAACGCTTTATCACTTGGTGAACACATGAACTCCTCAAACTATGGTCATCACCGGGAGTGGTTCCGGTTATTGTCATTCCGGGGTTGCCGGATCATAACACATATATAGTACGTAACTACAACTTGCAAGATCGGATCTAAAACACACATATATTGGTGACAACATAATAATTTCAGATCTGAAATCATGGCACTCGGGCCCTAGTGACAAGCATTAAGCATGGCAAAGTAGTAGCAACATCAAATCTCATAACACAGTGGATACTAGGGATCAATCCCCATCAAAACTAACTCGATTACATGATAGATCTCATCCTACTCATCACCGCCCAGCGAGCCTACGAATAGATTACTCACGAACGACGAAGAGCTATATGGAATTGGAGAGGGAAGAAGGTTGATGATGATGATTTCCCCTCTTCGGAGCCCAAGACGGACTCCAGATCTGCCCTCCAGATGAAGAACAGGAGGTGGCCGCGCCTCCGTATCGAAAACGCGATGAAAACTTCTCTTTTTATTTTTTCTGGGACGAAAGGTAACTTATAGAGATGGAGTTAGGGCGGCATGTGCCTGTGGGCCCCACAAGCCTGCCCACCGCCACCAAGGGGGTGGCGGAGCAGGGGCTTGTGCCCACTGGCCCACCCCCTGAGGTGGAACTTGGCGCAGGTATTTTTGATATTTTCCAAAACTGCTCCCCGTATATTTTCAGAACGTTTGGAGAACTTTGATTTCTGCACAAAAATAAAACCAAGGCAATTCTGCTGAAAATAGCGTCAGTCCACATTAGTTCCATTCAAATCATGCAAATTATAGTCCAAAACAAGGGCAAAAGAGTTTGGCAAAGTAGATACGTTGGAGACGTATCAACTCCCCCAAGCTTAAAACCTTGCTTGTCCTCAAGCAACTCAGTTGACAAACTGAGAGAGAAAGAAAAACTTTGACAAACTCTGTTTGATCTTGTTGTTGCAACTATGTCTAACTCATGACCAGAATTTCAGCAAGATCACAAGTTAACCACATAAGAAAATGACACAAAGGTCCCACGGTAAACTAATATCAATGGCATAATCAGCTAACGATCAAATAATAATGAGTTTCAAATACCAACACTTCAATCAAAACAAGCATGAAGCAATATGAATAGGTGGTATCTCGCTAGCTCTTTCTGAGACAAAAACATAAATGCAGAGCACTTTCAAAGATCAAGGGCTGACTAAACATTGTAATTCATAGCAACGAAGATCCAGTCACAGTCATACTCAGTATCAATCAAAAGCAAAGCATAAAAATGACAGAGGTGCTCTCTAATTGGTGCTTATATAAGAGGAGGATGACTCGATAGGAAAATAAATAGGCAGGCCCTTCGCAGAGGGAAGCATTGATTTCCAGAGGTGCAAGAGCTCAAGCTTTGAAAACTAATTTTGGGTGGAATGCTTTCATTGTCAACGCAATCACCAAGAGTTCTCAATATCTTTCATGCTACTCATGCTATAGGCGATTCCCAAACAGAAAATAAAGTTTTAACTCCCCCACCACCAATAAATCACACTCCATGGCTAGCCGAATCCTCGAGTACCGTCCATACTAACATCAATCCGGGGGGAGTCTAGTTTTACAGTTATGTTTTCGATTTAAGCGTGGAACTGGGCATCCCAAATACCGGCCCCTTTCTCGTGAAGGACTGTGAATAAACACATGTCGATGATAACACTCCTAGCATGGAAGATACCAATAGCCCTCTGTCACCACACGAGTGGTTCGGGCATGCAAAACAGATTTATTTCTTGAAGGTTTAGAGAATGGCACATGCAAATTTACTTGGAACGACAGGTAGATACCGCAAATAGGTAGGTATGGTGGACTCTCATGGAAAAACTTTTGGGTTTATGGAAGTGGATGCACAAGCAGCATTCTCGCTTAGTACAAGCGAAGGCTAGCAAAAGACTGGGAAGCGACCAACTAGAGAGCGACAACAGTCATCAAGATGCAATGAGTTTGACTAACATTGAATGCAAGCATGAACAGGATACAAATCACCATGAACACGAACATCATAGAGGCTATGTTGATTTTGTTTCAACTACATGCATGAAAGTTTCAACTACATGCATGAAAATGCGCCAAGTCAAGCCACTAGAGAAATTCAAAGGAGAATACCATCCTATCATACTACATCATAGTCATCTCAAAATCTATGTTGGCAATCAAGACAAACCATTATAAGCTCTCAGCTAAATAAGCATGGCATCAAAAACTATGATCTCTAAGTTGTCATTGCAAACATGGTTCTCTCACAACGAAGCTAAATCTGGGTTGACAAGCTAGTCATATTTACAAAAACAAAATAGATAGAGTTCATACCAGCTTTTCAGTCTCAATCACTTCATCATATATCATCATTGTTGCCTTTCATTTGCACAATCGAACGACGAAAATGATAATAAGCACATTGGACTAAGCTGAATCTGCAGGCAAACACACAGGATAAGACAAAGTAATATGGCTCTTTGAAAGCTAAATAGGTAAGCATGTAAGAACCACTAAACATTGTAACCAATATCTTCTACCTTGACACAAAGAAAAAGAAAGGTATTTACACGGGAAAGCTCGCAACAAGAAAAATAAGAAAGAAAAATCTTTTTGGGTTTTCTCAAAAGGACACAAAACAAGAAAACAAGAAAATGAAAAGAAACTAGCATGGATAATACATCGGCAAAGTGTAAACACCGGCTAACAAAGTGAAAGCATAAGCATGAATGTAAAGTCGGTGAGAACACGTACTCCCCCAAGCTTAGGCTTTTGGCCTAGCTTGGTCTTCGCCCATGGATGATCCTAGCTAAACCCAAAGTCATAATGGGTGTTATGCGGGAATGTTGCAGCCACTGCCTGAATAGCTGCCTCACGAAGTCGAGCAGCAGTCGCCTCCCTCTCATACTCCTCTGCCTCTCATATGGTTATGTAGTATCTTTGTTTAACCTGAAAGTCAAAGAAAGCAGGAGCAGGAAGGATAATATGGAAAACACGCTGCCGGTTAAATATCAAGCGGTATAGGAGAGATCCATGATCTCTCTCAAGGAACTGAGAGCGTGTTAGAGCGACACAGTCAAGGTAGGCTGTATGGAGAGGAGGGTCTTCTGGACGGATGGTTACTCCAAGAAAATTTGCTAAGCGTGTATCATTAATTCCACCAAGGAAATCCCCCTCACTAGCATTTTTATTCAGCCTCCTTGCTATAATAGCTCCCATATTGAAGCTCCTGTCACCTGTTACTGCGCTCTTAAGGATACTAAGGTCGGAAGTGCATAGGTGACAATGTGCACCCTTGCCGTTAATGCACCTACCTATGAAGAGGGCAAGGTAGTGCAAGGTAGGGAAATGGATGCTTCCTACGGTGGCTTGCGTGATATCTCTGGTTTCTCCAACAGTTATACTGGAGACAAAGTCTGTGACCGAAGACTTAGGAGGATCAATAACACTACCTCCATCGGGTATCTTGCAAATCCTATTGAAATCCTCCAGACCCACGGTATAGGATTTATCGTACAGATCAAACAGTATGGATGAGTCATGGCCAGCTAAAAATTTAAATCTACGCACGAAAGAGGCAGTGAGCATAACATACTATTCACATTTATCTGAGAGGAATTCTTCTAACCCGGCATTGCGGACAAGTGCATCAAACTCATCCTTGAAGCCTGCTTCGATCCTGAACTCATCGGAAGGCCATTCACATGGTTGCACCGGTGCGTCCCTTCGTTGAAAAGGTTCGGGCTCCCGAAAGGAGAGACGAGGACCCTTCTTACTTGAGGAACCACCATGAAACTTCCTCTTGAACATAATTTCCTTTTGCTGAAATTTTTGAAGTTCAAGAGAAAATTGAATGAGGACCAACCATACCTTGTAGCAACTACTCCTACTAGTGCCTAGAGGCCGTATCACGCGCTAAAACTACTTGGGACCAGCTAAAATCAACTCTTCTAGCTCAAGAACAGGGTCACCAAGGTAGCAATAATTCGCGAAGGATAAAGCACTAGAGCAAAAACTAATTGGAACAATGGAGGAGTCACTTACCAAGGAGTAATTTCCCCAAAATGGTTCTGAGAATGGTGCTTTGAGCAAGGAGATCGAAAATCATAGCCAAATGAGCAAGAGCACGGGTTTGAGCTGTGAAACAATTTTTTCTGGAGGTGGAAGAAGAGGCTGGGAGCTAGAATGAGTGGAGGGGGTTCCTGTGGGCCCCACAAGCTTGCACCCCGCCACTAGGGGGTAGGTGGCGGTGGGGGGCTTGTGGCCCACTGGTCAGGCCCCCTGACCAGCTCTCAGGCCCAGAAATTTTCAAAAATTCCAGAAAAAAACATACTAAATTTTTAGGACCATCGGAGAACTTTTATTTTCGAGGTATTTTTCTCCGGGACGCTAAAACAAAAAACAGGAAAAGCTAACTAATTCTATCATTTTACTTCTAAGCAACAGAAAAAGAAAACTCAAAACAGAGGTATGTGACTCTCTGATTCATTCGTTTCATGGTCATCGGAAGAAATTCGTCAATGGGGTTGATCAAATCCTTATGACAAAACCTTCTCGAATCGCAAGAGAGAACGGAGAATTTTTGAGTAGCCACTAAGTCACCTCAATGGGGATATGGATCTCCCCAACAAGCAAATCATACTTCATCTTGACGCGAGGAATAGGGCATTCAAAGCTCCCAATGAGAATGGATGAAGTCTTTTCGATAGCATTGATGCAATGTACTGGATATCGTTTCTTTGGAAAGTGCAGTGTGTGCTCGTTACCGTTGACGTGGAAAGTGACATTGCCTTTGTTGCAATCAATAACAGCCCCTGCAGTGTTTAAAAAGGGTCTTCCAAGGATAACAGCCATGGCATCGTCCTCGGGGATATCCAAGATAACAAAGTCTGTTAAAATAGTGGTATTAGCAACCACAACAGGCACATCCTCGCAAATGCCGATAGGGAAAGCAGTTGATTTGTCGGCCATTTGCAGAGAAATTTCAGTGGGTGTCAACTTATCCAACTCAAGTCTACGATAAAGAGAGAGCGGCATAACACTAACACCAGCTCCAAGGTCACATAAGGCAGTTCTTACGTAGTTTCCTTTAATGGAGCAAGGTATAGTGGGCACTCCGGGATCACCAAGTTTCATAGGAGTTCCACCTTTGAAAGTGTAGTTGGCAAGCATGGTGGAGATCTCAAGATCTGGTATCTTCCGTTTATTAGTCACGACATCTTTCATGTACTTGGTATACGGAGACATCTTGAGCATATCAGTTAACCGCATCTCCAGAAAGACGGGTCTTATCATCTCAACGAAGCGCTCAAAATCCTCATCATCATTTTTCTTGGATGGCTTAGGAGGAAAGGGCATAGGTCTGTGAACCCTTGGCTCTCTTTCTTTATCATGCTTCCTAGCAGTAAAGTCATTCTTGTCGTATCTCTTAGGTTGTGGATTACAGGATTAACCGTAGGTTCAATCTCCACATCCTCGTCATGGCTAGGTTGAGCACTATTATGAACATCACTGTCCACATTGTCACCAGGTTCATGTTGATCACCTGATTGTGTTTCTGCATCAGACGCATAAATATCATTAGGTTCTTCAGGTGTGATAGTATTTGGTGAACTGGCGTGCAAGTTTCTATCGTACTTCTTCTTCTCATTAGGATGACTGGGTGTATCAGCATTGATTCCTTGAGAATCTTGATCAATTCTCTTAGGATGAACTTCAGGATATAAAGGTTCCTGAGTCATTTTGCCTCCTCTAGTAATGACTCTGACAGAGTTGTCCTTCAATTCATTGAGCAGGTCATTCTGATCTTTAAGTAGTTGTTCTACCTGAGTAGTAATCATAGAGGCATGTTTACTCAGAAGCGTCAGAGCATTGACATTTCTGTCTACACAAGCACTTAAATGGCTAAGCATACGAGCACTTTGTTCCAAATGTCTGCTAACATAATCATTGAAACTCTGTTGTTTGGCAACAAAGTTGTCAAATTCGTCAAAGCATAGGCTAGCAGGTTTATCAAAAGGAATATAACTCTCGTCAAACCTACGCAGAGAATTCAGTTCCACTACCTGTATCGGGTTATCGCGACCGTGGATCTCTTCGATAGGTGGTAGATTTTTGACATCTTCAGATCTAATGCCTTTCTCTTGCATAGATTTCTTGGCTTCTTGCATGTTTTCGGGACTGAGGAGTAGAATACCTCTTCCCTTAGGAGTTGGCTTAGGAGGTGGTTCTGGAATAGTCCAAGCATTATCGTTGATCAAGATGTGATTCAGTAGGGTCTCAGCTTGTTCTACAATTCGTTCCCTAAAAACACAACTGGCACAACTATCTAGGTAGTCTCTAGAGGCATCGGTAAGTCTCTTATAGAGGATATCAAGTATCTCGTTCTTCTTAAGAGGGTGACCAGGCAAAGCATTTTGTAGCTGGACGATCCTCCCCCAAGCTTGTGGAAGACTCTCTTCTTGGAGTTGAGCAAAGTTGTATATTTCCTGCAAGGCAGCTTGCTTCCTATGGGCAGGGAAATATTTCTCACAGAAGTAATAGACCATCGCCTGGGGACTACGCACACATCCAGGAGCAAGAGAGGTGAACCAGGCTTTAGCGTCATCCTTTAGAGAGAAAGCAAACAGCTTAAGGGTATAGTAGTGGCGGATCTTCTCCTCATTAGTGAAAAGGTTGGCTTTTTCGGATAGTTTGGCAAGATGGGCTATGACCGTCTCAGACTCATAACCGTGAAAAGGATCAGACTCGACCAGAGAGATTATCTGAGGGTCGACAGAGAATTCATAATCCTTATCGGTGACAAAGATAGGCGAAGTGGAAATTTCGGATCATTTTTCATCCTAACTTCCCGAGATTTTTCCTTCCACTTGAAAATTAATTTCTCAGCATCATAGGCATCCTTACACGCAAGAAAATCCTCAGCTATCTCTCCCTCCATAACGTAACCCTCAGGTATATAAGGCAATTCATATCTAGGAGAGCTAGATCTAGCAGGAGGAAAAGCAGGTTCTATCTCAATAGCATCGGCAATTTCAGAAGCATCACGAGCATTGACAGTAACTCTAGAAATATGAGCATCAAGGAACACTCCTAGTGGAACTTCAGGCAAAGGAGTATCTCTAGCAGTATCAAGCATAGCATCATCAGGCAAAATAGCATCTCTAGCATCATCAGGCAAAGCAGTATCAAACATAGCATCTCTAGCAGTATCAGGCATAGTATCAAGTATAGTATCAAGCATAGCATCATCAGGCATAGTATCAAGCATAGCATCATCAGGCATAGTATCAAGCATAGCATCTCTAGCAGTAGTATCATAAGCATCATCAAGCACAGGTGACATATCAAGATTTCTAGCAGGAGGTGATGTCGCAAACTTACTCATAACTGAAGGTGAATCAAGTGCAGAGCTAGATGGCAATTCCTTACCTCCCCTCGTAGTTGAGGGCAAGACTTCGGTCTTCGGATCCTTCAGATTCTTCATAGTGATCAGCAGATATAAATCCCAAGTGACTCAGAGAATATAGCAATACCTCCCCGGCAACGGCGCCAGAAGAATGCTGACGTCAGTTGTGCTTCCCTAGCAATGGCTCTAGAAAAGGGTTGATCTTGCAATCTCGGGTTTTAGCTAGACGAATTCTTATAACAACAAACCTTCTCCTGCAACGGCACCAAAAGAATGCTGATAGCACTCCCCGGCAATGACACTGGAAGAATGTTGTTGATGGCCCACCAGCGCGTGGGTTCTCAGCTGTTTTTGAGGGTAGAGTATTCAACCCAAATTTGTAGGTAAGCCAGTCAGGAGGTGAGAGTATACTCTCAAGTATTAGCAGATGAATTTTTCAGATTCAACCACACTTGAAAGATTAGTATCTACAAGCACAATAGTAACAACAAAGTAATATGATAACAACGTGTCAGAAACGATCTGTTGACAGCAGACTATTCCTAACAATTGTATCAATGGCGCCTTCGTTGCCGCGTCGACGGAAGTTGTCAGTTCCCGTCAACGGTCGGTGAATCAACAGTGTAGCAGGTAGTAGCAGTGTAACGACCAATAGCAGTGGCAAGGAACAACAGTAGTGACAGCAGTAGCAAGTAGCAACAGTAGCAAGCGACAGTAGTAGCAACAGTAGTAGCAGCAGCAGCAGAGCAAGACAAGTAACAGCGGTAGCAACAGTAGTAGCAGCAGAGCAGGACAAGTAACATCAGTAGCAACAGTAGTAGCAGCAGAGCAAGACAAGTAACAACAGTAGCAACATTGGTAGCAGTAGAGCAAGACAAGTAACAGTAGTAGAAACAGTAGTAGCAGCAGAGCAAGACAAGTAACAGCAGTAGGAACAGTAGGACAAACTCGTATGCAATGGGTCGATGATTTGTTTGGATGATATTCATCATGCAACAGCTATAACACGGAGAGATATGTAGCTAGCTCCCGTTCGTCAATATGATGTACGCATGCATTCCGTGTGTCGTCATACGTGCTTAGGGAAAAGAACTTGCATGACATCTATTGTCCATCCCTCTCGTGGCAGCGGGGTCCAAAAGGAAACTACGGGATATTAACTTCTCCTTTTAATAGAGAACCGGACCAACGCATTAGCACTTGGTTAACACATGAACTCCTCAAACTATAGTCATCACCAGGAGTGGTTCCGGTTATTGTCACTGTGGGGTTGCCGGATCGTAACACATAGTAGGTAACTACAACTTGCAAGATCGGATCTAAACACACATATATTGGTGACAACATAATAATTTCAGATCTAAAATCATGGCACTCGGGCCCTAGTGACAAGCATTAAGTATGGCAAAGTAGTAGCAACATCAAATCCCAAAACATAGTGGATACTAGGGATCAATCCCCATCAAAACTAACTCGATTACATGATAGATCTCATCCTACTCATCATCGCCCAGCGAGCCTACGAATAGATTACTCACGAACAACGAAGAGCTTCATGGAATTGGAGAGGGAAGAAGGTTGATGATGACGATGGCGACGATTTCCCCTCTGAGGAGCCCAAGACGGACTCCAGATGTTCCCTCCAGATGAAGAACAGGAGGTGGCGGCGCCTCCATATCGAAAACGGGATGAAAACTTCTCTTTTTATTTTTTCTGGGATGAAAGGCAACTTATAGAGCTGGAGTTGGGGGCGGCAGGTGCCTGTGGGCCCCACAAGCCTACCCACGGCCACCAGCGTGTGGTGAGGGAGCAGGGGCTTGTGGCCCACTGGCCCACCCCCTGAGGTGGAACTTGGCACAGGTATTTTTGATATTTTCCAAAACTGATCCCCGTAAATTTTCAGGAAGTTTGGAGAACTTTGATTTCTGCACAAAAATAACACCAAGGCAATTCTGCTGAAAACAGCGTCAGTCGAGGTTAGTTCCATTCAAATCATGTAAATTATACTCCAAAACAAGGGCAAAAGAGTTTGGAAAAGTAGATACGTTGGAGACGTATCAATGACGATGGTGACGATTTCCCCTCTCCGGAGCCCAAAACGGACTCCAGATCTGCCCTCCAGATGAAGAACGGGATGTGGCGGCGCCTCCGTATCGCAAACGCGATGAAATCTTCTCTCTTCATTTTTCTGGGACGAAAGTGTCAGGACCCCGATCCTAAGCCATAGGAATCCAGCCTGTAACACATCGCATCTCTTTGCGGTCTCACGCACGGTTATCCCGACGGCTGCAGCCTTACCTTAGCCGGGACCATTTGTGCCTTTTGACTCGCGTATGCAATTGTGTCGCTAACAATCCAATGTCAAAGAACCCGGATCGACATGTCCAGTCATAAACTAAAGTGGCAGTTCCGTTCAGGGACATGCATACATTACCCAGCAAAGCAGGTGTCGGTCATCAGCCAATGTAGACGAGTCATAGTAAGCTACAAGGACTGCATTACATCGCGTGACATTTCCCAAAGGGACAGATGCAGCAGCTAAGAAGGACACATGCCGGTCAACCAATGTGTCCGGAGCAGTAGCGAACTACCATGGCTCGATGGAATCACAAAGGGGCATTTCCCTATAAGGAGTGCCACTAAGGCATGCGACTAGGTATTCGAACCCCATACATATCAAGTACAACACACGTACGCATGGCATACCGATATGCATAGATAAATCGATGGCATCACAACATAACCATAAACATACAAACTTATTTTAGAAGGCTCAGAGGAGCTAGACACATAATATTACACAGATAGGGGTCTCACGACCCATCATCACAATTCATACACATAAGTCTTACAAGCCAGCAGAAGATTATAATTGTTTGAGTACAGACAGATGGAAAGATAAAGGCACATGGCCTGACTATCTACAGACCCAACCTAGGGCCAGATCATAGCTGGGATACCAGCTACTCGTCGTCGTCTATGTCTAGGTAGAACCCTCCATTAGGGTCATTAACAACCTCTGCAACAAATTATTAAGGAAACGTGAGTACAAAAGTACTCAGCAAGTCTTTAGGAAATCTATCTACTCATGCAATGTATCAACAAGGAGTTGTGGGGTTTCATGCGGAAAGCCATCATTTGACTCTTGGCTAGACAATTTGCATTTTTAAATAGTTTTTACAGCTTTGATTTCTCGCACACGAGTCCACTAAAACCACAACAATAATCCATCGTGGAATCATTCCGTCTCCCTATGGAAATGCCGTCCACGACACTCACGCTTATCTTGACAATTTTATGAGTAGCCATTATAGTTATCTATGAACAACATATGTTTCCAAGTAGTCCATATCCATGGATGCGGCTATTCGAATAGATCATAACCCTGCAGGGGTGTACTTCTTCACACACGCTCTCGCCACTTATCGCCATGTTCACGTCATGCACCTCGGCAACCTTCAAGCGGAAGCCCAACGAGGGAGTTGGCCACGACCGGTAACCACGCTTATACTTAGTCCAGGTCTATCGCCTATCTGAGGTTAACCCGCATGGGAGTCCAGCCGAGGTTTCTGTCACAGCCCCAAACGATGTGCACAGGGTTCCCAAGCCCACCATCCGGGTGCAACTTGGTACACCGTGCCACTGCCTACCGCATCATAGCCCACCTCTAAGGTCAGTGCTACGCACGGCCTCCAGCATGACTATAAACACCAGAAACTACTTGCAACTCTAGGACCGAGTACTAAGTGATTAATAAGTCGAGCGGGGTCATATTTCAGGGCCCAGCATGTGGTAGTATCTTGTCTTGGATTACATACACGGAACTCAGTTCCTAAGGACGGATCCAATGAAACAACCCGCCATGTACTCCTACATAGCCTTTCACCGGTACCTTTACCAAATCAGGTTTAACACACCACATTCTCACAATTCTATTCATCACCCAGATGACAGACTATACACAACTCTAAGCATAGCATGCATAGAAGGATAAGGCACATCATGGCTCAAGCATCTACCAGGTATGTTAGGTTGCAAGGTTCAGCTATTTACTGTGACAAGGACAGGTCATGCAAAGGAAGTAGGTTCAACTAACGTGATAAAAGCGGTGAAAGCATTTTTACCTAATGCAATAAATAAGAGCAGGAGCGAGAACATGGGATTTATCGGGATGATCAAAATGGTTGCTTGCCTTGTTGCTGAGCAGAGGGGTGATATCCGTCAGTCGGATAATCAGACGTATCCGGAGGGGCGGAGCCTACCGGAATAACAACAACCAAACAATATCAAACATATGCAACAAAATGATGCATGAATTGCAATGTAGCCTGGTTTGAGATGACTAGCAGAACTCTTTGGGGTTATCTTGACTTGAAATCATAATTCAAATATCATTTGAATTATAATTTATTACATTCTTTTAATTGATTTGACATGATGCTGTTTCATAACTTTGTTTTTCATGCATGAGAATGGTACCATTAGATTCCTTGGATTTTTCTGATCCATTTACATATATTATTTGTCAAATTTGGAGTTATATTCAATTTTCTATGAATTTCCAAAGTTTTGAACTTATTCTGGAATTATTTTTAAACAGACAAGCTTTTATTGCATCAGCATGACATGAGTAGGTCAATCTAGCCGTCGAAAGTCAAACCTGACCAGTGGGACCCACTGGTCAGTGACTCTGTCCAGTTTTTAATTTAGATTTAACTTAATTAGTTAATTAACAGAGTAGGACCCACATGTCAGTGTCTGTTTAAATTTTCATTTAATTAATTATTTTTATTAGACTAATCCTAATTAGCCTGGGGCTGGCCCCACCTGTCATAGGCTCACGCAGGTCAGATCCACCGGCGGCGAGGTCGATCTCGCTGGCGGTGAGCCTCCGGCGACCACCACAACGGCGGAGGGGCTCGGGAATGCATCTCCGACGACCAAATGCACGACGGAGGGCACCAAACGAATCAGCACACAACCGCAGTTCCATTTCTGCAAAGACCCGAGGCTAAGATGGCCGGAGATGACGCTGGCAACGAGCTTGGCGGCGGCCGAAGCTCGGGCATCATTGGGGTCATCGAAACAGAGGGCATTACACGCGGGGTTGGGCTCCTGCAGCATATACGCGACGCACTGAAGCCATTGGTGGCCTCAGATGGACAAGCCAACCACCGGAGAGCTACCGGCGACGAGGTCCCGCGGCGGATCTCGTTGGGCTCCGGTGGAATCGGGGTCTAGAGGAAGGGATCGATGGAGAAAACTTACGGGAAAGGATCCTGAGCTCACGGGGAGTGCAGAGGCGTCCAGAGTGGGCTCGGGGATGGCCTGAGGAGGGAGAACGACGGCGCGAGCACCGGTGACCCGAGGAGGAAGGCGATGGCGTCACGGCGTTTCATAGTTTCTCGGCGTCGAGCGACTAGCTGGAGACCTTCAGGGGATCACGGCGAAGCTGTTACGCAGCTCGGGAGAGAGGGAGAGGGGAAGGCGCGACGACGAGCTCAAGCTTGAGCTTGCGGTCATGGCGACAGAGAGGGGGAGAAGAGAGCAGGGCGAATGAGGAGGGGATGAGCTCGGGGAGGCCTCGGGGAGCCTATCCCCCTTCTTGCTAGCGCGACGCGGTGGCTAGGTAGGCATGCAGCTGCGTGGGCACGCCGGGGAACGCAGCGGCCACCTCGAGCTGCTCACTCGCAAAGGAAGCCGACGGCGCTAGGTGGGCTGGGCTGCAGTTGAGCAACAGGTAAGCTTCTTCCCATTCTTATTCTTTTTTGTTTTCTGCTTATTCTTTCTGACATTTGTTTTGTTTTATTTTTGGCTCCAAACTATTCCTAAAATAGTTTGAAAAATACTAGAGTGTTAGTTGGAATATTTCCAACCACTCGTAAGTTTTCAACATTTTTGGAAACTTTGAATTATTTGAAAAAAAATATAAAATTGATTCAGTAGCTTTTAACTTAAATTTAAAATGCCAAAAGTATTTTGAAAATAGGTTTCATCTCTGATATCTTGTTTTCTATATTTATCAGAAAAGATGAACTTTTCTAATGGCCATTTCGGGTTCATTAATTTGGCACTTGTTGGAAATCTTTTGAATAAAAGGTGGCTAGGGTTTTGCTTTGGTTTTATTTACTTTGCTTTGGATTTATTTTCCTTCCTTGAGTGCAAATCAAAATCTTAAGATGCAATGGAAGAAAATATGAGCTCAAACTTGCTAAAACCCTAATGGGGAATCCAGGGATGTGACAACTCACCCCCACTCAAAAGAATCTCGTCCCAAGATTTGGAAGTCGTCGGGAATAGCGCGGGGTACTCAAGTCGGAGACAATCCTATCTTTCCCATGTTGCCTCCTTTATGGAATGATTTGACCATTGAACTTTAAGAAACTTGAGGTTTCGACGTCGAGGGGTATGCTCAGCTTGATCAAGAATACGCACAGGGTATTCTCGGTATGAAAGGTTATCTTGGAGATCAAGCGTTTCGTGGTCCACTTCTCGGATAGGATCCGAAAAGCAACGCCTGAGTTGCGAGACGTGGAAAACATCATGAACCTTGGAAAGAAGTGGAGGAAGTTCCAATTGGTAGGCAACTTCTCCTCGTTTGGCGAGAGTGCGAAAAGGACCTATGTAACGAGGAGCCAACTTGCCCTTGATACCGAATCGATGGGTACCCTTCAAAGGTGTAACCCGAAGGTAAGCCTTCTCATCAACTTCAAAGGTCACAGCCTTATGATGACGATCATATTAGCTCTTTTGACGAGACTGGGCTGTCTTCAACTTTTCACGAATAATGCGAACTTGCTCTTCTACATCCTGGATCATATCCGGACCAAAGAGTTGCCTCTCTCCAGTTTTTGACCAATTAAGAGGTGTTCGACATCTTCATCCATAAGAACTTCAAAAGGAGCTTTTCCCAAGCTTGATTGATAATATTGTTACAAAACGAACTTAGGGAATGGAAGGCACTTCTCCCAATTCATACCGAACGATATAACACAAGCTCGGAGCATATCTTCTAGGACTTGATTCACTCTTTCTACATGACCACTTGACTGAGGATGGAAAGCAGTGCAAAAATATAAGTGAGTCCCCATGTCATTCTGAAAACTCTCCCAGAAGCGAGAAGTAAAGATACTTCCACGGTCTGAGATAATCTCCAAAGGAACACCATAAAGAGACATTATTCGGGCGATATATAACTCTGCTAGCTGGCGAGCTGTTATACTCTCACGAACTGGAAGAAAGTGAGCTACTTTGGAAAGATGGTCAATGACCACAAAGATAGCGTTATTTCCTTTCTTGGTCTTGGGAAATTCGGTGATGAAATCCATACTTACTTCATCCCATTTCCATTCAGGAAGAGCTAAAGGTTGAAGGGTGCCAGCAGGACTTTGATGTTCCGCCTTAACTCGACGACGAACGTCACAGTTAGCAACGAACTCAGCAATTTCTCTCTTCATCCTAGTCCACCAAAACCTCTGGTGTAGGTCCTGATACAACTTAGTACTACCAGGATGAATGGTGAGAGGAGAATCATGAGCCGCCTTAAGGATTAACTGCCTTAGATGTGGATTCTTGGGAACCACTAGACGATTCTGGAAGAACACAACATCTTGATCAGTCATGGAGAATTACTTAGCATTTCCGCTAATAATATTCTCCCTATCCGTGATATACCCTTATCACGCTTCTGGCCAGCTATGATTTGATCCTTAAGAGTAGGCTTCGCCACCAGGGTAGAAAGGAATCCTTGAGGAACAATGTGGAAATTTAACTTCCGAAATTCCTCATAGAGATGTGGTTGACCTCGTTGTAGCATCAGGTTGTTACAACAATACTTACGACTTAGTGCATCAGCCATAACATTGGCCTTCCCCGGGGTGTAAGTTATCCCTAAGTTGTAATAGGTGATCAACTCAATCCACCGTCTTTGCGTGAGATTCAAATCCGGCTGGGTGAAGATATATTTCAGACATTGGTGATCAGTGAATATTTCACAACGATTACCAAGAAGGTAATGTCGCGAGGTTTTAAGTGCATGGACTACCGCTGCAAGCTCAATATCATGTGCGGGATCATTATCCTCATGTGGAAGCAACTGTCGAGATGCGTATGCAATCACACGACGATCCTGCATGAGAATGCAAACTAATCCTTGTCGCGAGGCGTCGCAGTAGATAACAAAGTCCTTAGAGAAATCTGGTGGTAGCAACACAGGTGCGGAAGTCAGGCGTCTTTTCAGTTCCTGAAAACTATGCTCACACTGTGGTGTCCACACGAACTTTTTATCTTTCTTGAGGAGTTCAGTTAGAGGCTTTGCAACCTTCAAGAAATTCTCGACAAAGCGGTGACAATAGCTCGCTAGACCAAGAAAACTCCTAACTTGCTTAACCGATTCAGGTTGAGTCCAATCAAGGACGGCTTGAACTCTCTCGGGATTGACAACAATACCCTTATCAGAGATTACGTGACCTAGATAGGTCACTTCTGGTAACCAAAATTCACATTTTGAAAACTTGGCATAAAGGCGATGCTCTCTAAGTTCCATCAATACCAGCCTTAGATGCTCTGCATGTTCTTGTTTGTTCTTCGAGTAGATTATAATATCATCGAGGTATACTACAACGAATTTATGCAAATACTCGATGAAGATTGAATTCATCAAGCGAGAGAAGGTGGCTGGGGCATTGGTTAAACCGAAGGACATGACGGTGTACTCGTATTGGCCATAACGAGTGACAAAAGCCATTTTTGGAATGTCCCCGTTCTTGATCTTGATTTGATGGTAACCCAACCTCAAATCCATTTTGGATAAGACTGAGGATCCAGCGAGCTGATCATACAGGTCATTGATCCTGGGGAGCGGATACTTGTTCTTTATGGTGACCAGGTTAACTGGTCGGTAATCTACAACCATCTGATCCGTTCCGTCTTTCTTCTTAACGAAGAGGACGGGACAAGCCCAAGGAGAAGAGCTAGGACGAATGAAACCTTTATTCAAGGCCTCATCTAGTTGCTTCTTAAGTTCGGCTAGATCCAGGGGTGCCATCTTATAAGGTCTTCTGGCTATTGGAACGGTTCCCGGAACAAGGTCTATCACAAACTCTACATCTCTGTCAGGTGGAATTCCTAGCAGATCCTCTGGAAAAACATCCGGGAAGTCACGGACTACTGGAATGTCTTCAAGTTCTAGAAGAGGGTTGGCATTGAGGGAATAGAGTTGGCATTTGGCAACTCGAGTAGAGACATTGACCATGTCACCCGAGGGATGGGTAAGCTGAACATTTTTAGAATGAGTATCAATCTTGGCATAATGAGCTGACATCCAGTCCATACCCAAGATGATACTGATATCCGAAGATTTTAGGGCTATCAAGCATGCTAGAAAAAATGGCCTGTCTACTAGAATTTCATTATCATAGGTTATCCTGGAGGTTTGCCACTTACTACCAGGGGTTTGGACAACCAATGGGATTGGCATATCACAGAAAGACATGTTATGCAACTGTGCATAACTTTCTGAAATGAAGGAATGAGATAACCGAGTGACAAAAAGAACAGACGATGGGTGATGATTAACAAGGAGCATACCCAGTATGACGTTGGGATCCTCTGCAGCTTCTTCTGCTAAGACATAGTTCACACGGCCACGTGCAGGAGTTGGCTTCACATAGTAAGCTTTGCCCGATTTGCCTTGCCCAACGGACTTTGGGGGTTGCTTGGCACCCATATTCTGAGGACACTCTCGGGAATAGTGCCCTGGTTCTCCACACTTGTTACAGATCACCTGATTGGCATGTGGTGCAGCATTGCTAGCTGGACCACCATAGGTTTTTGCTGGAGGGTTGGTCTGATTCATCTGAGGCACTCCATAGGATGGCCTCGGAGTGTATCTTGGCGGCAGAGAACTATTTGGAACCCACAACCTGCGTTTTGGGAACGCGGAACCAGATGACGAGCCAGAGTCAGGGGAGTGCTTCTTTGTGGCTTCATAGTCGGTATGACCAGTCTCGGCACTGATCGCCTTGTTGACAAGAGCTTGAAAGCTTGTACATTCGTGGAGGCGCAAATCACGACGAAGTTCAGGGCTCAGACCCTTACGGAATCTTGCTTGCTTCTTGGCGTCAGTTGACACCTCTTCAATTGCATAGCGGGCGAGGTTACCGAACTCGCGGCTATAGGCATCCACGGTCAATTTTCCCTGGGTGAATGCACAAAACTCCTCTCTCTTTTTGTCCATCAGGCCCTCTGGAATATGGTGCAGACGGAAGGCTGCACTAAAGTCTGTCCATGTGGCTACTGGTCCAGTAGGAAGCATCGCTTCAAAGTTTTCCCACCACAGATTGGCGGGTCCTTCCAGAAAGTATGCCGCAAAGGTCACCTTGTCGGCCTCAGAAACATTTGCTGAGCGAATCTTGCATGAAATACCGCAAAACCAATCATCAGCGTCGAGGGGATCGACGGAGTGATGGAACTTTGGAGGATTCAGCTTCACAAAGTCATTGAGGGACACTGCATCATTCCTAGGCTGACGAGTCGTATTTTTCTCAATACGCTTTAACAGACGGTTGGTCTCCCTTTTGTTTCTCTCTGCCTCAAGCATAACTTCCGCCAGAGAGGGCGGGTGAGGCAGTTCCTCCTGCGATGCTTGACTACCCTCTCCGTGCTCATGAGCAGGGGCACGGTTCAACCTGGTGAACACCATCTTGACAAACAAACTCACAGCTTAGACCAATATCAACATCAACACTAACTATGGATTAAGAATGCACTGAACACATGGAATGCGGAAATGAACATCCGAACAACATGGTAACAAGCAACTGCTATATATACACCATGGTTCATACATACCATTACATAGTTCAGTACAACCTTAACCGAAGAGGAAACTACTCAAAACATGAAACTACTCATCAGAGGCTTCCAAGCTTCCTATACATTATTTATCTATGCCTCCGAAATTCATCTCACGACACAAGCATACTCCACAAGTCACACAGGACTGTGGAAGTATAACTACTACGAGACTATCCTTCCACTCACGGGTTTCAGGCATCCGCATAGAACATCTCATAAAGGTTGCGTCCATGGCCTGGAAGCTCAACCTGCGGATCGGGAAACACTCGAGCCCAAGACCCCTGGGATCCGTAAGGACACGGTTGCGGCCTTGGTCCCCTGACTGGTGGTAGTAGAGGTCCCCGAAGAGGGTTGAATCCTCCTATAGCAGGGCAGTCTACATGAGCCGGAAGATGGGTCCTAATAGGGTTCAACATCTCCATATCTCCATACCCTGTCTGGACTACAGGTGCCAGCTATGTCAAAGCCGTCCACAGACGGGCACGTGTAGCATAGAGCTCCATACAAAGGGCACGAGCATCCCTGTCTCCATTCTCAAGCATCTCAGCGGTGGACTGCAACAGCGGATCCTCCATAGAGGAATCAAAGTAGACCCCACTAAGGTATCCTTCTTCACCTGGCTGAGAGGCAGGAACATAGCAGAACTCTGAATTCTGCAGCAGTGCATGTCTGGCCCTCATGATGGCCAACATTGAATAGGCAGCATCTAGTACTGCCATGTCAACAGTGACCCCCAATCCATAAGACCAATGGATCGGCTCCTCAGCTCCAGGGTAATCTGGGAATACCCTAACAGTGCAGAGGTACTGACTCTGATTAAAATCCCGGTACTGCTCCTCTAGTGTGTACTCTGGGTACCAGCGGTAACCGGATACTGACATCATCCTGACTAGCATGGCCGTGTGACCCGGCACATCAATGCACCTAGTCAAACGGACCACCTGACGAGAAGGACGGCTAGGCATATGAAAATAGAGAGTAATGCAAAAGCATTATATCTCTGAAGACAAAATTGGGCAGCATAACGACTGTAAATGCTCAAAAACAATTTTGAGACAACCCGTAAAAATAGGATAGCGTAAGCACTCAACTACCAAGTTCAATTCCATGGTCATCAAAACTTACTTTCTTTTCGTTGGAATAAAAGAAACCCGAAGTAACTCTCGACTCGTTGTCCTATAATCTACCGATCAGACACATGAGCCTAAGAGAAAGATAAGTAACCTACTCCTTAATCCCCGCAGAAAAGACGAGGATGGCCAGAATAGAATAACTTGAGAAGAGAAGCAAGAGTCTTACGTTCCCTTCCACAAACAATTCCCTTATATATAACTAAAATAATTCTAGACTCAACTTCGACCAGTATGGCTTAGTAATCCTATAGTAAGTCAGGCTCTGATACCAACGCTATCGGGACCCCGATCCTAAGCCATAGGAATCCAGCCTGTAACACATCGCATCTCTTTGCGGTCTCACGCACGGTTATCCCCACACCTGTAGCCTTACCTTAGCCGAGACCGTTTGCGCCTTTTGAATCGTGTATTCAATTGTGTCGCTAGCAATCCAATGTCAAAGAACCCGGATCGACATGTCCAGTCATAAACTAAAGTGGCAGTTCCGTACAGGGACAGGCATACATGACCCAGCAAAGCAGGTGTCGGTCATCAGTGAATGTAGATGAGTCATAGAAAGCTACAAGGACTCCATTACATTGCGTGACATTTCCCAAAGGGACAGACACAGCAGCTAAGAAGGACACATGCCGGTCAACCAATGTGTCCGGAGCAGTAGCGAACTACCATGGCTCGATGGAATCACAAAGGGGCATTTCCCCGTAAGGAGTGCTACTAAGGCATACGACTAGGTATTCGAACCCCATACATATCAAGTACAACACGCATATGCATCGCATACCGATATGTATAGATACATCGATGGCATCACAACATAACCAGAAACATACAAACTTATTTTAGAAGGCTCAGACGAGCCACACACATAATATTACACAGATAGGGGTCTCACGACCCATCATCACAATTCATACACACAAGTCTCACAAGCCAGCGGAAGATTATAACTGTCTAAGTACAGACAGATGGAAAGATAAAGGCACATGGCCTGACTATCTACAGACCCAACCTAAGGCCAGATCGTAGCTAGGATACCAGCTACTCGTCGTCGTCGATGTCTATGTAGAACCCTCCATTAGGGTCATTAACAACCTCTGCAACAAATTATTAAGCAAACGTGAGTACAAAAGTACTCGGCAAGACTTTAGGAAATCTAGCTACTCATGCAATGTATCAACAAGGAGTTGTGGGGTTTCATGCGGAAAGCCAGCATTTGACTCTTGGCTAGACAATTTGCATTTTTAAATAGTTTTGACAACTTTGATTTCTCGCACACGAGTCCACTAACACCACAGCAATACTCCATCGTGGAATCATTCTGTCTCCCTACGGTAATGTCGTCCACGACACCCACGCTTATCTTGACAATTTGATGAGTAGCCATTATAGTTATCTATGAACAACGTATGTTTCCAAGTAGTCCATATCCGCGAACGTGGCTATTCGAATAGATCATAACCCTGCAGGGGTGTACTTTTTCACACACGCTCTCGCCACTTATCGCCATGTGCACGTCATGCACCTCGGCAACCTTCAAGCGAAAGTCTAGCGAGGGAGTCGGCCACGACCGTTAACCACACTAATAATTAGTCAAGGTCTATCGCGTGTCGGAGGGTAACCCGCATGAAAGTCCGGCCGAGGTTTCCGTCACTGCCCCAAACGATGTGCGCAAGGTTCCCAAGCCCACCATGCGGGTGCCACTTGGTACACCGTGCCACTGCCTACCGCATCATAGCCCACCTCTAAGGTAAGCGATACGCACGGCCTCCAGTATGACTATAAACACCAGAAACTACTTGCAACTCCTGGACCGAGTACTAAGCTATTAATAAGTCGAGCGGGGTCATATTTCCGGGCCCAGCATGTGGTAGTATCTTTTCTTGGATTACATACACGGAACTCAGTTCCTAAGTACGGTTCCAATGAAACGACCCGCCATGAACTCCTACAGAGCCTTTCACCGATAACTTTACCAAATCAGGTTTAACACACCACCTTTACTCACTGAACACATTCTCACAATTCAGTTTATCACCCATATAACAGACCATAAACAACTCTAAGCATAGCATGCATAGCAAGATAAGGCACATCATGGCTCAAGCATCTACCAGGTATGCTAGGTTGCAAGGCTCAGCTATTTACTGTGACAAGGACAGGTCATGCAAAGGAAGTGGGTTCAACTAAAGTGATAAAAGGAGTGAAAACATTTTGACCTAATGCAATAAATAAGAGCAGGAGAGAGAACATGGGATTTATCGGGATGATCAAAATGGTTGCTTGCCTTGTTGCTCAGCAGAGGGGTGATATCCGTCAGTCGGATAATCAGACATATCCGGAGGGGCGGAGCCTACCGGAATAACAACAACCAAACAATATCAAACATATGCAACAAAATGATGCATGAAATGCAATGTAGCATGGTTTGAGATGACTAGCAGAAACCTTTGGGGTTATCTTGATTTGAAATCATAATTCAAATATCATTTGAATTATAATTTATTACATTCTTTTAATTGATTTGACATGATGTTGTTTCATAATTTGTTTTTCATGCATGAGAATAGCACCATTGGATTCCTTGGATTTTTCTGATCCATTTACATATATTATTTGTCAAATTTGGAGTTATATTAAATTTTCTATGAATTTCCAAAGTTTTAAACTTATTATGGAATTATTTTTAAACAGAAAAGCTTTTATTGCATCAGCATGACATGAGTAGGTCAATCTAGCCGTTGAAAGTCAAACCTGACCAGTGGGACCCACTCGTCAGTGACTCTGGCCAGTTTTTAATTTCGATTTAACTTAATTAGTTAATTAACAGAATAGGACCAACATGTCAGTGTCTGTTTAAGTTTTCATTTAATTAATTATTTTTATTAGACTCATCCTAATTAGCCTAGGGGCTGGCCCCACCTGTCATAGGCTTAGGGGGGTCAGATCCACCGGCGGCGAGGTAGATCTCGCCGGCGGTGAGCCTCCAGCGACCACCAGAACGGCGAAGGGGCTCGGGAATGCATCTCCGTCGACCAAATTCACGGTGGAGGGCACCAAATGAATCAGCAAACAGCCGCAGTTCCATTTCTACAAAGACCCGAGGCTAAGATGGCCGAAGATGGTGCCGGCGACGAGCTTGGCGGCGGCCGAAGCTCGGGCATCATCGGGGTCATCGAAACAGAGGGCATCACGCGCGGGGATGGGCTACTACAGCATGTACGCGATGCACTGAAGCCATTGGTGGCCTCAGATGGACCAGCCGATCACCGGAGAGCTACCAGCGACGAGGTCCCGCGGCGGATCTCGTCGGGCTCAGGTGGAATCGGGGTCTAGAGGAAGGGATCGAGGGAGAAAACTTAGGGGAAAGGACCCTGAGCTCACGGGGAGTGCAAATGCGTCGAGAGTGTGCTCGGGGATGGCCTGAGGAGGGAGAAAGACGGTGGCGAGCTCCGGTGACCCGAGGAGCAAGACGATGGCGTCACGGCGTTTTAGAGCTTCTCGGCGTCGAGCGACTAGCTGGAGAGCTTCAGGGGATCACGACGAAGCTGTTGCATAGCTCAGTAGAGAGGGAGAGGGGCAGGAGCGACGGCGAGCTCAAGCTTGAGCTTGCGGTCATGGCGGCCGAGAGTGGGAGAAGAGAGCAGGGCGAATGAGGAGGAGATGAGCTCGGGGAGGCCTCGAGGAGCTTATCCCCGTTTGCGCCAGCGCGACACGGCGGCCAGGCAGGCACGCAGCTGCATGGGCACGCCGGGGAACGCGGCGGCCACCTCTTGCTACTCGCTGGCAAAGGAAGACGACAACGCTAGGTGGGTTGGGCTTCAGGTGAGCGACAGGTAAGCTTCTTCACATTTTTCTTCTTTTCTGTTTTCTGTTTATTCTTTCTGACATTTTTTTTTGTTTTATTTTTGGCTCCAATCTATTCCTAAAATAGTTTGAAAAGTACTAGAGTGTTAGTTGTAATATTTCCAACCACTCATAAAGTTTTCAACATTTTTGGAAACTTTGAATTATTTGAAAACAAATATAAAATTGATTTCAATCGCTTTTAACTTAAATTTAAAATGCCAAAAGTATTTTGAAAATAGGTTTCATCTCTGATATCTTGTTTTCTATATTTATCAGAAAAGATGATCTTTTCTAATGGCCATTTTGGGTTCATTGATTTGGCACATGGAAGTCTTTTGAATAAAAGGTGGCTAGGGTTTTGCTTTGATTTTCTTTACTTTGCTTTGGATTTCTTTTCCTTCCTTGAGTGCAAATCAAATTCTTAAGATGCAATGGAAGAAAATATGAGCTCAAACTTGCTAAAACCCTAATGGGGAATACTGGGATGTGACGGAAAGTGAATTTATAGAGCTGAGTTTGGGGGCGGCAGAGCCACGTGGGCTCCACAAGCTTGGTAGCCGCCACGAAGGGGTGGGCGGCTACAGGGCTTGTGGTCCACTCGCCCATCCCCTCTGGTGGATCTTTGCGCAGGTATTTTTCATATTTTCCAGAAATATTTTCCGTAAATTTTCAGGATGTTCCAAGAACTTTCATTTCTGCAGAAAAACAACACCAAGGCAATTCTGCTGAAAACAGCGTCAGTCGAGGTTAGTTCCATTCAAATCATGCAAATTAGAGTCCAAAACAAGGGCAAAAGAGTTTGGAAAAGTAGATACGATGGAGACGTATCAACTCCCCCAAGCTTAAAACCTTGCTTGTCCTCAAGCAACTCAGTTGACAAACTGAAAGAGAAAGAAAAACTTTGACAAACTCTATTTGATCTTGTTGTTACAACTATGTCTAACTCATAACCAGAATTTCAGCAAGATCACAAGTTAACCACATAAGCAAGTGACACAAAGGTCTCATGGTAAACTAATATTAACCGCATAATCAGCTAGCAAGCAAATAATAATGAGTTTCAGAAACCAACAATTCAATCAAAACAAGCATGAAGCAATACGAATAGGTGGTATCTCGCTAGCTCTTTCTGAGACCGCAAAACATAAACATATAGCACTTTCAAAGATCAAGGGCTGACTAAACATTGTAATTCATAGCAACGAAGATCCAGTCATAGTCATACTCAATATCAATCAAAAGCAAAGCATAAAAATGAAAGAGGTGCTCTCTAATTGGTGCTTATACAAGAGGAGGATGACTCTACAGGAAAATAAATAGACATGCCCTTCGTAGAGGGAAGCATTGATTTGCAGAGGTGCCAGAGCTCAAGCTTTGAAAACAGAGATAATAATTTTGGGTGGCATGCTTTCATTGTCAACGCAATGACCAAGAGTTCTCAATACCTTCCATGCTACTCATGCTGTAGGCGGTTCCCAACCAGAAAAGTAAAGTTTTAACTCCCCCACCACTAATCCATCACACTCCACGGCGAGCCGAATCCTCGGGTACCGTCCATACTAACATTAATCCGGGGGAGTCTTGTTTTACAGTAATGTTTTCGATTTAGGCGTGGAACTAGGCATTCCAATTACCGGCCCCTTTCTCGTGAATGACAGCGAATAAACACATGTCGAGGATAACACGCCTAACATGGAAGATATCAATAGCCCCCTGTCACCACATGAGCGGTTCGGGCATGCAAAACAGATTATTTCTTGAAGGTTTAGAGAATGTCACATGCAAATTTACTTGGAACGGCAGGTAGATACCTATAATAGGTAGGTATGGTGGACTATCATGGAAAAAAAATTGGGTTTATGGAATGCACAAGCAGTATTCCGCTTAGTACAAGTGAAGGCTAGCAAAAGACTGGGGAGCGACCAACTAGAGAGCGACAACAGTCATCAAGATGCAATGAGTTTGACTAACATTGAGTGCAAGCATGAACAGGATATAAATCACCATGAATACGAACATCATAGAGACTATGTTGATTTTGTTTCAACTACATGCATGAACATGCGCCAAGTCAAGCCACTTGAATCATTCAAAGGAGAATATCATCCTATCATACTACATCATAGTCATCTCAATATCTTTGTTGGCATTCAAGACAAACCATTATAAGCTCTCAGCTAATTAAGCATGGCATCATAAAGTATGATCTCTAAGTTGTCATTGCAAACATGGTTCTCTCACAACAAAGCTGAATCTGGGACGACAAGCTAGTCATATTTACAAAAACAAAAAAGACAGAGTTCATACCAGCTTTTCCAATCTCAGTCACTTCATCATATATCATCATTATGGCCTTTCACTTGCACGATCGAACGATGTGAACGAGTGCTCGTGCATTGGACTACGCTGAATCTGCAGGCAAACACAAAGGAGAAGACAAAGTAATATGGCTCTTTGAAATCTAAACAGGTATGCATGCAAGAGCCACTAAACATTGGAACCAATATCTTCTACCTCTACCCAAATAAAGATAAAACTATTTACACGGGAAAACTCCCAACAAGCAAAAGAAGAAAGGAAAATCTTTTGGGGTTTTCTCAACAGGACACAAAACAAGAAAACAAGAAAACGAAAATAAACTAGCATGGATAATACAGTGGCAATGTGTAAACATCGACTAACAAAGTGAAAGCATAAGCATGAATGTAAGGTCGGTGAGAACACGTACTCCCCCAAGCTTAGGCTTTTCGCCTAACTTGGTCTACTCCCAAGGTGGGAAATAACCAACTCCGGGATACTCCGGAGCGGACTGTGGATGCCACTACTGTGTTAGCAACTCTGGCTCCCACTGATAAACTGGCGTCTGGTACTCGACTAGCGGCTCGGTCATGGGCACCTGTGGTTGGGCCAAGCCCCAATATGCGTAGATGTCCGAGGGCATAATAGTGTACCTGCCTGGATGAAGATCGAACAAAGAAGGAGCAGTCAAAGTAATAGTCTCTCGAGTACCCTGACTAAATACCAGGTTATAGATCATCCATCTATTAGCATCTCTATCCAGAAAATCATGGCGAACCATGTTGTCATAATCCAGATATTTCTCAGGAAGAAGCATCTCTCCTTCCTCCCCCAGTCTAACGGGTATCTCAAAGTGTCTGGCAAGACGGATAGCATAGATACCTCCATAGACGGCACTCTTTGAACGGTTTGTGTTCAACCGCTGAGCTACTATAGCACCTAGGCTATAAGTCTTATCGTTATAAAGGCCTTTGCGCAAAACCGCAAGGTCTAGAGAACTAAGTGATCCAGCCTCCCCACGCCCAATCAAACATTTTCCCACAAATAATGAGAAGTACCGAAGCACAGGAAAATGTATGCTAGCAATTCTAGCGCGAGACACTCCTCTCTCCTCTCCCACAACAATAGGACCTATGAAATCCTCCAAGTCCCGTGGACGAGGGTCATGAATATCCCCAACATAAGGTAATTTGCATACATTGCAAAAATCCTGTACTGTCATGCACTGGGGGATGTCGTATAACATGAACTCAACCATGGGAGGATTCTTCCTCGGATAAAAGTTGAAGCTTTGAACGAAAATATTGGTGAGGAGGAGGTATTGTGAGCACTTATCTTCAACGAACACGGTAAGACCTGCGTTATCCACCAAGTAATAAAAGTCTTCATAAAGCCCGACTGCGCGCAAAATTTCATCACTTGGCCACTCGCACGCTCGAACTTCTGTGACTCGAGGAACCACGTACTTTGGGTGGTTCTTCTCATCCTCCTTGGGGTTACGTCTTGAAGAGCCTCTCAAGAACCTCCTCATCTTTTCCTTTTTTTAGCTCTGAAAAATTCTGTCGGGACCCCGATCCTAAGCCATAGGAATCCAGCCTGTAACACATCGCATCCCTTTGTGGTCTCACGCACGGTTAACTCCACGGCTGCAGCCTTACCTTAGCCGGGACCGTTTGTGTCTTTTGACTCACGTATGCGATAGTGTCGCTAGCAATCCAATGTCAAAGAACCCGGATCGACATTTCTAGTCATAAACCAAAGTGGCAGTACCACACAAGGACATGCATACATGACCCAACAAAGCAGGTGTCGGTCATCAGCGAATGTAGACGAGTCGTAGCAAGCTACCAGGACTCCATTACATCGCGTGACATTTCCCGAAAGAGGACAGACACAGCAGCTAAGAAGGACACATGCCGGTCAACCAATGTGTTCGGAGCAATAGCGAACTACCAAGGCTCATTGGATCACAAAGGGGCATTTCCTTGTAAGGAGTGCTACTAAAGTTCACGACTAGGTAATCGAACCCCATACATATCAAGTACGACACACGTACGCATGGCATACCAATATGTATAGATACATCGATGGCATCACAACATAACCATAAGCATACAACCTTTATTTAAGAGGCTCGGAAGAGCCACACACATAATATTACACATTAAGGCTCTCACGACCCATAATAGCAGTCATTCAGTTACAAGCCAGCGGAAGAGTTTAAACTGTCTGAGTACAGACAGGGCAACTAGAAGGCACATGGCCTGACTATACTACAGATCCAACGTAGGGCCAGATCATAGCTGGGACACCAGCTACCCGTCGTCGTCGATGTCTACGAAGAACCCTCCATGAGGGTCATTAGCAACCTCTGCAACATGTATTAAGCAAACATGAGTACGAAGGTACTCAGCAAGACTTTAGGATAACTAACTACTCATGCAAGGTATCAAAAGGTATTGTGGGGTTTCATGCGGAAAGCCAGCATTTGACTCGTGGCTAGACAACTTGCATTTTGAAATTATTTTTGACAACTTGATTTCTCGCACACGAGTCCACTAACACCACAACAATACACTATCGTGGAATCATTCCGTCTCCATACGAATATGCCGTCCACGACACTCACGCTTATCTTGACAATTTTATGAGTAGCCATTGAAGTTATCTATGAACAACATATGTCTCCAAGTAGTCCATATCCGCGGACGCGGCTATTCGAATAGATCATAACCCTGCAGGGGTGTACTTCGTCACACACGGTCTCGCCACTTATCTCCATGTGCACGTCATGCACCTCGGCAACCTTCAAGCGGAAGCCCAGCAAGGGAGTCGGCCACGACCGTTAACCACACTAGTACCTAGTCCAGGTTTATCGCCTATCTGAGAGTAACCCATATGGAAGTCCGGCCGAGGTTTCTGCCACGGCCTCAAACGATGTGCGCAGGGTTCCCAAACCCACCATCCGGGTGCCACTTGGTACACCGTGCCACTGCCTACCGCATCAGGGCCCACCTCTCAGGTCAGCACCATGCACGGCCTCCAGCATTACTATAAACATCAGAAACTACTTGCAACTCCTGGACCGAGTACTGCGCGATTAATAGGCCGAGCAAGGTCATATTTCAGGGCCCGGCATGTGGTAGTATCTAGTCTTGGATTACATACATGGAACTCAGTTCCTAAGGACGGTTCCAATGAAACAACCCGCCATGTACTCCTACACAGCCTTTCACCGGTACCTTTACCAATCAGGTTCAACACACAACCTTTGTTTACCGAACACATTCTCACAATTCTGTTCATCTCCCAGATGACAGACCATACACAACTCTAAGCATAGCATGCATAGCAGGATAAGGCACATCATAGCTCAGGCAACTACCAGGTATGCTAGGTTGCAAGGTTCGGCTATTTACTGTGACAAGGTTAGGTCATGCAAAGGAAGTGGGTTCAACTAACGTGGCAAAAGCAGTGGTAGCATTTGATCCTAATGCAATAAATAAGTGTAGGAGCAAGAACATGGGAATTATCTGGATGATCAAAAGGGTTGCTTGCCTGGTTGCTCAGAGGAGGAACGATATCCGTCAGACGGATATTCGGTGGAATCCGAGGGTGCGGAGCCTACCGAAATGAATGGCAACATTCAATAACAATCATATGCAATCAAAATGAGCATGTCATGAGAATGCAAGGTGATAAGTTATTATTTTCAACATGTATTAGGTTTAGATTTGATTTGAATCACATTCAAATAGCAATTCAAACGGGGTATTCTCGAATACCAATTTAATTGATTCGACCTGATGCTTAGATGAACTTGATGTTAACATGCATGAAATGTCATGTTAGGGTACTGATTGGTTATTAGAACAATGTTTGATCATGTCATTCATAATGAAATTTGAATATTTTTCAAATTCCATTTATAAAGTAATTATAGGAATTGACTTATTCATTAATCTACATGTTTGGGTTCTGTAACTTTTTCAAACATGAATGAAAATAGCATATTCAGATTCCTTGAATTTTTCTGATACCTTTTGAGATATAAATTATTTTCATTGGAGTTACAGATTAATTTCTATGAATTTTACAAGTTTTACCAATTTCCTGGAATTATTTTTATACTGGAAAATACTTTTATTGCATCAGCATGACATCAGCAGGTCCAACTAGCAGTTGAAAGTCAAACCTGACCAGTGGGACCCACTGGTCAGTCTCTCAGGTGAATTTTATATTATGATTAATCTTATTTAGTTAATTAAACCCACTGGACCCACATGTGAGTGTCTTATTATTTTTACTGATTTATTTTTATTATTTCTAATCCTGCCAGAGGCTGACCCCACCAGTCAGTGGCTCAGGCCAGCCGAGATCCACCGGCGGCGAGGTCGTCCTCGCCGGCAGGGAGCCTCCGGCGACCACCAGCACGGCAGTGGGGCTCGGAAACGGCGCACACGGGGCCAAATGCTGCGCGGAGAGCACCAGAAGAACGGCACACCTCTCGCAGCTCCATTTCTGCACTTAGATGGGGCTGAACTGGCCGGAGATGACGCCGGCGACGAGCTTGGCGGCGGCCAAGGCTCGGGCGTCATCGGGGTCCTTGATTCAGAGGGAACTACGCTCGGTTCTTAGCTCCTATAGCATCTACGCGTCGACCTGAAGCTGCTGGTGCCCTCGGAAGGACGAGCTGATCACCGGAGGGCTACCGGCGACGTGCTGCAGCGGCGGTCCTCGTCGGGCTCCGGTGAAACTAGAGCTAGAGGAGGGGATCGACGGGGAAAACTTAGGGGAAATGACTGCATGCTCACGGGGAGTGCAGAGCAGGGCTTAGACGGCTCGGGGAAGGCCTGGGGGCGACGAATCGAGCAGAGCTCGCCGGCGGCCGAAGGTTGAAGACGACTGTGCCGCGGGCGTTGCAGGGCTCGGGGTGGCTTCGGCTTCTGCGAGGAGGACCAGACCAACGAGGCGGAGCTAACGGCGTGCTCTGAGAGGGGATCCTATGGCTAGGGGCACGGGCAGCTCGAGCTTTGCTCGGCTCCAATGGCGGCAGGAGGGGGAGGAGAGATCCAGGAGGAAGGAGAGAGCCAACGCTAGGAATGGATAGAGGAGGCCTCGGGGAGCTTATCCCCGGCCTTGCCAGCGTGAGGCGGCGGCCAGGCAGGCGCACAGGTGTGTGGCCGCGCCGGAGAAGGCGGCGGCCACCTCCTACTCCTACTGGCGCGAGGGAGACGACAGGAGCTGGGATGGGCCAGGCGAGTCTAGGCGACAGGTAAGCTCTTTTCCATTTCCTTCTGTTTTAATTTCTGACATTGATTTGCTATTTATTTCAGCTCCAAAATGGTGGTCAAAATTATTTTAAACACACCTGAATATTTGTTATAATATTCCCAACCATTTCCAAAGTTTTCAACATTTTTCAAAATTTATAGTTTCTGATTTCAAATTTAAAGTTTGAAACCAGTGGCTTTTGCATTCATTTAAAATGCTTAAAGTGTCAAGAAAATAGTTTTCTCCAATGCTCATTTACTTTCATGACTAATCAGAAAGTTTGAACATTTCTTGAGGCCATTTTGGGTTCATTGATTTTAACTAGTTTGAGATTTTCTTTATTTAAAGTAGTGGCTAGGGTTTTGAATTTTTCCTTTGCCACTTTCTTATTCTTGTTGACAATTCTTAGATGCAAATGTAAATAAGACATGAGCACAAGGCTAACTTGCTTAAGGATTAGGGATGTGACAAATTCTGAAATTTTTAGAGACTTCGAAAGAAAAGTGAGTAAGGATTAACCCAACTCGTAGCAACTACTCCTACTAGTGCCTAGACACCGTATCACGTGCTAAAACTACTTGGGACCAGCTAAAATCAAAATTTCAAACTCAAGAACAGGGTCACCAAGGTAGCAAGAATACACGAAGGATAAAGAACTAGAGCAAAAACTAATTGGACCAATGGAGGAGTCACTTACCAAGGAGTAATTTCCCCAAAACGGTTTGGAGAATGGTGCTTTGAGCAAGGAGATCGAAAATCTCAGCCAAATGAGAAAGAACACGGGTTTGAGCTGCGAAACGATTTTTTCTAGAGGTAGTAGAAGAGGATGGGAGCTGGAATGAGTGGTGGGGGTCCCTGTGGGCCCCACAAGCTTGGTAGCCACCACTAGGGGGGCGGCGGCTACAAGGGTTGTGGCCCACAGGTGTGGCCCCCAAGCCAGCTCTCAGTCCGAGTATTTTCCAAAAAAATCCAGAAAAAATCATACTAGATTTTCAGGACCATCGGAGAACTTTTATTTTCGGGGTATTTTTCTCCTGGATGCTAAAACAGAAAGTAGGAAAAACTAAACTAAATCTATCATTTTTATTCTAAGCAACATAAAGTGAAAGCTTAAAACAGAGGTATGTGACTCCTTGATTCATCCATTTCATGGTCATTGAAAGAAATCCGTCAATGGGGTTGATCAAATCCTCATGAGAAAACCTTTTCGAATCGCAAGAGGAAACGGAGAATTGTCGAATAGCCACTAAGTCACCTCAATGGGGATATGTATCTCCCCAACAAGCAAATCATACTTCATCTTGACATGAGGAATAGGGCATTCAAAGCTCCCAATAAGAATCGATGAAGTTTTTTCGATAGCATTGATGCAATGTACTTGATATCGTTTCTTCGGGAAGTGCACTGTATGCTCATTACTGTTGACATGGAAAGTGACATTGCCTTTGTTGCAATCTATAACAGCACCTGCAGTGTTTAAAAAGGGTCTTTCGAGGATGACAGCCATGGCATCGTCCTCAGGAATATCCAAGATAACAAAGTCTGTTAAGATGGTGGTGTTAGCAACCACAACAGGCACATCGTCGCAAATGCCGATAGGGAAAGCAGTTGATTTGTCGGCCATTTGCAGAGAAATTTTTGTGGATGTCAACTTATCTAGTTCAAGTCTACGATAAAGAGAGAGCAGCATAACACTAACACCGGCTCCAAGGTCGCATAAGGCAGTTCTTACGTAGTTTCCTTTAATGGAGCAAGGTATAGTGGGCACTCCGGGATCACCAAGTTTCTTCGGAGTTCCACCTTTGAAAGTGTAATTGGCAAGCATGGTGGAGACCTCAAGATCTGGTATCTTCCGTTTATTAGTCACGATATCTTTCATGTACATGGCATACAGAGACATTTTGAGCATATCAAATAACCGCATGTGCAGAAAGACGGGTCTTATCATCTCAACGAAGCGCTCAAAATCCTCATGATCCTTTTTCTTGGATGGCTTAGGCGGAAAGGGCATGGGTCTCCGAACCCATGGCTCCCTTTCTTTACCATGCTTCCTAGTAGAGAAATCATTCTTATCGTATCTCTTAGGTTGTTGGTTATCAGGATTAACCGTTGGTTCAATCTCCACATCCTTATCATTGCTAGGTTGAGCCTCATTATGAACATCGCTGTCCATATTGTCACCAGGTTCATAATCATCACCAGATTGTGTTTCTGCATCAGACGCAGAAATATCATTTGGTTCTTCAAGTGTGACAGTGGTATGTAGGTCTCTATCATCCTTCTTCTTCTCCTTAGGATGACTGGGTGTATCAGCATTAATTCCTTGAGAATCTTGATCTATTCTCTTAGGATGGCCTTTAGGATACAAAGGTTCATGAGTCATTTTGCCTCCTCTAGTAATGACTCTGACAGAGTTGTCATTTAATTCATTGAGCAAGTTATTCTGAGCTTTAAGTACTTCTTCTACCTGAGTAGTAATCATAGAGGCATGTTTACTCAGAAGCTTCAGATCATTGACATTTATGTGTACACAAGCACTTAAATGACTAAGCATACGAGTACTTTGTTCGAAATGTCTGCTAACATAATCATTGAAACTCTGTTGTTTGGCAACAAAGTTGTCAAATTCATCAAAGCATAGGCTAGTAGGTTTGTCAAAAGGAATATCACTCTCATCAAACCTACGCAGAGAATTCACTTCTACTACTTGTATCGGTTTATCGAGACCATGGATCTCTTCGATAGGTGGTAGATTTTTGACATCTTCAGATCTAATGCCTTTCTCTTGCATATATTTCTTGGCTTCTTGCATATCTTCGGGACTGAGGAATAGAATACCTCTTTTCTTAGGAGTTGGCATAGGCGGTGGTTGGGGAATAATCCAAGCATTATCGTTGATCAAGATGTTATTCAGAAGGATCTCGGCTTGTTCTATAGTTCATTCCCTAAAAACGCAATCGACACAACTATCTAGGTGGTCTCTAGAAGCATTGGTAGGTCCGTTATAGAAGATATCAAGTATCTCGTTCTTCTTAAGAGGGTGATCACGCAAAGCATTCTGTAGCCGGATGAGCCTCCCCCAAGCTTGTGGGAGACTCTCTTCTTTGAGTTGAGCAAAGTTGTATATTTCCTGCAAGGCAGCTTGCTTCTTATGGGCAGGGAAATATTTCTCACAAAAGTAATAGACCATATCCTGGGGACTACTCACACATCCAGGAGCAAGAGAAGTGAACCAGGATTTAGCGTCATCCTTTAGAGAGAAAGGAAACATCTTAAGGATATACTAGTAGCGGATCTTCTCCTCAGTAGTGAAAAGGGTGGCTATATCGTGTAGTTTGGTAAGATGGGCTACGACCGTCTCAGACTCATAACCGTGGAAAGGATCAGATTCGACTAGAGAGATTATCTCAGGGTCGACGGAGAATTCATAATCCTTATCGGTGATAAAGATAGGTGAAGTGGCAAACTTCGGGTCGTATTTAATCCTAGCTTTCAGATATTTTTCCTTCCACTTGAGAAGTAATTTCTCGGCATCATAGGCATCCTTACACGCAAGAAAATCCTCATCTATGTCTCCCTCCATAACATAACCCTCAGGTATATCAGGCAATTCATATCTAGGAGAGCTAGATCTAGCAGGAGCAAAAGCAGGTTCTATCTCAATAGTATCGGCTGTTTCAGAAGCAACACGAGGATTGGCAGTAACTCTAGCAATATGAGCATCAAGGAATACCCCTAGTGGCATATCGAGCAAAGTAGTATCTCTAGAAGTATCAAGCATAGCATCATCAGGAAAATAGCATATCTAGCAGTATCAGGCATAGTATCTCTAGCAGTATCAGGCAAAGTATCTCTAGGAGTATCAGGCATAGTATCTCTAGCAGTATCAGGCATAGTATCTCTAGCAGTAGCATCATAAGCATCATCAAGCACAGGCGACATATCAAGATTTCTAGCAGGAGGTGATGTCGCAAACTAACTCATAACTGAAGGTGAATCAAGTGCACAGCTACATGGCAGTTCCTTACCTCCCCTCGTAGTTGAGGGAAAAACTTTGGTTTTGGGATCTTTCAGATTCTTCATAGTGACCAGCAGATATAAATCCCAAGTGACTCAGAGAATATAGCAATCCCTTACCCGGCAACGGCGCCAGAAAAATGTTGCTAGCAGTCCCCGGCAACGACACTAGAAAAATGTTGTTGACATGTTCCTGATTTGATGCCTCCACGGCAACGGAGCCAGAACTGCTCCCAGGTGCTCAACAATTAGCAATTGTCTTGCAATGGCCCGCCAGCGCGTGGGTTCTCGGCAGTTTTCGAGGTTAGAGTATTCAACCCAAATTTGTTGGTTCGCCCGACAGGAAGTGCAGGAATATTCTCAAGTATTAGCAGCTGAATATGTCAGATTCAACCACACCTGAAAGATTAGTATCTGCAAGCAAAGTATCAGTAGCAAAGTAGTATGATAGCAGCGGTGCCAGAAACGATCTTTTGACGGCGGACTATTCCTAACGGTTGTATCAATGGCGCCAGAAGTTGCCCGTAGACGGGAAATAGTCTTTTCCCGGCAACGTTGAGAAAACAAGTATTGTAGCACGTGGCGGCAGTGTAACGAGTAACAGAAGTGGCAAGGAACAATAGTAGTGATAGCAGTAGCAAGTAACAGTAGCAACAACAGTATTAACAGCAGTAGAGCAAAACAAGTAACAGCAGTAGTGGGACAAACTCGTAGGCAATGGGTCGGTGATTTGTTTGGATGATATTCATCAAGCAATAGTTATAACACGGAGAGATATGTAGCTAGCTCCCGTTCGTCAATGTGATGTAGGCATGCATTCTGTGTGTCGTCATACGTGCTTAGGGAAAAGAACTTGCATGACATCTATTGTCCATCCCTCCCGTGGCAGCGGGGTCCAAAAGGATACTACGGGATATTAAGGTTCTCCTTTTAATAGATAACCGGAACAACGCATTAGCACTTGGTGAACACATGAACTCCTCAAACTATGGTCTTCACCGGGAGTGGTTCCGGTTATTGTCACTCCGGGGTTGCCGGATCATAACACAGAGTAGGTAACCACAACTTGCAAGTTCGGATCTAAAACACACATATATTGGTGACAACAGAATAATTTCAGATCTGAAATCATGGCACTCGGGCCCTAGTGATAAGCATTAAGCATGGCAAAGTAGTAGCAACATCAATCTCAGAACATAGTGGATACTAGGGATCAATCCCCGTCAAAACTAACTCGATTACATGATAGATCTCATCCTACTCATCACCGCCCAGCGAGCCTACGAGTAGATTACTCACGAACGATGAAGAGCTTCATGGAATTGGAGAGGGAAGAAGGTTGACGATGACGATGGCGACGATTTCCCCTCTCCGGAGCCCAAAACAGACTCCAGAGATGCCCTCCAGATGAAGAACAGGATGTGGCGGCGCCTCCGTATCGCAAACGCGATGAAATCTTCTCTCTTTACTTTTTCTTGGACGAAAGTGAATTATTTGAAAACAAATATAAAATTGAATTCAGTAGATTTTAACTTAAATTTAAAATGCCAAAAGTATTTTGAAAATAGGTTTCATCTCTGATATCTTGTTTTCTATATTTATCAGAAAAGATGAACTTTTCTAATGGCCATTTTGGTTTCATTGATTTTGCACTTGTTGGAAATCTTTTGAATAAAAGGTGGCTAGGGTTTTGCTTTGGTTTTCTTTACTTTGCTTTGGATTTCTTTTCCTTCCTTGAGTGTAAATCAAAATCTTAAGATGCAATGGAAGAAAATATGAGCTCAAAATCTTAAGATGCAATGGAAGACAGTAGGCATTTGCTTCACAATCTGCTTGTGTTCAGACTTTGAAGCCTTTGGTGGTGCTAAGGGTTTTGATGCGGATGCTGGTGTAGCTTTTTGAGGCATTTTCTCCTGAGGCTTTGAAGCTTATGGTTTTGGTGGCACATAATTCACTTGAGGAATGGTCGTGCCAGAAGTTTCAGCTGCAGAGGAGGTGGCGGCAGTAGCAGCAGCAGGAGATTCTTCATTAAATTTCCTGACGGTAGCTTCTGCGTGCTTCTGAAGCTTTGACAAATGTTTTGTCTTTTCCTCAGGATAGTCATCAATTGTCTTGAGGCTTGAGGGGTGTACATCCTGATAATCCTCAAGAAGAGGCCGTTTTCCAGGAGGCTTATGAGCAAATTTCTTCGCGTACTTGGGAGTGATGAATCTATATTATTTCCACTCCTTCACCCACCGGCGTTCTATCTTCTGAAGCCTTATCTTCCTCTTGGGCATTGTCTCTTGCTCATCAGGTGTGCAGTATTCCAGGTATATATCCTTAGGAATGTCAATGGTAGTGTTCTGTTCAGGCTTCTAGCCACCCTTTTGCTTCCTTTCATCTTCCATTTTCTTCAGCTGAGGCTTTTGGTGAGGAAATTGAACTCTTGAGGATTCTGATGAAACTTGCAAATTTTCTTCAAGAAACGCTGTAAATGAGTTAAGTTGATGAGAACCTAGAGATTCATCAGCTGACATTTTTGTACCTGTGAACAGAGTATAGTTGCAAGGAATTTGGAGAGGTCATATGCGTTCTCAGATTTGATGGAATTGTAAATTTTAAAGTTGAGGAAATTGACCAGTGGGTTGAGGAATTTGTCTAAGCACTCTGATCTTGGGTTCCAGAGTTGTACAGATTCAAAAATTTGCACAATTGAGGAATCTCGTGAAGACTTTTAGATGCTTAGTAAAATTCATCAACAGTTGAGGAATAAGCAGTGTTGGAGGAATAGATACTGATATACACTTGAGGAAAAACATGTTTCACAAATCTATGGTAAAATAGTAGATCAAAAGGGCTGTAAAAATAGGGTTTTTATTTACCCTATATAGCGCGCACGAAGAACAGAGAGAGAAGCAGCAGTAGATTCTCTTCGGTGCGAGTCCACTGCGCCCTAACTCGGCAACAGAGGATGGCTATGGCGGCGGCGGACGACGACGTTCTGGTTCCGGCGTGATTTCGACGATGAAGAGGTCGAGGCAGTGAAGATTTTCCTCGCCAGCGACGAAACTTCTAGCATTGGCGCTAGGGCTTTGATGTAGCGGAGAGGAGGTCGAGAGAGAGAACGAAGAGTTTTGACCGGAGGGGGTAAGGACATATTTATAGCCCAGGTGAAAACTGTCTGGCCGATTCTTTCAGACCAAACTACCCCTATCCTTTCGTCTCCGCATGACACGTGTAGCAACCGTTTATAGCGGTGGAGATCGTGCTTATCTGATTGTGGGAAGTGGGGTTCAGTTACTGTGTAACAATATAAAAATCATTTTTGAAGATTTGAGGATTTTGTTACAAAATCATCAGCTGACAAGGACGTAGTGAAGATTTTGAACAAAGTTTCAATTAGAACGCATATGAAGAACTGAATAGACTGGGTGAGAGTAGCATAGAGGGAAAGTAGGGTCCGATCACATTCACTTAGATGAAATATCAAATTGAAGAAATAGCTATAAGTGAATGTTGTTGAGGACTTTGAACTCACAGTCTATATATATATATATCTAGGTAAATGAAAATCATCAAGTGTTTTTGAAGATTTTGCTTAACTTGAGGATTTTGTGAAAAAGCGTCATGATGATGAATTTTAGTTTCGAAGAAAGACAAGTTTGAAGAACAACTACTTTGAATAAAATCAACATTGAAGAAATTCAGCTTTGAAGAAATTCAACTTGAGGAATTTCAAGTTGGGTGGTGGCGTGACCCACCATATAAGAATGTTGATTTCAGAGGCCGCGTCCAATTGTCGTAGGGCCGTGAGAATCAATTTCTTCGTTGGTTTCCTCACACTAAGAGTGATATTCTTCATTAGTTGAAGACAATCGATTCTTTGAGTGTTGCACATCTAAGTCATCAATTTTGCAAAAGAGTTAACATGTGTGCATGTTTTTACAAAACATTTGAAGATTCTAAGATATTTAGCTCACACCGCAACTTGCAAAACCTTTTCTCATCCAAGGGCTTAGTGAAGATATCTGCCAGTTGATCGTCAGTCTTCACATGGTCGATGAGGATATTGCCCTTTAGCACATGGTCCCGAAGAAAATGATGACGAATCTGGATGTGCTTAGTCTTCGAGTGCTATACTGGGTTGTATGCAATCTTGATTGCACTCTCATTGTCGCAGTAGAGAGGCACATTCTTCATATTGATGTTGTAGTCCTAGAGGGTTTGCTTCATCCATAGCAATTGAGCACAACATGAACCAGCAGCAATGTACTCAGCTTCGGTAGTGGAGAGTGAAACGCAGTTCTGCTTCTTTGAGGACCAACAGACTAGTGATCTTCCGAGGAAATGACATCTGCCAGAGGTTGACTTGCGATCCACACGGTCACCAACATAGTTAGAATCAGAATATCCCACAAGATGAAGATTTGAGCCCTTGGGGTAGCATAATCCTAGTGTTGGTGTGTGAGCTAAGTATCGAAGAATATGCTTCACAGCCTTATGGTGTGATTCCTTCAGTTCTGCTTGAAAACAGGCACACATGCAAACACTAAGCATTATATCTGGCCTAGATGCACACAAATACAGTTTAGAGCCAATCATGGAGCGATATACCTGCTGATCGAATTCTTTACCATTTTCGTCAGTGCAGAGGTGGCCGTTGGTAGGCATTGGAGTCTTGGCCCCTTTGCATTCATGCATGTCAAACTTCCTCAGAACATCCTTGAGGCATTTCTCCTGTGATATGAAGATTCCATTGCGTTGTTGACGAATTTGAAGACCTAATAAGAACTTTAGCTCCCCCATCATAGACATCTGATATTCTTCACTCATCGTGTAAGCAAATTCATCACTGTAACGTTTGTCAGTACAGCCAAATATGATGTCATCGACATATGTTTGGCACACAAATAGTTCATTATCATAGGATTTAGTGAAAAGAGTTGGATCGAGTGAACCAGGTTTTAAGCCTTTCTTCATGAGGAATTCCTTGAATGTATCATAACACGCCCGAGGAGCTTTCTTAAGACCATAGAGCGCCTTTTTGAGTGTGAAGACTTTGTCTGGATTCTTTGGATCCTAAAAACCTAGGGGCTGAGCAACGTATACTTCTTCCTCACGCTTACCATTGAGGAATGCACTTTTCACATCCATTTGATATAAGATAATGTTATGATGATTAGCATAAGCAAGTAGTATTCGAATAGCTTTAAGTCTAGCAACAGGTGCAAAAGTTTCATCAAAATCTATTCCTTCATCCTGCGTGTAGCCTTGGGCTACAAGTCGTGCCTTATTCCTCACCACTTGACCATCCTCATCTTGTTCGTTTCAAAAAATCCACTTGGTGCCGATGATATTGTGCTTGCGAGGATCTGGTCGTTTGACGAGCTCCCATACATCATTGAGCTTGAATTGAAGAAGTTCGTCTTGCATGGCTTGGATCCACTCCGGTTCCATGAAAGCCTCAGCAACTTTTGAAGGGTCTGTGATAGACGCAAAGGAGAAAGGCCCACAAAAGTTTACCAAGTGTGAAGCTTTTAAGCGAGTTAGAGGACCTGGCGCGTTGATGTCATCAAGGATTTTGTCAAGTTCTACTTCATTTGCAATCCTCGGATGAGCTGGTTGAGGATTTCATCTGGGCTGAGGAATTGGTTCTGGAGCAATTTCCTCAGGAGCATCTTCATGATTTTCATCAGTGCTGGGAATGAACTCTTCATCAATTTCCTCAGTGGGAACAATGTCTTCAATAGCTTTGAGCTTTATTGCTTCCTCAGGAAACATCTTATCTGGATCACGAGGCAATTGCTTTCTTCGCGAGCCATTAGTTTCATCGAACCGCACATCTACAGTCTCAACAACCTTGTTGTGATAGTTGTTGAAGACTCTGTAGGTGTGCGGGTCATTTTCATAACCGAGCATAAAACCCTCATGTGCCTTAGGTGCAAACTTTGAGCTATGGTGAGGATCTCTAATCCAGCATTTTGCACCGAGGACTTTGAAATAACTTACATTGGGTTTCTTGTCAGCGAGGAGTTCATATGAGGTTTTCTTGAGGAATTTGTGAAGATATACCCTGTTGATGATATGGCATGCAGTGTTAATTGCTTCAGGCCAAAAGCGACGAGGAGTGTGATATTCTTCAAGCATGGTTCTAGCCATCTCAACCAGAGTCCTGTTCTTCCTTTCAACGACACCATTCTGTTGAGGAGTATAAGAAGCAGACAATTCGTGAGTAATACCAAGTTCATCAAGATAATTATCAAGACCAGTGTTTTTGAACTCTGTTCCATTATCACTCCTGATGTTTTTGATCTTGACGCTGAAGTTCGTCGAGGCCCTTGAGGAAAATCGTTTGAAGACTTCCTGCACTTCAGTTTTATATAAAATGATATGCACCCATGTAAAGATGTTGCATTTGTTAGTGTGGCATAATGAGTAGGTCCAAAAATATCCATGTGAAGCAATTCAAATGGACGAGTAGTGGTCATGATAGTCTTCGAGGGGTGCTTCGACCTGGTCATTTTCCTAAACTCACAAGCACCGCAGAGGTGGTCCTTGAGGAATTTGACCGATTCGATGCTGATGACATGCTTCTTCTTCGCGAGCGTGTGCAAATTCCTCATGCTTGCATGACCAAGTCTTCGATGCCACATCCACCCTTCTAAGGTTTTTGCTAGTAGGCAAGTGGCCGGTTGAGGACCTATAGAGAAATCAACAATGTACAAATCCCCTCTGCTAACACCGTCGAAGACTTTCGATCTGTCAGATTCCATGATGACAACACATCTATATCATCCAAAGATAACAATCATATCAAGATCACAAAGCATTGAGACTGGCATGAGGTTAAATCCAAGGGATTCAACAAGCATCACTTTGTCAATGGGCCTATCCTTGTAAATAGCCACTTTGCCAAGTCCCAATACCTTGCTTTTACCTTTGTCAGCATATGTGATTTGCTTCAGGGGTGATGCAGTTAGTGGCATATTCATCAGCAAGCTTTTGTCACCAGTCATGTGGTGTGTGCAGTCACTATCAAGAACCCACTCAGTACTCTTGGGTTTGTCATCCTGCAGATGAATTAGTACAACTTACCATCTCATATGCTTCAGACTTGAAGAATATGATGTCAATTTCATCAGATATGAATTTCATCATAAACATAATTATAAGGACGAGTGAAATATTTCTATTTCATCAATATTAGCTTGCGTCCCATCAAGCGTTTTCCTTAGGTCTCCAGCAAATTCTTCAGATGATGATTTTCATCTGGAGACCTGACCTGTAGAAGTGATTAGTTCAATTTCTTCACCACCCACATCTGAAGGGGTGGTAAAGCATTCATCATCCTGTGAGCACCATATGAGAAAGGGGGCATTGAAGGTAATGCACTTCTCTTAACAGTTGGTGGGTTAAAATACTCAAATGAATATGCACAGAACTTATTTGAGAATTTATGAACATGATGATTTGAAGAATAACGCTCATATTCATATTCCTTGAAAATTTCCCTGCATATTAGAAGCATTACCACGGGTACGAGCATAGTTTTGACCAGTTGAGGATTTTGATCCTCTTGAAGACTTTGGTCCTCCTGAGGAATTTGATCTGGGGTTCAAATTCTTTATTGGTGGTGTCATGAGGACATTCACCTGAAGATTTTCAAGGAAACTTTTGGGAACCCAGATTTTCCTCAGGGGAGCCCATTCCTGCAGTTAGTTCCAACATATCAAGCAAATACTTCACCAGATGGAGTTTTGAATAGTTTATAGTTGGAGTCAAATGACTCATCTGAGGAATAGGATAATTCACATGAAAATCCTGTTAGATTGGATGGATCAAAAGGAGGCCCTTTAGCAGCAACCCATGAGGTTTTGTGATATTGCTCAGGTTTCCAATAAGATCCATCAGCATTCAATTTCCTGTCGAAGGCAATTCCTTCTTTCTTCGGGTTCCTGTTCAAGATCTGCTTTTTGAGCACATCACAAATGGTTTGGTATCCTTTGAGACTTTTGTATATGCCTCTCAAATACAATTCCTTCAGCCCTGCATTTTCATCGGTGACATTTGTGGTTTCCTCAAGTGAGGAATTTGACACTACAGGAGCAGTTGAAGAATTTGTAGCAACAGAAGCATTTGATGATTCTGGTGAAGAATTAGCAATTTCGGATTCAATGCATTTAATACATGGAGGAACAAATTCAGCTTGAGCAGCACTGATTTGTTGAGCTAGTAATGAATCATTTTCCATACGAAAATCATCATGAGAAATCCTCAACTTCTCAAGATCAAGCTTCCTTTGAAGAAATGCATAGGAAAGTTTCTCATGATCAGCGAGGACTGTATCATGACAATCTTGAAGATTATCAAATCTGAACTGAAGACTTTTCATATCTTCGATGAGGATTTGGGTAAGATTCATTTCATCATTCAACACATCATCGCTTCTGTCTAGCAGTTTCTGAAGCTTTTCCAGGGCAGTTTGTTGTTTAGTGGCAATGATAGCAAGTTTACTGTAACCGGGTTTTATAATCATCACTTTCACAGTCACTTGAATCAGAGGAGGAAGCATCATTCGGTACCTTTGAACCTTTTGCCATGAAGCTATAGGTTCGAGCGAAGTCATCAGCATAGTCATCAGTGTGGATGGTGCTATCATTTTCTTCAAGGTTGAAGATTGACTTGTTGACGAATGTGGTTGCAATTGCAAGCCTAGCTTGTCCAGATTATGAGTCTTCATGAGAACCCTCCTCTTCATCACATTCCTTGGATTCTGCCTCCGAATCCATTTCCTTGCCAATAAGTGCCCGAGCCTTTCTGAAACAAGTCTTCTTGTGCGATGAGGACTTTGAGGATGAGGATTTTGAAGATTTCTTCTTTTTCTTCGAGTCATCAGAACTTTCATCCTTGTATTTCTTCTTATTTGATTCCTTTCCCCAACAAGGACAATCAACAATGTAGTGACCTGATTTTTTGCATTTGTGGCAGGTTCTTTTCTTGTAGTCCTCAGATGAAGATTCTGATTTCCTCATATCTCTTCTTGAAGATTTACCAAACTGGCCACGTCTTGTAAACTTCTGGAATTTCCTCATGAGCATTGCAAGCTTCTGTCCAAATTCTTCAGGATCACCAATGCTACCATCCGAGTCTTCTTCTTCAGATGAGGAAATTGCTTTGGCCTTCAGTGCACGTGGTCTAGAATAGCTTGGTCCATATAGATCTCTCTTTTCTTCTTGTTGGAATTCATGAGTATTGAGTCTTTCGAGTATATCAGCTCGATCAAGCATCTTGTAGTCTGGTCTCTCTTGAATCATCAGAACTAAAGTATCAAATGAAGAATCCAAAGATCTTAGCAATTTCTTCACAACCTCGTGATTAGTGATGTCTCGAGCTCCCAGTGCTTGCAGTTCATTTGATATGTCAGTGAGGTGATCAAAGGTATCTTGGAAGCTTTCATTGTCAAGCCTCTTGAAGCGATTGAAGAGATTGTGAAGAACATCAACACGAGAATCATGTTGGGTTGATACTCCTTCATTTACTTTGGACAGCCTTTCCCAGATATGTTTTGCTGAGCCCAAAGCACTCACTCTGCTATACTGGCCCTTGCTTAGATGGCCATAGATGATATTCTTTGCTTGAGAGTCAAGTTGCTTGAATTTCTTCACATCAGCGGCAGAGACAGTAGCAATGACGATAGGGACGCCATGTTCCACAATATACCAGAGATCGCTGTCAATAGCTTGTAGATGCATCTGCATCTTGGTCTTCCATAAGGGAAAGTCCTTTCCTTCAAAAGTAGGACATCCTGCAGTAACCTTGATCATGTCTGCAGTCGACATAACTAAAACTCTAGGTAGTTAAACCAAAATCACACAAAACAAGGGAGTACCTTGCTCTGAAACCAATTGAAAGTGAGTTATTTCGACTAGAGGGGGTGAATAGGAGATTTTTATAATTTCATCACTGAGGAAATTCCTTTTGAGGAAATTCCTCACTGATGACTAACTTGCAGCGGAAAGAGCAAAGGATCAGGAGTGCAAAGTATCACTACAACAGTTTTCAAGGTGAAGAATATGAAAAACAGTTGGCACAGTATGCAGGCACGGAGAAAACAGATGAGGATTAACTCCGTGAAGAATTTGGGGTTGAGGAATTTCAGAGAAAGTCTTTAGTAAATTCTTCAAACAGTGATAGTGAAAATCATCAACATACAATATGAGGAATTTAAACAGTTGAAGAAATAGAACCCGCATCACAGTGAAGAGAGTGGTTGATGACCCAGTTCCAACTGTTGTGACATTTGTACATCTGGTTTGGAGCGGCTTGGTATTGAAACCGAAAGACACACAGTCCCTACCGTATTCTCTTTGGGCTAAGAACACACAGTCCTCGCCCAACACTCGTGATATGTCTTCAGGGCAGACTTCCAAACCCTCACAAACTTGGTCGCCTGGCGATCCACAATTGACTGCTGGATTTCTCTAGACCATGACGCCTAACCGTGTGGAGGATGCACAGTCCTCAAAGGTAAAAGGCTTGAGTCCCACACAGGAACAACTTCTTAAGTGATACTCAATCACTTGGTTTTCGGTTTGTGGTTTGTTGTTTGGGGTATTTCCTCACTGATGAATTATCTCGAAGACTCTGAGGAATTTGGGTTGCTCTTATGACAAGTGTCAGTTTCCAACGGAGCAGCCAACCAGCTAATGGTTGTGGTTGCGGCTATTTATAGCCTGGGAGCATCCCGACATGATTTGACATTAATTCCTTAAATAATATGACTGTTGGTGTGGATAAGATCAGTGATGTGGCGCGACTTGCGGCAACGGTCGGGACTCTCAACTATGAGAGTCCTGATGTCTCTCATACTCCTCACTTGAGGCTTTTGGTAGGATTAGGCTTGGGTTGAGCATCATGAGGAAATTCATTCCGAAGTGTTACCTCGACCCCCTTTAATAGTACGGTGTTCCTATTACTCAAGTGTGATGAAAATAAAATAGAAAGGATAAATATTCATGCTTCAAAGTCTTGAGATTGATTTTCTTCAGGACACACCGAATTCCTCAATTTCAATATTTTCATGAGGAATATCAATTTCATCGCAAATTCTTCGCGATTCAATTCTTCAGCTTCAGACCAATTTCTTCAGCCGAAGATATACATTTTTAGGGGTCTATATTCATCGAATATTTCAAACTCCTCAGTGACTTATACATCCTGTGTACACTCATGAACACATTAGATACTTAACCTATAAGTCTTCAAACCACCAAAATCATTATAGGGCACTAGATGCACTTACACCATCGAAACATCCGGCAGCGGCGACGCCTCCAAGAAGGCGAAGGCCGAGGCTCCCGGCAAAGATGGGGATGGATGCAGCTCTTGCCAGGCCTTGGCAGCCACCGACAAGTCGGAGGGCCATGACGCCCAATACTGCAAGATCCACCGCACCAAGGGTCACGACCTCCAACACTTCCTGCAAGTTGAACAACTTGCCGAGAAGCAGAGGGTGGAGTACTAGACACGCAAAAAAAGGCCCGAGATGGTGGCGAAGGATCAGGCAGGAAGAAAGGTGGCCAAGGGGGTCCCCCAGACAAGATTAGGAACAAGAAGGCGAAGCCCACGCCATCGTGGGAAAAGAAGGAAGGAGATGAGGATGAAGACTGTCCAGATGACGACTCCAGTGACCACGACTTCCAGAAGGCAACGGACATGATGTGCCTTGATGGAGGGACGTCGCTCCACTCTTCTCACCGCCAACTGAAGAAGTGGGCGCCTGAGGTGAGCGCGGTGGAGCCCTCCATCGGCACTCATAGGCCCTTAAAGTGGTCACGCACACCGATCATCTTCAACTCAGAGGATCACCCAGACCGCGTCACAGCGGTCGTGTGTGTGTGTCGTTATTGGTCTCCCCAACAATCCACAACCTCAGTCTGACGAAGATGTTGGTGGATGGCGGGTCAGGCCTCAACCTCATCTCCCCCGATGTGATCCGGAGGTTGCAAATCCCCGACGAAGATCTAGAGGAAACGGGAGCATTCCAAGGGATCAACCCGGGGAAGATCCAACCAAAGGGAAAGATCACGCTGCTGGTGAATTTCGGCAGTGACCAGAACTACCGGATGGAGAAGATCATCTTCGACGTTGCTCACAACCCGTTCGCCTACAACGGGATCCTCGGGCGCCCTGCGCTGGCCAAGTTCATGGCCGGCTCCCACTACGCTTACAACACCATGAAGATGCCTGGGCCGGTTGGTCTCATCGTTATCAACGCGGGCAAGAAGGACGCGCTCGTGTGCACCAACAACCTCTACCGGGAAGCAGTGGCGGTGCCTCCCGCCAAGGCACCATCTCCCAGAGAGAGGAACCCCAGCAAGAGGGCTTTCCGCACTGATCCCGGCAAGCACGTCTCTCCGGAATACCTCGCTGCCACTGAAGACGCGCCTAAAAGCTCCACTGCCCAGAACAAGAAGTCCAAGGCTGCCCCACCAGAGACCAAGAAGATACCCGCCCGGGAGGACGACACGGTTGGAACTTTCACCATAAGTTCCGCCCTGGGCAGCAAATTGGAAAGCGCGCGCGTCGCCTTCCCATGGGAGAATCTTGATGTTTTTGCCTGGCAACCATCAGATATCCCCGGTGTTCCCAGGAAGGTGATTGAGCACCACCTCGCTGTCTGCGCCCACGCACGGCCAGTCAAGCAGAAAGTGAGGAAGCAAGCCTCGGAGCGGCAAGAGTTCATCACCAAAGAAATCAAGAAGTTAGAAGCAGCAGGACTCGTTAGGGGAGTCATCCATCCCACCTAGTTGGCCAATCCGGTCGTGGTGCGCAAGGCAAATGGGAAGTGGCGGCTCTGTATTGATTTCACCGATGTCAATAAAGCTTGCCCAAAATACCCTTTTACCTTGCCGCGCATCAACCAAATTGTCGACTCAACCGCTGGCTGTGACCTGCTGTCCCTTCCACTACAGAAATCAGCTTCTTTGCCGTCTTCCATCACAGACGGCAAAGAGTAAATCCCGGACGACAAAGAGAATACCACGAACGGCAAAGAATCTCACGGCTGGCAAAATTTCTGCGTCAACCTACGACGGCATCGTACCTTCTTTGTCGTCTGTCTCCCCAAAGCGGACGGCAAAGAGCTTTGCCGTCAGCTTTTCATAGGAGCAGTCGGCAAAGTGCTCGAGACGGCAGCCGACAGGCGTTGCCTCTGTTAGGGGTTAACGAAGGATTTGCCGTATGCCTCCCCCTCTTCTTTGCCGTCTGCCTCCCCCCCTCTTCTTAGCCGTCTGCCTCCTCCTCCTCCCCCCCCTCCACTCTTTGCCGTCTGCCTCCTCCTCCTCCCCCCTCCCTATTCCCTCTTCTTTGTCGTCTGCCTGCCCTGGAAGCAGACGACAAAGAGCCTATATAGACACCCCAGGATGCACAGCTGGGTGCCACGTGGCACCTTTGCCGTCTGCCAGCTGATGGCAAAGACCTGTGCCATCACCTGGCAGACAGCAAAGAGCCCATATAGTACCTGTTTTTTTGTTTTATATTATTTCACACCATATATATATATATATATATATATATATATTTGACAGCACATTTATATAATTCACCACACATATATGATCTATAGTTCACCACACATATACTTGCCAACACATATATATAATTCACCACACATATATGATATACATATAAATCAATGTACATCCCCAAATATCGAAAGAACAAACATACAAAGTATTGCACTATTTATCCATATATACATATACATATAGTTCGACATTGTTCATCAACTCAAAATATGATGTTTTTGAGCTAATTATGTCATTTTAGCGGAAAACAAGCTAAGAATATAATCTACATGAGCTAACCAAGGTTCTTATGCCATTTTTAGCTTATTATGGCATTTTGGAGCTAAATGGGTTAATTATGTCATTGTTGGGGAAATTAAAACAAGGATAATATGAAAGAGGAGAAGAAAGGGGAGGAGGAGAGGAAGAAGAAGAAATCAAGAAGAAGGAGGAGAAGGAGGAGAAGGAGGAGGAGGAGAAGGAGGAGGAGGAGAAGGACTAGAAGGTCCTTGGCCTTCTCCTCCTCCTCCCCCTCCTTCTCCATCTTCTCTTCTTCTTCTTCTTATTCTTCTTTCTTTTCATTTTTCCTATTTCTTCTCCTCTTCTCCTCTTGTTGGAGCTAAATTACCTAATTATGTCTTTTTGGAGCTATATGGGCTAATTATACTATTTTAGAGGAAAACAAGCTAAGAATATAATATTCATGAGCTAACCAAGGTTCTTATGCCATTTTGATCTTATTATGGCATTTTGGAGCTAAATGGGCTAATTATGTCATTGTTGGGGAAATTAAAGGAGGGATAATATGAAAGAGGAGAAGAAAGAGGAGGAGGAGGAGAAGAAGAAGAAATCAAGAAGAAGGAGGAGAAGGAGGTGGAGGAGAAGGACTAGAAGGTCCTTGGCCTTCTCCTCCTTCTCCTCCTCCTCCTCCTCCTCCTCCTTCTCCTTCTTCTCTTCTTCTTCTTCTTTCTTTTCATTTTTCCTATTTCTTCTCCTCTTCTCCTCTTGTTGGAGCTAAATTACCTAACTATGTCTTTTTGGAGCTAAATGGGCTAATTATCCCATTTTAGAGGAAAACAAGCTAAGTATATAATATTCATGAGCTAACCAAGGTTCTTATGCCATTTTGAGGTTATTATGGCATTTTGGAGCTAAATGGGCTAATTATGTCATTGTTGGGGAAATTAAAGCAAGGATAATATGAAAGAGGAGAAGAAAGAGGAGGAGGAGGAGAATAAGAAGAAATCAAGAAGGAGGAGAAGGAGGAGAAGGAGGAGGAGGAGAAGGACTAGAAGGTCCTTGGCCTTCTCCTCCTCCTCCTCCTCCTTCTCCTTCTTCTCTTCTTCTTCGTCTTCTTCTTCTTTCTTTTCATTTTTCCTATTTCTTCTCCTCTTCTCCTCTTGTTGGAGCGAAATTACCTAATTATGTCTTTTTGGAGCTATATGGGCTAATTATACCATTTTAGAGGAAAACAAGCTAAGAATATAATATTCATGAGCTAACCAAGGTTCTTATGCCATTTTGAGCTTATTATGGCATTTTGGAGCTAAATGGGCTAATTATGTCATTGTTGGGGAAATTAAAGGAGGGATAATATTAAAGAGGAGAAGAAAGAGGAGGAGGAGGAGAAGAAGAAGAAATCAAGAAGAAGGAGGAGAAGGAGGTGGAGGAGAAGGACTAGAAGGTCCTTGGCCTTCTCCTCCTTCTCCTCCTCCTCCTCCTCCTCCTCCTTCTCCTTCTTCTTCTTCTTCTTCTTTCTTTTCATTTTTCCTATTTCTTCTCCTCTTCTCCTCTTGTTGGAGCTAAATTACCTAATTATGTCTTTTTGGAGCTATATGGGCTAATTATACCATTTTAGAGGAAAACAAGCTAAGAATATAATATTATGAGCTAACCAAGGTTCTTATGCCATTTTGAGCTTATTATGGCATTTTGGAGCTAAATGGGCTAATTATATCATTGTTGGGGAAATTAAAGCAAGGATAATATGAAAGAGGAGAAGAAAGAGGAGGAGGAGGAGGAGAAGAAGAAATCAAGAAGAAGGAGGATAAGGAGGAGAAGGAGGAGGAGGAGAAGGACTAGAAGATCCTTGGCCTTCTCCTCCATCTCCTCCTCCTCCTCCTTCTCTTCTTCTTTCTTTTCATTTTTCCTATTTATTCTCATCTTCTCCTCTTGTTGGAGCTAAATTACCTAATTATGTGTTTTTGGAGCTAAATGGGCTATTTACCCCATTTTAGAGGAAAACAAGCTAAGTATATAATATTAATGAGCTAACCAAGGTTCTTATGCCATTTTGAGGTTATTATAGCATTTTGGAGCTAAATGGTCTAATTATGTCATTGTTGGGGAAATTAAGGCAAGGAGAATATGAAATATGAGAAGAAAGAGGAGGAGGAGGAGAAGAAGAAGAAATAAAGAAGGAGGAGAAGGAGGAGGAGGACGAGAAGGACTAGAAGGTCCTTGGCCTTCTCCTCCTTCTCCTCCTCCTCCTCATCCTTCTCCTTCTTCTCTTCTTCTTCTTCTTCTTTCTTTTCATTTTTCCGATTTCTTCTCCTCTTCTCCTCTTCTTGGAGCTAAACTAGCTAACTATGTCTTTTAGGAGCTAAATGGGCTAATTATATCATTTTAGAGGAAAACAAGCTAAGTATATAATATTAATGAGCTAACCAAGGTTCTTTATGCCATTTTGAGCTTATTATGGCATTTTGGGGCTAAATGGGCTAATTATGTCTTTTTGGAGCTAAATAGGCTAACTATGTCATTGTTCGGGAAATTAAGGCAAGGTGAATATGAAAGAGGAGAAGAGAAACTTACCGTAGTGGTCATCAAGGAGGAGAAACACCTGGAGAAGGGTCGTGCGATGCTGCTCGGGAGTTATTCTGTAAAATAGATATTTTGCAATGTCTCAGTTAGCATGATGACACTCAATTATTAATACTAGTTTATAGTGAAACTCACCGTGCCAATCAAAGAGAAGACGGGCATCTGCGGAGGGACTTGACCGCTCTTCTCGCACAGACCCTGAAGAGTGGGTCGTATTAGTCAGTAATGAAACAGACACTACACACATGATTTGGCTAATGTGAAAAAAAACTTACCACAAAAATCTCGTACAGGGCCCGTTGACCCGCCTCATTCCGGGACCTCTCCTCCTCAATCAATCGTGTCGTGATCTGGTCCCTCTCATCAAGAGCAGCCTGACTTGCCAATCTCTCTTTCTCAAAAGCAGCCTCAAGAGCAGCCTGGCTTGCCAATCTCTGTTTCTCAAGAGCAGCCTGGTTTGCCAATCTCTCTTTCTGAAGAGCAGCCTGAAACACCATTCCTCATTACCACAGTAATGATCTATGGTGACACACATAATGAAATGGATGAAAGTGTTCTTAGTCCGTACAACTAACCTCGATGGCAAGATCTACTGGTCGCGGACGACGCATAATCTCAGGACAGCTGCTTGACTCACGCACCTTGATCTCCGGGAGAGTGAGTGGAGAACGTATTATCCCACCTCCAATGGCTATCGAGCCATGGGGCCTCCCGCCACCAGATATCATCACCAGCTCTGGATCCAAAGGTTCCTGGCTAGGGTTAAAGTCATCCCCTTTCGTAGCCTACCCCGCGTCCCTGTATGCCACGAGCTTCTCGTGGGATGATATGTTGGTGAAGTTATTGGGATCATCCAGGTCAGACTCAGAGAATGCCTTCGCCTTCTTGTACGAGGCAGTATCGGCCATGCCATAAAGGTCGTACAAGTGTGGCATCTCTGTCTTATTGTGATGCGCCTAAAAGAGAGGAACAAAATATTAGCATCAAGAATGAATTGCATGAATCATGAAGAAAATCACATACCCAGTTTCGTCCGAACTGAAGTAAGTTCGCACTGCCTTGATGGTGTGGCACACCAACCATTTGGCTACGCCGATCCTTCGCATTCTCGTGGACGGCTCGCCAGCTGCCTGTGCACCACTCATAAACCAATGCCTCCCAACAATCCATCTTATCTGCACACCATCTCGGGGGCACCTGTAAGTTATTAGAAAGAATTTTTAGCACTACGCCTATGAATGAAATCAAGAAAATTAGGTAGAAGGACTTAAGAATAGGTAATTACCTTCATGTATTGCTCCTTCTTCAGAAACTTTTCGCGGCAATCCTTCTTCTGCTTCTTAATACCACGCGTGGCGTAGTAATCTCGAATAGCCTGCGGTCGAGCCTCATGGCGCAAGTTCTGTAGTAACCGCCTACACTCGGCCTCGAGAACCCTGTCCGCCTCCTCCTTAAATACATCCTCACACCTATAGACGGTCTGCAATCAAACGTGAAAACACCGATTAGTACAATAATTAGCTATATTGTTAATTTTAGATTCTGTAAAAGGATAATTTACCCAAAAGCTCTTGATCACCATCTCGGCCCTCGTGTGGCACAAGACACCATCTATTATATCCTCCGACGGGGCCTGCGCAGCCTCGTAGTGCTCCCAGGAAAATCCTAGTGTAGGAACCTGACACTCACCAGGCGACGTGACAAACCCCGGGAAATTTGTCTGGCAAAGCACACCAAGGACGGAGTTCGGCCTGCGGACTCCAAGAGGGTGTACCCATCCCCTGTAGTCTGATAAGGTCAACGCATTAGATATTTGAACAAACTTGAAGGCAAAAGCTAAAAAAAGAGTAAATGTACTTACCTATCTCCTTCAGGTTTAATCACCGGCCTCTGCTCGCGGGTAGCCGGCGCGACCGGGAGACATGTACTACCACGCTTATACACGGTGGCCTCGTCCACCTGCACATCGCCCTCACTATCCGTAAGCTCATACCCGCCATACCCGCCCCCTGAACCACCCGGACCCTCGGTCCAATCCGGAAACTCAGTATGATTCGGCCACGTCTCCCATCCGGGCCTCTCCACGTCGGGTGAAGCCTCCGGAACCGTAGTCTCGTGGGCCGAATGCACCTCGACCCGAGGCTGCTCCTGGACCGGAGTCTCATGGGACGAATGCCCATCAACACCAGGATCCTAGAACGGAGTCCCCGTAGCCTCCTCCGCAAACGGGTCGACCATAGTAGTCCTATGCTCGGGTGAATGAGCTGGTGGTGGTGGCGAGGATGGCTCAACAGTCCTCCTGGATCTTCCGCGTCCACCACCTCTCCCTATACCCTTCCCCTTCTTTCCTACCCGACCAGCACCTCTCCTAGTGGGCAATGCCGCCGACGAAGAAGAACCCACGGGTGGTGTCGACAGACTCTCTGCCAAGGCTCTACAGAGAGATAGGGGTGGAAGGGAAGTACCACCCCTCGTGCGGGGTGCCTGGGAAGAACCCGTCGAGCGATCTGGACCAGCACCCACCATCTTTCCACACCTGGTGACCTGCCATGATAAAGATTAAAAGAAATTAGTACAACATAAAAAAATTGAATAAATGACATGAATAATAATATGTACATGAATAATAAAGATTAATATATATATAATTTAAGTTGTGAATCTTACAAACTAATAATCATCATCAATAAATGCTTCATCATCATCACTATCACACATGCCTTCATGAATGACATGCTCGTCGGGTTCAACGGTGTGAAGTTGTGAAAGGCCTTCCTTTAATCGTTGAAGCATTGAGAGGTCATCCGCATCAGTAACCTCTACGAGTTCCGGGTCTTCTGGTTCCGGCTCAGGGCTGGAGTCGGATTCATTGTCACTGTCTACTTCCATGTTCTTGGGTGAAGCATGACGGTTCTTGAAACGTTTCTTGGAAAGACGTGTTTCTTGGAAGAATTCTCCATCATATGTGTCTGGGTTAATGTGAGGCTCATAATCCTGTTCATTTGGGAGAGGTGGTCTGACATGTGGCGGCACTTCATAAACAACATACCAACCTTCCAGATTCTTATCCGTTTGGCATGCCCACGGTAGATAGAAAACTTGGGTCGCCTGTTGAGCCGTAATATAGACATCGGGAACATCTAAATGGGTCTTTGGATTGATTTTTACTAGTCCTATATGTTCATGAGTCCTTCTAGTCTTTTTCGGATGGAACCAATAACATTTGAAGACTACGACGTTCGGTGGGTTTTCACCATGGAATTGAAGTTCATAAATTGCTTCAACTCTTCCATAATACTCGATAACACCTTTGCCGATAGCAGAGACACCACAATTTGTAGTTTTCCAGGCGGGCATAAATAGCTCTTTGCCAAAGGTACGAAAGAGATACCCGTTGATGTTGTATTTCTCAAATGAACGGACCTTATAGTCAAAACCATTAGCGACTTGTCTCAATTCGGCGTCCATAGACTCTGAATTAGCCTACATGTTTAATACGAAATGATTGTTGCATTAGCCGCAAGTTAGACCAAGAAATGAAATGTTCCATTATTGATAATTACCATTTGTTTGAACCAAGAGATGAAACCGGGATAGCTGCCTCCTGTCTTTGACAGAAGCTCATACTCTTCGACGGAATCATTTTCGATCACTGCTCCATCCGAGAATTTGGCGACGTAACGACTGTTTGAAATATCCGGGAATAAGAGCATTTCAAATGAATTAGAAGTTACGGGAAAATGTGCCAAGAACTCACTCGATGTATGGCCGCACTTCTGTTAGGTTGTTGAAGATATACAACAAAATGTTCCGCCATTCTTCGACATCCAACGTTATTAGTTTCGAAGCACCGGCTGGTGCGAGCTTCCCTTTGAATAGGCTGAGGTTGGACCCACCTTTTTAGGGTCTGCATCATTGTGCCGAGGCTTCGGATTATGCAAATGATGATTTTTGGCTTCGTAGTGTGCTGTCACAAAGTTTGCCACCTCCTTGGTAATGAATGCCTCAGCCATCGATGCTTCAATTCTATGCTTATTTTGACATTTAGTTCGAAGGGTCTTCTGCATCCTCTCAGTTGCATAGCACCAACGATCTTGCACGGGCCCACCCAATCTTGCCTCGGTCGGTAGATGTAAAATCAAATGCTGCATTGGATTAAAGAAGCCCGGTGGAAAGATCTTCTCTAACTTGCACAACAACTCCGGTGCAAACTCCTCCATGTCTTCTACCACACCAGGCGACAATACTTTCGCACAAAGAACACGGAAGGAATAGCTCAACTCCGCCAGTACTAGCCATTCATCCTCAGGAATAAAGCCACGTAACATCACCGGCATTACCCGCTCTAGGCATATGTGCCAATCATGACTCTTGAGACCACAGATTTTTAATTTTTCCAGACTCGCTCCCCTCTTTAGATTCGATGCATACCCATCGGGGAACATCAAGTGCATTTTGACCCACAAGATAATTTCCCTCATAGCTCGCCTTCCAAGATTGAACCAGGCCTTTGGCTTCGACCACTTCTGCTTTCCTTTGCCTTCTCGCATGTTTTGTAACGGTCTATGACATAGTGTCTCTTGATCGACTCTAGCCTTAATATTATCCTTTGTCTTCCCATCTATGTCAAAGAATGTACCAAAAATAGCCTCTCCGATATTCTTTTCAGTGTGCATCATGTCAATATTGTGTGGAAGAAGGAGGTCTTTGAAGTAAGGCAGATCCCAGAAGCATGGCTTGTGAGTCCAGGCGTGTTTTGAATTATACCCCTTGAAATACCATGGAAGCTCTAGATCAGGCTCAAGGGTGTTTAACTGATCCAGGATCTGTTGTCCTGTAAACGCAGGTGGTGCCAAGTTTTCAACAACTTTACTTTTGGTAAAGTTCTTCTTGTCTTTTCTGAACTGATGGTCAGGATCCAGGAACTGTCTATGCAAGTCAAAGCAAGAATACTTCCGACCCTCCTGCAACCAATGAAACTGAAGAGCTGCCTTGCATTGGGGACACGGGAACCTTCCATGCACACACCATCCAGAGAATAGCGCATACGCTGGCAAGTCATGCATAGAGTACATGTACCACACATGCATTTTGAAGTTTTCTTTTCTAGCGGCATCGTATGTCTTGACCCGATTATCCCAAGCTTCTTCCAATTCATCCTTAAGCCGTTGCAAGTACACATTCAAATTCTTCCCTGGATAATTGGGCCCTGGAATTGTCAACGTTAGAAATATGTTCTTTCTTTGCATAATCTGCCCGGGGGGGGGAGATTGAGTGGAATGACAAATACAAGCCAACAACTGTATTGGGTTGCCGTCATGCCGAAGGGATTAAAACCATCCGTGGTGGCGCAGACTTGAGGATTCTTTGGATCTGCCGCTTTATCCTGATGCAATCCATCGAAATGTTTCCACGCTTCCCCATCCGATGTGTGTACCATCATCCTATTCCCATTCGCATCTAGTTCGGTTCTTTTGCCCAATTTGTGCCATGTCATCTGTTTGGTTGTCTCTTCAACCATGAAAAGACGTTGAAGCCTTGGTACGATTGGCATACACCGAAGAACACTAACTGCGAGTTTGGTCTGCCTCTTCTCACCCATACCGTTGTCTAGCACAAGATACCTGCAAGACTCGCAATTGCGACAATAGTCCAAGTGTGCATACTCCTTCCTAAATCAGACACATCCTTTCTCACATGCATCTATCTTCTCATAGGGCATCTTAAGTATAGGAAGTATTTTGTCCGACTGGTACATATTTGCAGGCATGACATGGCCTTTGGGTAGGAAGCTTCCAAATAGTGTCATCATTGCGTCGTAGCGTTCTCTTCCCAAGTTGAACTGAGCCTTCAGAGCCATTACTTGTGAAATTGCATCTAGTTGACAGAGCCCAGTGTGCTCATGGAGAGGATGTTTTGAAGACTCCAACATTTCATAAAAGGCCTTTGCATATTCCTCCATCTCATCTTCCGAATCCCGAGCATCAACAAAGTCTTGCACCATGTCTTCGATCCCGGTACCATGCTCGTCCGTGCGACGACGGACCACCTCAGCTCTTGTGCGTTGTATAGACTCACCATGAAATGTCCACACCGTATAATTAGGCTTAAAACCCCTCCTCTGCAGGTGTTTAATCATTACAGCCTCTGTCTTCTTTTTATAGTTGTGGCATCCAGGACAGGGGCAATAGTTACTTTCCTGGCCAATTGCGAATGCGGCTTTCACAAATTCCTTTGTTTTTACAAATCATTCTTTCGTCATCTCTTTCTGACTAGGGTGAACGGTATACATCCACGCACGATCACTCATCTTGCGTAGCTACTAAAGAGAGAACACATATATTTATATATAATTTAGCATTTATATTCATCGGTTAATCAAGTTCACCATTTTATTACGTCCAGGCAACCTACACGCTAATAGGTAAATATAGGTATAATCCCACCCGAGTATGTGTAGATTGGGTTCGTTTTCCCAAGCTCTGCTCCGGATCCAACGCAAAATTTTGGCAGCACCTCCCCGTTGTTCTCCTGATACACGTCTCCGCAATAAACAGAGAGGATGTGCATTCGGAGAACTACAGGGAGGCACTGACGAAATTCCGCGCGGATTCAGAGCACAACATACGGGAAAACGAACCCAATCTACACATACTCGGGTTGTCCATGGATAATGTTCGACAATTCGAAAGGATGGCGGTTATAAATATGCAAAGACATGCATATTTATAGATGTCGCCCTTTAGAACGGGAGACGCATACTCGTCACATATACTGATAAATTAATTTAATTACCTAAATCTAGAAAGTTTCATCCGGAAACCGAGCCACAGTAAATGAAGGGGCAAGAAGCAGATCAAATTTGTACTGACCCACGAATGCAGGGGCGGAGCTCGTACAACGCACAGGAAGGTCTTCGCACAGTAGACCTCACAGCGACGAGACAACTATCACATGTAAATCCACCCGATCAACACAAATATTCTAATTATGTCATTTTATAGCTAAATGGGATAACTATCTCATTGTTGTGGAAAATAAGGTAAGGAGAATAATAAAGAGGAGAAGAAAGAGGAGGAGGAGAAGAAGAAGAAGAAATCAAGAAGAAGCAGGAGGAGGAGGAGGAGAAGAAGAAGGAGGAGAAGAAGGAGAAGGTATTTTTCTTTTTCTTCTTCTTCTTCTGCTCCTCCTCCTCCTCCTCCTCATCTCCTCTTCTCCTCCTCCTCCTCCTCTCCTTTTCTCCTCCTCCTCTCCTCTTCTTCTCCTTTCACGGGAAATTTCGGCATGACATGTCCAATTTCCAAATATCACGTGTCCAAATCACATGTCCACATATGACATGTCCACATCAAATTTTCAAATAATAGGAAGAACAATATAGAATTTGAAGCAAAATGCAAGAGTCTTTTTTCTTCGCAACATTTGGAACTAGTGTTAATCAATTCTGTTTTTTTCTTTAAATAGCCTATATGAAACTTGAAGAAAAATTCGCAACCTAATAAAAATTAACCTAAGAACCTAATAAAAATTAACCTAAGTAAATTAACCTAAGTAACTTAACTAAATTAACCTAAACAACTTAAAGTAAGAACCTAATAGCAACAATAACCTAATAACAATAACCTAACTAAATTAACCTATGTTACTTAACTTAACTAAATTACCCTTAGCAAAGAGGCAAAGAGAGGAAAGGAGGGCAAGCCGACTTACAAGGGGCTAGGGGAGACGTCAGCGACGAGGTGGAACTTGGGGGAAATGTCGGCGGCAAGGTGGACCAGGGGCACGAAGAGGAGGGGGCGGTGGTGGAGAGGGGGTCACAGGGAAGAGGGGGCAGTGGTGGAGCAGGGGAACGGAGAGGAGGGGGCGCTGGTGCAGCAGGGGCACGATGGTGGAGGAGGGGGTCGCCGGGAGGAGGAGGGGCGAGCTCCAGTGGGGGGTCGCGGGGAGGAGGGAGGAGGGAGGACGAGCTCCGGCTGCGGTGTAGGGAGAGAGTCGGGGGCTGTGGTGAGCCGTTACGGGCGAGAGAGAGGGGGTGGGGTGGGGGTTGACGACGTTAGGTCTAGTTACCTCTTTGCCGTCTGCCCCCGACGGCAAAGTGGTAACAGGCTGACGACAAAGAGGTGGACCTTTAATGGGTTAAAGGGTGGTGTGGGGTGGGTTCTTTGTCGTCTGCGTGCATGTGCTTTGCCATCAGCTGGCAGACGACAAAGAAGCAGCAGATGGCAGAGATGATGTTTCCCATTAGCCTGCTCTTTGCCGTCAGGTTTTGGGTAGCTGATGGCAAAGAGTGTCTTTGCCATCAGCTAGCAGACGGCAAAGAAGCAGCAGATGGCAAATTCTCTGATTCCAGTAGTGTTCCTCGACGCCTATTCCGGATATCACCAGATTTACATGGCCGAGGAGGATGAAGAGAAAACCGCGTTCATCACCCCCTGCGGCACATACTGCTTTGTACGCATGCCTTCCAGGCTGAAGAATGCCGGCTCCACCTTTGCAAGAGTGATCCAGATTGGTTTTGAACCCCATCTCCACAGGAATCTGGAAGCCTACATGGATCATGTCGTGGTCAAAACCAAGGAAAGGTAAACACTAGTGCAAGATCTGGAAGAGACATTCACCAACCTACGCAAGATCAACCTCAAGCTCAACCCCGAATAGTGTGTCTTCGGTGTCCCGTCCGGCAAGCTTCTCGGGTTCTTCATGTCTCAACACAGAATCGAAGATAACCCCGACAAGATCAAGGCCATTGAACAGATCGAGGCACCGAAGCGTGTCGAGCATGTGCGACGACTTGCACGCTGTGTAGCCGCCCTGAGCAGGTTCATCTCCAAGTCCGGCGAGCACGCCCTGCCTTTCTTCAAGATCTTGAAGAAGGCGGGACTGATGGAGTGGACCGCCGAGGCGGAAACAACACTACAAGACCTGAAGCGATACCTCTCCTCTGCGCCGATCCTGGTGGCGCCCAAATCACAAGAACCGTTGCTCCTGTACTTGGCAGCAACCAACCAGGTGGTTAGCGTCGTCCTGGTGGCACAGAGGAGACGAAGGTATCCAAATCACAGAGGGAGGACGACGAATGTATCCAAGCCAAGGCGCCGCCGCCATATGAGGAAGCGAACCCCGGCAATCAAGGGGACCTGACAGGATCCAGGACTAATCAGGAGGAAACCCCGCCAACGGACGAGCTAGTGCTGAAGAATAAGATTGTGCAACGCCTAGTATATTTCGTCACTTCCCTCCTATAGGGAGCTAGGTCGAGATACTCCGGGGTGCATCAACTTCTTTTCGTCCTTCGCTTGGCCTCGAGGAAGCTGCGCCACTACTTCCAAGCGCACGAGATCACCGTCATCACTCGCTTTCCACTGCAAAGGGTTTTGCGAAACCCCGATGCGACTCGCAGGATCATGGAGTGGGCTTTGGAGTTGTCTAGTTTCGGCCTCAAGTTCGAAAGCACATCAACCATCCAAAGCAGAGCTTTGCCTGAGTTCATTGCCGAATGGACCCCAACGCCAGATAAGAAAATACCAGAATCAACCCTCCCCGGCAAGGAATCCAACCAAGAATGGATCATGTACTTCGATGGAGCATTCTCACTGCAAGTTGCTGGGGCCGGCGTGCTACTAGTTGCACCTACCGGAGAACATCTCAAGTATGTGACCCATATGTATTTTCTCGGAGAGAAGTCCACCAACAACACCGCTGAGTGCGAAGGGCTGCTTGCCGGCCTCGGGATCGCGGAAAACTTGGGAATCCGAAGGCTCATCGTCAGGGGAGACTCTCAGCTGGTAGTCTGGCAGGTCAACAAGGGTTACCAAAGCCCGTTGATGGAAGCCTATGTCAAGGAAGTGAGGAAGTTGGAAGAGCGCTTAAATGGTCTACAGGAGGAGCACGTTCCTCATGTCGAAAACACCATCACCGACGACTTGTCGAAGCGCGAATCTCTTAAGTTACCTGTGGAACCAGGAACTTTCGTGCTACGACTAACTCAACCCTCCGTATCTCCATCACCATGCCGGAACAGAGGAGAAGGCTAAACTCTGGCAAGCACTTTCCGGCAGACCTACGGAGGGACCCCGGCAAGGACCTTGCCGGAAGAGAAGCATTCGGGGAAGATACAGAGCCTATCGGGGAGGACTCCATCCTGGCAGAGCAGATGCCTTTAGTCCTTGCCGTCGAACCACATCCTCCATCATGGGCGCAACATATAGTCCATTACCTCCACACTGGGGACCTGCCTGAGGTACAGGAAGAAGTGAAAACAGTAGCCCGTCGGTCCAGCATGTACCAATTCATGGACAATGCCCTATACTGAAGGGGACTGGGCGACGTGAAACTAAAGTGCATTCCCCAAGAGGAAGGGATGGAGATGTTGGTCGTGATACATGAGGGGATATGTGGCTCCCACATAGGGTCGAGAACCCTTGTCGTCAAGGCATTCTGACAAGGCTTCTTCTGGCCCACAACCCTCCAGGATGCAACTGCACTAGTAACCAAGTGTGAAGCATTCCAGATTTATTCAAGGAAGCTTCATCAACCAGCCCAAGCTCTCCAGACGATTCATTCAAGGAAGCTTCATCAACCAGCCCAAGCTCTCCAGACGATCCCCATTCTTGGTCTGGGGGCTCGAAATTCTCGGCCCTTTTCGTTGCGTTATCGGGGGCTTTGAGTACTTATATGTCGCAATCGACAAGTTCACAAAGTGGCCAGAAGTAGAACCGGTGAGAAAGGTGGCCGCTCAATCAACCGTCAAGTCCTTGATAGAAATTGTCTACAGCTTCGGAGTCCCAAACAGGATCATCATGGACAACGGCACCCAATTCGCTTTTTTCGCCCATCCAAGGAGCAATGGTGAAGCCAAAAGAGAAAATGCCGAGGTACTCCGGGGGCTCAAGACAAGAACCTTTGACAAGATAAAAAGACACGGAAATCACTGGATTGATGAACTTCCGGCTTCTTTGGTCGATCAGAACGACGCCAAATCGAGCGATCGGCCAGACACCCTTCTCCCTGGTCTATGGGGCGGAGGCAGTTCTTCCCACGGAACTCATCTATAGGTCACCTCGAGTGCTTTCTTATGATGATCTTGAGCAAGAGCAATTTCGCCAAGATGACGCAGTGCTCCTTGAGGAAACTCAGATTCAGGCGGCTTGTTCTTCGGTACGTTCAGTCGGCAAGGAATTCAGACAAGTTGACGCCAAAGTGGGAAGGCCCATATTGGGTAGCACGAGTCATTAGACCCGGAGTTGTCCGCCTGGAGACCGAAGATGGTACACCGGTGAGCAACTCATGGAACATTGAACATCTTCGAAAGTTCTACCCATAGGGAGAGGTCGTCGGCCTCCCGGCGACCACTTTTTGTATAAGTCTTTACAATGTCGCATGTGATCCTTTGTACAAAGCAAGGCGAAGACCCTGTGCGCAGTTAAATAAAGCTTAGCGTTCCAGAGCATTGTTTAGATTTTCATGTTAGATCATATGCATGCATAATCTGAGATTTTTTGAACGTGAACTAATGAACTGCCAAAGTCGCAACACATATTTTCCCTCTTTCTTTTTCTTAAAAGACAGATACAACCCCGCGCACAAGTTTGCCAGGGGGAAGATAGTGGGGACGCCCACGGCAGCGAAAAGAACAAGGACGGTCTCCCCAAGACAAAAGAAGGACCGCGGCCTAAAGATAAGTTGTGAAAACTTCAGGTAAGTCTTTGGGCAGACATGACCCTCCCCTTTACGTATCGACAACACATTCGTGTATGGAAAACTAGTGCGCGAAGGAACTCCTCCGCAAGCCTCCCAAACTTTTCTCGAAGTGCGCCCGACAAGCTTAGGTGGCCCACCTTGCATGCCCCTTTGGCATAAAGAGCGTGCTTGACAACCTGTGGTTAAATCCGGAGGGATGCAAGGCACCTTGTTGGCGATGACGACTCCGGCAAAGGCCACCCCTTGGAGAGCTTGCGGCAAAGCAAATTGAGCTAACGAGCCATCAGCGGAGCACAAGAACGAACCATGTAAAAAGAATAATAAGGGAGGAGAGTAGCACTCATTAGTAATGTATATTACAATACTAACAGTATTAAACAAGATACAACAGCTTTCGATTGAGGATCGCAGCACCGGAAGAACTAATCCCGACGTGGGCCCTGCAACGTCTTGACCTGGTCCACCTTGTCGACAATAGGCATGACCAGGTTCTCGAGCTCCTTGAGGTTTGCTTCTTTTGGCAGGTGCCCCAGGAGGACGTTGATCCCGGAATTCTTGTACACCAACTTGGTGAGGACCTTGAGGAGAGCGCCTCGGCACAACCTTCGGGACTCATTTGCCAGGTGCGCCGACTCACTGCCCAGAATCTGCTTCGAAGCGTCGATCACGCTTTCGAAGAACAAGGATAGCTTGGCACTCGAAGACACCTCCGGGTCCGGGGAATAACCGAAGCCCTGAAGGTCCATGGAGGACATCTGCACGGCGATCCCCTCCACGGCGATGACAAGACGCTCAGTACACAGCTCCACGCTCCGTGCATAACCCTCGCGGGCAGTAGAGGCGGCCTCAAGCTGCTCCGTTACGACAAGGAGCTTTTGGGTCAAAGCCTCCTCACGGGTTTTGCTTCCTTCAAGAGCCCGCTCTAGAGGACCCAGCTTATCCTTCAAGGTGACAAGGGAGGCGTTGGCGGAACTGAGCTGAGCACTCTTGTCGGAAAAGGCAGCTTAGGTCTCCGCCAAATCGGAGAGGGTCTTTTCTCTCTCTACTGTGAGGGCAGAGACCTCCTTGCCGAGGCCTTCAAGATCCTCTTCCAGTTTTATTAGTCTACCAACGAGCTCCTCTCTGGCGGCATCGTCCCTCGCAGCCTTGCCGGCAACCTCGTGCAACTCGCTGGCATGCTTTGAGGCCTGAGCAGCAAAGGCGTCCTTATGATGGTCTCGGAGCTATTGGGTGCGCCGCGCCACGAGCCTCTGCACTTCTTTGTCTTTGGCACAGAGCCTGCCATCAAGCGCCTTCTTGCGATAGGCAAGCTCCTCCTCATGGGACTCGAGGCTGATCCGAAGCGCGTTGAGGCGAGCACCGTCGTCGGAGATATGGTGGCGAGCCTCTTCCTCCTCCTTCCGGATGTCAGACAACTTCAAGAGGAGCTCGTCCCGCTCAGACCTTAGCTTTTCCTATTACACCTTCAGCTCCTGGTGAGCCTCGGTGAAGTGGGCCCGCGTCTCCTCAAAGAGTTTCTCCAGGGCATCCTCCACTGCCCCGACAAATGCCACCCGGGAATCCAGTATCTCCTTCCGAGCCTGGTAAAGGGCCTGGAGCTGGCTGATGTTGTCCCTGATGGACTCAAAGATCTGCTCTTTGGTGAGCTTCCCACCGCGGGCCCCCGATCCATCCACAATCTCGAGCCGTGCACTGTTGGAGACTTCGGCGTCGGAGCCCTCCCCCTCCACGGCTATCCTGGTACGGCACACCCACGGCAGATTGATGTACCGACCCTTGCTGGCACGAACATATTCCCTGGTTGGCGGAGGCCCTGACGGGGGGGGGGGTTGGTCGCCAGCAGCACCTTCACTGGCTGGTGGAGGCCCTGGCACAGAAGGCTGGTCTCCTTGATGACGAAATCGACATTCATCTCTTCCGCCGAGGAGAAGCTTGTGGCACAAAACAGAGAAAAGGACGATTAGAACAAGGCAAACATCCGAGAAGGCGCATGGAGAAGCTTCCGGGCGTCCTTCGCCAGAACACTCACCCTCGTCAAGCTGGTGAGGGACAGTTGTCCCATCTTCGGCAACATCAGTTGCCAGGGGCTCGTCCTCGGGCGCCGCACGCCTTGGTGACTCCCGTTGGGGGCTCTGCCGGGGGCTGTACGCCGGAACGGTGGAAGCAGGCAGCGGCACCCCGGAGGCACTCACCAAAGGGTTGCCGCCTGCCGACACCCTAGCCCTTTTTGCCATCCTATGTGCCAATGTTTCCGTGTCCTAAGAAGAAAAACCGGTGCATGATGAATAAAGATTGAGGCGAAGGGTTCGAAGGGGGTAAAAATCAAACACTTACTCTTCCTCCTCCCCCGAGCTGAGGGTGGAAAAATCAAAATCCACGTCCTCCTCGGTATCCACCGGTGGAGACACGGATTTGGGGCGCTTGGTAGGCGCCGCGGGCGGAGTTTACTAGATGGGGGTGTTGGAGCCAGCGTGTCGAAGCACCCGCCTGGGCCTCTAGCGAGCCAGAGACACCTCCTCTTCTTCCTCCTCCTCCTCCTCGATGTCGGGCGCCCGTCCCTTCGAAGGACCCCCTGTCGCCAAACTGTTTGGCCCTCTGGTAAGCTCCTCGTCCTGCAGCGCCTCCTCATCGGGCACCCTCTCATCGAACAAGACGACGCTCCCGGCCACCTCGGTAAGGGCCCGCTCCTCGGCCCGGCTCGCATTGAACGCCACTTCATCGTCGGTGGTCTCACGGATGAGGCCCGTCTCCTCTCTGATGGGATTCTCCGACAAGCAGTCGACGAAGGCCAAGACATCCTCTTCCATAGGCTCGATCCAAGTCGCAACCACGCCGTGAACATTACACTCTAGCATCATTGCCACGAGCGAGCTGAGGGTAGAGTTGTTGCACAAGGGGACGACGCCATGCGGCAGCCGAGGCCTCACGTCTGACTTGAACATCTTCTAGCAGATGGAGGCATGCCCCATCACTGTCAAGTTGTTGTTGTAGTCGGTCCATAGTCGCATGATGTCCACAACATTCACATAGGCCGAGGCTAGCCTTCCTACCCTATGCTGGAGGGGAGCGATGCGCCTGCAGATGAAATCGGCGCCCACCATCTCCATCGTCGGCCCTGGGACCCGGAGACGCGAGATCCTGTTGACGGCGAGAGTCAACTTCTTATCATCAGGCATGAGGTCGCTCCAGTGCTTGTCGCGGGAGTAAATCTTGGCGGTCCCTGGCTTCCAGAAGGCAGATACTTCTCCTCGCGGATCCAACAACACCTCATGCGCCATTCCTCCCACTTCTCCTGAAGGGCCCCATCCAGATATGTCTCATTGCATCCGGTCGTCGGAATCCAAGCAATGGAGCCCGACAGAGCGTCCCCTCCATGGATACGGGGGTGAGGTAGTGGCGGACACTACTGGAATCTGAGAATTTTCCATCTGCTGCTTCTTTGCCGTCTGCTGGCTGATGGCATAGACCCTCTTTGCCATCAGCTACAGAAAACCGGACGGCAAAGAGCAGACTGATGGCAAAGATACTATTTGCCATCAGTCTGCTCTTCGTCGTGTGCCAGCTGATGGCAACAAGCATCTAGGCAGACGGCAAAGAGCACGGGGCGGCCCACCGTGCACCCACTCTCTCACGCTAATGACATCTTTCTTTGTCGTCCGCCTTTTACCACTTTGTCGTCGGGGGGCGGACGGCAAAGAGGCACATTCCTTAACGGCCGTCGCCCCCACCCCCACACCCACTCTCTCAACTAACGGTCGTCGCCCCAACCCCCACTCTCACCCTCACTCTCACTCCCCTCTCTCCCCGACGCCCACCGCCGCCACCGTCGTCGCCACCCCCTCCACCCTCCCCTCCTAACTCTCTCCTCGTGCCTCTCGCACCCGGCCGGATCCGACGGCCCCGCCTGCCGCCTCGTCCCCGCCGGCCGTCGTTGGCCCCCCTCACCGGCCTCCTCGTCCCCGCCGACCGCCATCGGCCCCCCTCACCGGACTCCTCGCCTCGTCGGCCGCCCTCGGCCCCCCTCACAGGCCTCCTTGCCTCGCCCTTGAGCCGTTGCTTCCCCTCCACCGGATGGTGAGGCCACCCCCTCTTCTCTTTCATTCCCAACCTCCAGCGACCGCACCCCCGGGCCCCCTCCAACGAACCCCTGTGCCGTGTGCCCCTCCCTGGACAGCTCACGCCCCTCCCCCTCCCTGCTGGCCATGCCCACCTCGTATCGCCTCACTTGTCAGCGCCGCCGCGCCATCGGCCTCCTCGCCCCGCCATAGGTTAGTTAGGTTAGTTAGGTTAGTTAGTTTAGTTAGTTTAGTTAGTTTATTAGGTTATTTAGGTTAGTTGTTAAGATGAAAAGAACAATAGGTAGAAGAAGAGGATAAATAAAAATATAAATAGAAATAAGAGGAGGAAGAAGAATAGGAGGAAGAAGAGGAGAGGAGGAGGAGGAGGAGGAGAAGAAGAAGAAGAAGAAGAAGAGAAGAGGAGAAGAAATAGGAAAATGAAAAGAAGGAAGAAGAAGAAGAAGAGAAGAAGAAGGAGGAGGAGGAGGAGCAGAAGGAGAAGGAGGAGAAGGAGGAGGAGGAGAAGGAGAAGGAGGAGGAGGAGAAGAAATGGAAGAAGAAGAAAAGGAAGAAGAGGAAAAAAAGAGGAAGAAGAATAAAATGACAACCTCACACCCTGACACGATGCCCCGACAGCCCGACACGACATCTTGACACCGCAGCACGAAACTCCGCGCAACTGTTAATACACCGTATATTTGTCCTAGGTCGTATATTTTTTGATTTTATTAATGAACACAAAATATTCGTGTTGATCGGGTGGATTTACATGTAACAGTTGTCTCGTCGCTGTGAGGTCTGTTGTGCAAAGACCTCCTCGTGCGTTGTACGACCTCCGCCCCTGCATTCGTGGGTGAGTACAAATGTCATCTCCTCCTCGCCCCTACATTTACTTTGGAGCGGTTTTAGGATGAAACTTGCTAGATTTAGGTAATTAAATTAATTTATCAGTATGCGTGACCAGTATGCGTCTCCCGTTTGAAAGGGTTACAATTATAAATATGCATGCATTTGCTTATATTTATATCCGTGATTCTTTCGAATTATCCAACGTTATCCATGGACAGCCCGTGTATGTGTAGATTGGGTTCGTTTTTCCATATGCTTTGTTCCGGATCCGATGCATAATTTTGTCAGTGCCTCCCTGTTGTTCTCCGGATACACATCCTCTCTGTCTATTGCGAAGACATGTATCAGGAGAACAGCGGGGAGTTGCTGCCGAAATTTTGTGTTGGATCCGGAGCAGAGCATGGGAAAACAAACCCAATCTACACATACTCGGGTGGGATTAGGACCTATCTTTACCTATTAGCGTGTAGCTTGCATGGACGTAATAAAAATGGCGAACTTGATTAACTGATGAATATATATGCTAAATTATACTAAATATATTTCTTGTGTCTTTAGTAGCTAGGAAAGATGACTGATCGTGCATGGATGTATACCGGTCACCCTAGTCAAAAAGAGATGACGAAAGAATGGTTTCTAAAAACCAAGGGATTTGTGAAAGCCGCATTTGCAAATGGCGAGGAAAGTAACTATTACCCCTGTCCTGGATGCGACAACTATAAAAAGACGACAGAGGCTGTAATGATTAAACACCTGCAGAGGAGGGGTTTTAAGCCTAATTGTAACGTGTGGACATTTCATGGTGAGTCTATATAACGCACCAGAGCTGAGGTGGTCCGTCGTCACATCAACGAGCATGGTACTAGGATTGAAGACATGGTGCAAGACTTTGATGATGCTCGGGATTCGGAAGATGAGATGGAGGAATCTGCAAAGGCCTTCTATGAAATGTTGGAGTCTTCAAAACTTCCTCTCCATGAGCACACCGAGCTCTGTGAGCTGGATGCAATTGCACAAGTAATGGCTCTGAAGGCTTAGTTCAACTTGGGAAGAGAATGCTACAACGCGATGATGAAACTATTTGGACGCTTCCTACCCAAAGGCCATGTCAAGCCTGCAAACTTGTACTAGTCGGACAAAATACTTCGTGTACTTAAGATGCCCTATGAGAAGATAAATGCATGTGAGACAGGATGTGTCTTATTTAGGAAGGAGTATGCACACTTGGACTATTGTCCCAATTGCGAGTCTTGCAGGTATGTTGTGGTAGACAACGGTATGGGTGAGAAGAGGCTGACCAAAATTGGAGTTAGTGTTCTTCGGTATATGCCAATCGTACCAAGGCTTCAATGTCTTTTCATGGTCGAAGAGACATCCAAACAGATGAAATGGCACAAATTGGGCAAAAGACCCGAACTAGATGCAGATGGGAATAAGATGGTGGTGACACCGGATGGGGAAGCGTGGAAACATTTCGATGGATTGCATCAGGATAAAGCGGTAGATCCAAGGAATCCTCGAGTCCGCGTCGCCACACATGGTTTTAATCCCTTCGGCATGACGGCAACCCAATACAGTTGTTGGCCTATATTTGTCATTCCACTCAATCTCCCCCCCGGGGCTGATTTTGCAAAGAAAGAACATATTTCTGACATTGTTAGTTCCAGGGCCCAATTATCCGAGGAAGAATATGAATGTGTACCTGCAGCCGCTAAGGATGAATTGAAAGAAGCTTGGGATAATGGGGTCAAGAAATATGATGCTGCTACAAAACAAAACTTCAAAATGCATGTGTGGTACATGTACTCTATGCATGACTTGCCAGCATATGCGTTGTTCTCTAGATGGTGTGTGCATGGAAGGTTCCCGTGCCCCCAATGCAAGGCAGATCTTCAATTTCATTGATTGCAGGAGGGTCGGAAGTATTCTTGCTTTGACTTGTATAGACACTTCCTGGATCCTCACCAGCAGTTCCGAAAAACCAAAAGAACTTTACCAAAGGTAAAGTAGTCAAAAACTTGGCACCACATGCGTTGATAGGCCAATCCATCCAAACACCCATTTAGATGTTCCCGATGTCTATATTACGGCTCAACAGGCGACCCAAGTTTTCTATCCACCGTGGGCATGCCAAAGTGATAAGAATCTCGAAGGTTTGTATGTTGTTTATGAAGTGCCGCCACATGTTAGACCACCTCTCCCAAATGAACGGGATTATGAACCTCACATTAACCCAGACACATATGATGAAGAATTCTTCCAAGAAACACGTCTTTCCAAGAAACATTTCAAGAACCGCCGTGCTTCACCCCATAACATGGAAGTAGACAGCGACAATGAATCCGACTTCACCCCTAAGCCGGAGCCAACAGAGTTGGAACTAGAAGAGGTTACTGATGCGGATGACCTGTCAATGCTTGACCGATTACAAAAAGGCCTTCCACAACTTCATGTCGTTGAAACCGATGAGCACGTCTTTCATGAAGACATGCCTGTAGTGATGATGATGATGCATTTATTGATGATGCTGATTAGTTTGTAAGATTCACAACTTCAATTATATATGTACATATTATTATTCAAGATGGTGATTATGTTGTACTAATTTCTTTTAATCTTTATCATGGCAGGTCAAGTCCATCCGCCGATGCCCGTCTTCTCTGCGATTGGCACGGTGAGTTTCATTTCAATGGTCATTATAAACTAGTATTAACAAGTTTAATGGGTGAGGGAGTGTCCACCACATATGAGAGAAGAAGAATGCCGACTGTTGTCGTGGGGGTCCTTTCTCCTCCTTCTCCTTGTGCTAGATATTTGTTATGCACTAGGGGAAGTAGGAGTAGCGACCATCATCGACGGTCGAAAAATCAGGTGAGGGAGTGTCCACAATATATGAGAGAACAAGAATGCTGACTGTTGTTGTGGGTGCTCGATATTTGTTATGCACTAGGGGAAGAAGGAATAGCGACCATCATCGACGGTCGAAAAATCAAGTGAGGGAATGTCCACCATATATGGGAGAAGAAGAATGCCGACTGTTGTCGTGGAGGTCGCTTCTCCTCCTTCTCCTTGTGTTTGCGCTAGGGGAAGTAGGAATAGCGACCATCATCGACGGTCGAAAAATCGGTGAGGGAGTGTCCACCATATATGAGAGAACAGTGTCCATCATATGTCGTTTATTTGAGTTCCTCAACCACATTTATTAAGTAATTTATGTCGTTTATTTAAAAATATTTGACAACTAATTTCTATTGACAACTTATTCTCATACTTAGCCCATTTAGCTCCAAATGACAACTTATTTGACAACTAATTTCTATTGACAACAATGACATACTTAGCCCATTTAGCTCCAAATTGACATAATAAGCCCATTTAGCTCCAAAAAGACATAATTAGAAATTTTAGCTCCAAGAATTGGAGAAAAGGAGAAGAAATAGGAAAAATGAAAAGAAGGAAGAAGAACAAGAATAAGAGAAGAAGAAGAGAAGGAGGAGAAGGAGGAGAAGAAGGAGGAGGACGAGAAGAAGGAGAAGGAGGAGAAGACATTTTCCTTCTCCTCCTTCTCCTCCTCCTCCTCCTTCTCCTTCTACTTGATTTCTTCTGCTTCTCCTCCTCCTCCTCTATCTTCTCCTCTTTCATATTCTCCTTACCTTATTTTCCCCAACAATGACTTAATTAGCCCATTTAGCTACAAAATGACATAATAAGCCCATTTAGCTCCAAAAAGGCATAATTAGAAAATTTAGCTCCAAGAATAGGAGAAGAGGATAAGAAATAGGAAAAATTAAAAGAAGGAAGAAGAAGAATAAGAAGAAAAGAAGAAGAAGAGAAGGAGGAGAAGGAGGAGGAGAAGGAGGAGGAGCAGAGGAGGAGGAGAAGAAGGAGGAGGAGAGGAGGAAGAGAAGAAGGAGAAGGAGGAGAAGACCTTTTCCTTGTTCTCCTCCTTCTCCTCCTCCAACTCCTCCTCCTCCTTCTTCTTCTCCTCCTCCTCCTCTATCTTCTCCTCTTTCATATTCTCCTTACCTTATTTTCCCCAACAATGACATAATTATCCCATTTAGCTCCAAAATGACATAATAAGCCCATTTAGCTCCAAAATGACATAATTAGCCCATTTAGCTCCAAAAAGACATAATAAGCTCAAAATGGCATAAGAACCTTGGTTAGCTCATTAGTATTATATACTTAGCTTGTTTTCCTCTAAAATGATATAATTAGCCCATTTAGCTCAAAAAGTACATACTTTGCTAATTTAGCTCCAAGAAGAGGAGAAGAGGAGAAATGAAAAGAATGAAGAAGAAGAAGGAGAAGGAGCCCTCCTTCTTATCATTCTTCTTCTCTCCTCCTTCTTCTCCTCCTTCTTCTCCTTCTTCTTCTCTTCTTCTTTTCTTCTCCTCATCCTTCTCCTTCTCCTTCTCCTTCTCCTCCTCCTCCTCCTTCTTCTTCTTGTTTTTCTTCTCCTTCTTCTCTTCTTGCTTCTTCTATTTCGTCTTCAATTTAGCTTATTTGTCATATATATGTTGTTGTTGTTCTTCTTGTTTCTTCTATTTCCCATTTTGCAGATTGGATGTACTACATGCATGGAAGCTGGCACTGGAGTTATTCAGTTCTAGTTTTCATTTGAGTTGATGAACAATGTGGAACTATATGTATATGTATATATGGATGAACAATATATGTGGAACTATATGTATATGTATCTATGGATGAAACTTTGTATATGTTGGTTCTTTTGATGTATGGGATGTACATTGATGAACAAATGGCATTGATTAACTTTATATGTATATCATATATGTGTTGTGACCTATATATCATATATGTGCTATGAAATAGAAAAAATAAACAAAAATGTGACAATATGGGCTCTTTGTCGTTTGCCAACTGAGGGTAAAGGCCTTTGCCGTCAGCTGCCTGACAGCAAAGGTGCCACGTGGCACCCAGCTGTGCAACCTGGGAGCAGCAGCAGCTGGCCCATATAGGCTCTTTTCCGTCCGCTTCCTTGGGAGGCCGACGGCAAAGCGGACAGGGGCAGACGGCAAAGAAGCCGACAGGCGCTGTCCCAACACTATGCTGGCCCATAGACGGCAAAGAGGGGGCGGGAAGCAGACGTCAAAGAGGGGGAGGGAAGCAGACGGCAAAGCCTCCTATTAGCCCTAACGGAGGCGTCGCCTATCGCCTGCTGTCTCAATCTATTTGTCGACTCCTCAGTGTCTGACACGGATGGCAAAGAGCTTTGTCGTCCGCTTAGGGTGGGCTGACGGCAAAGAAGCTACAATGTTGTCATAGGCTGACGCAGCATCTTTGCCGACTCCTCGCAGACTACAAAGATCATTTCCATCAGTGTGGACCTCTTTGCCGTCTGTGATGGCTGGCGGCAAAGAAGCTGATTCCTGTAGTGGGAAGAGGGCAGTGTTGGGGGTAACCCCGACAAAATTCTCACAGAGATGCGTGAATATGGACATGCATGACATCGCATTCGGCTTAAGGTCCAAAAGGTGGAAGCCATAGGTGTGCATGATGTCAATGAAGAACTCGGAGAAGGGCGGGCAGAGCCCACAATAGAAGTAATCGACGAAGAAGGTATACTTGTCTGGGCACCACTAGCTTCCCCCGGGGTCACTTGGCTGGTCGGATGTGCTTTCATTTTGGCCGCCCACATCCCCTGATAGCCCTCCTTTAGAAAGAATGCATCGGTCATCGGGCGGAAATAGGCGAGCTCCTTCCTCATCTTCACCAACTCCTTCTTCGCAACAACGGTTTTCCCTTCTTGCATTTTGATCCATTTGGCGCCATGGCAACGACGGAAGTTTCGGTCGTCCAGAGGACGACCTCAAGGGCAAGAGTGTAGTTGGGGGAGGGGAGGACTTCCACAGGAAGAGGGAGGCGGCGGCATTGTCGATATTGAAGAGAGCTAGGAAAGAATGAAGGGCTTGGGCGGTTGTGTTTTCCTTCTCTTATAAGAAGAAAGGTGGGTGCACCGGACGTCCCTCGCGTTTCCAAACAACGGCTCAGCGCGCGCGTGGCCACCTTGGCCACAACGCGCATGCCTCCCCACTTCGAGCGATCAATGCGCGACATGGGGAAGGGCCGCCTCCAACGGCTCCAAGACTCCAAAGTTCCCTCCTAGGGAAGACCGTGCACTACTTTGGGCCTAGCCCATCAACGCCCCGAGCACGTGCGTGGCCCAGGCCCGGGCGCTCATGTTGGTGCACTAGAGACTGGGGTCCCTCGTGTCCCAGACTTGTGCACGGGCATCGACGACGCCCCCGGCAACAGTGTACCAGGAAGACAGCAGAGAGGCAATCCAAGGCCACGCCCTTCCCTTCTCGAAGTGGGGTGTGAGATGCAAGGGCTCCAGACGCAAGGCCCCGGCAGGCTCTTCTTGCCGGGAAGACTCCCAAGGCCCTCGGCAGGCACGCTCCATCGGGAAGAATACCCGAAGATCAGCAAGACTCCGGCAAGCTTCCCTTGCCGGGAAGACTCAAGGCCCCCGGCAAGCCCTCCTTGCCGGGAAAGCATTCAAGCCTTCCTTGCCGGGAAGGTGACCAAGTGACCCGAAGGAGGCTCCAGGCCACCAAGCTCCTGTCGCTCGCCAGGTGTCCCCGCAGGTTTCTACCGTAATCCGACAGCTCCAGCACATCTCCCGTGTGCCAGCTCAGAGCCCAGCTGTCGATTGACCTAGGTACGTGTCGCCACCTCCTTGCGGCAGGTCAGGGGCTAAACAAGGCATTTACTGCCCCTGACACACCGAAGAAGCAAAGCAGGGAACATTGTTCACTGTACACCCCTTGAGCGCACTCTTGGTGACCCCTTTGTCTAAAAAAGGAGGCCCAAAGCTCATTCGGGGAAGGTTGGACCTTTTGGGGATCAGGGACCCCCTAATCACCATCTAAGTTACTGTAGCAAAATCAACCTACAGTAAACCCACAATACAAACTAAGTAGGAGTAGGGTTTTACGCGCCAAGTGGCCCGAACCTGGGTAAAAAGAACCTTGCCGGTGTTGATCGTTAGTTCTGCTCTCGATGATGTACCTCCCTCTCCCCGCCAAACGATCAAGGGACTCCTCGATCTTCCCATAGGTGTTGGTTCTCCCCGACAATAAGATAGCTAGCATGATATTTACGTGGCTTGTCAGTTTTTTATATCTTTGCTACGCTAGATCATTGGACATCTTAGCAAACTACTAGAGGCATTCATATAGAGTCATCTTATATAGCTTTATCATTATATCAAGTTGTAAGTAAATAAAGGTGTGTTGATCATCATTATTAGAGCATTGCCCCAGACAGGAAAGGATGATGGGGACTATGACTTCTCCACAAGTCGGTATGAGACTCAGGATGAAAAATAAAAAATTGGGGAGGCCAAATGAGCCTGAAAGCACATATGCTCCCTTGGTGATTTTGATAATTCATGACAACATACATTATCTCTTGGACTAACACTTTTACCTAAAGATATTTCAGGATTAGTCCATGGAGAGCTATGGCATAAGGTTTATGTGAAGATGCCCCTTGATGCAAGAAAGGAATAATATTGGCTCAAACTCCAAGCTCAAAGACTCTTCATTTTATATTTGTGAGAAATCACTTTTGAGTCCATAGGAAATCCAATACTATTAAAAGTTGGTGAGGTAGTAAAATGAAAAGATTGCTCAAGTGCTCAAAGTTAACCACCAAAGCACTCAGTCATTTTTCCCACATATCCACTCTGTCAAGTTCCACATTCACAAATTCGGTGTCACAAGAATTTCTATATCGGACCCATCGAGTTTCAACCTCACACATAACCCTAGCCATTCCCACCAAATAGGTGCAACCGAAACTGCATCGGTGCTACCGAGTTTGGATGACCAACATTCTGTTGCCAAGATACACAAAATCGGAATTTCCGAGTTTGAGTATCGGTGCCACCAAGTTTGTCCATCAGTTCGTTAGTCACCTTTTTGGTGCCACCGAGTTGTATATATCGGTCTCGCCGAGATTCAAAATTTCACACCTTGAGTGCTAGTCGGTACCACCGAGTTTCCAACTTTGGTGTTAGCGAGTTTCCTCTTTTGTGTGTAATGGTTGGATTTTGGCTGCTGCCTATATATACCCCTTCACCCACCTCTCATCCATGGGAGAAGCACTCAGAACACACGCTTCATTTCCCGATCCATTTTCTAAGAGAGATCCACCTACTCATGTGTTGAGACCAAGATATTCCAATCCAATCATTTGAAAGTTGATCTCTAGCCTCCCCAAACTGCTTTCCACCAAATCAACCTGTCCTACCCATGCATATTATGTGAGAGAGTGATTTGTGTTGAGGAGACCATCTTTGGAAGCACTAGAGAAAGGAGTTCATTGAGTACCACATCAATTACCTTTTGGAGGGTGGCACCTCCTAGATTGGTTAGGTGTCGCTTGGGAGACTCCTACTTCGTATTGTGGAGTTGAACCAAGATGTTTGTAAGGGAAAGGAGATCGCCTACTTCGTGAAGATCTACCGTGAGTAAGGCTAGTCCTCCGTGGATGAAAGCCGTGGTGGGATAGACAAGGTCGTTTCTTTGTGGACCCTCCGTTGGTGGTGCCCATCATGGACTCTCGCAGCCGTTACTAAGTGGGTTGAAGTCTCCACTAACATGGATGTACGATAGCGCCACCTATCGGAACCATGCCCAAAAACGACGTGACAACCTCATGCGTTTGATCTCGCTACCTTACTCCTCTACATTACACTTGCATGTTTTACTTTCTGCTGCTATACTCTAAGAACTGCATGTGTAGGGTGACCTAGACTTGTTACAACTGTTAGATTTCTACCCTCCTAGAAATTAGGTTAGGCTAGAATTTTTATCTTGACAAGTAGTCTATTCACTCCCCTCCCTCTAGACACATCTTCTATCGATCCCTCAATTGGTATCAGAGGAAGGTCTCCAAAACCTTGGTTAAACTGCCATTGGAGGAAGATGAATGTGACTAGTTCCCAGATTTTTAGTTGTAGAGTGCCTATTCTTGATGGGGAGTACTTTAGACAATCGAAAGACGAAATGCTTGATATATTCGATGAGTTCCATTTGTGAAAGTATATTGAATATCCCTATGCGCTTCCCATTGACCCCATACATCCTTCTCGTGGTGATGAAGTTAATATGCTTGGTAATCTTAACACTATCAATCTAATCATTAGAGGTTTACCAAGATATGAGCTTAATCAGTTGCAAAACTTTGAGTGTGCTCATACCTTGTGGAAATACATAGAGAAAGGATATCCAAATTATTCCTTGAAAAAACTTGATATCATTGTTGACAAGTACATTGCTTTCCATAAGATGAAGCCAACCGAGCCTAACTTCGATAAATGCCTATTTGAGCTTCATGACCTCATGTGTGCCAAAGGAAATGTCATTACCATCAACAACATCATTGTTGAAGGCATTCGAATGCATAAACTTGAATATTGTAATAGTCAAATTTCTGAAGAAACTTTTGTCTCTTACAAGGAAACTTCATCCAATGATGACTATGCGGAACGTGGCTACTACGATGATGATGAGAACTTCGACACCGAGTATGAGAAGACCATGAAGAATCTCAGTCTTACGGCTAACTTTAAAGACTACATGGCCAGTGGTAAGGAGTGGGTTCTCGACAGTGGATGCACTGATCACATGACCGGAAATAAATACATGTTCCGTGAAATCACACTGAATCGTGGACCTCGAAGGTATGTAACTTTTGGAGACAACTCCAAAGGTAAGGTTCTTGGTCTTGGTAAGGTGGTCGTATCTCATGACAGTTCTATTCAGAATGTCATGCTAGTAAAATCTCTTCACTACAATCTACTTTGAGTATCTAGACTAGAAGATTTCGGTTTCAATGTGCTATTTACAAAAGTTGAATGTCGAGTGTTTTGTAGCGACAATCATAACATCGTCTTTACTAGTTCCGTAGAGGTGATCTATACGTTGTTGATTTCTCTAAAATATCCAGACCCCGTACATGCCTTATTGCAAAATATTCTAAGGGTTGGTTATGCCATAGAAGACTTGGACATGTTGGTATGCGTAATCTTGACAAACTTATCAAAGGTGATCATATTCTTGGTGTTAAATATGTTATCTTTGACAAAGATAGACTTTGGAGTGCTTGTCAAGCAGGAAGTCATCGTGTGAAGAACATCATGACCACAAGAAGACCCCTCGAGTTGCTTCACATGGATCTCTTTGGTCCCAACGCTTATAAGAGCCTCGGTGGAAATTCTTATCGTCTAGTTATTGTTGATGATTTTTCTAGATTTACATGGGTGTTCTTTCTCAATGATAAGTCACAGGTACAAATGATCTTCAAGAAGTTTTCTCGAAAAGCTCAAAACCAGTTTGAAGTGATGATCAAGAAGGTTCAGAGCGACAACGATACGGAGTTCAAAAACACTAATGTAGATACTTTTCTTGACGAAGAAGGTATCTTACATGAGTTCTCGGCGACGTACACACCTCAACAAATGGAATTGTTGAGAGGAAGAATGGGACGCTCATGGAGATGGTGAGAATGATGCTTGAAGAATACAAGACTCCAAGACACTTTTGGGAGATAGTCGTGGAAACATCTTGCCATGCCATAAACCGACTCTACCTACACAATCTTCTCGGTAAAACGGCATACGAGCTCCTCACCGGTAACAAACCCCAAGTTGGATACTTCCGAGTATTCGGCTCTAAGTGTTATATTCTTGATAAGCATCGGCGATCTAAATTTGCACCTAAATCTTATGAAGGTTTACTTCTTGGTTACGGATCAAACCCTCATGCTTACCGTGTCCACAAAAACTTCACTCGAAAGGTTGAAGAGACGGTAGATGTGAAGTTTGAGAAGACTAACGGTTTGCAAGTCGAACATTTGCCAATTGACATGGGAGATAAGGAACCTTCAGAAGCTATCCAATATTTGTCCATTGGCAAGATTAGTCCCATGGAGGTGAATGAAAGCACTTCATCAACTCAAGTGGAAGCTCTCACTTCGCGTCAAGGCGAACTGCAAAACGACATGGAAGCATCCACAAGCGGTACACGACATGATGAAGAAGAGGAAGAGAAACATCTTGATGATCCACCTCAACCTTCCTCACCACCACCTCAAGGAGAAGATGACACCAACGACAATGCTCGAGATGATGATGAAGAAGAAGAAGATCCTCCATCCAACAAGAAGAAGCTGTCAAGAGTAAGAGCAAGAGTGGACAGAGATCATCTGCTAAAACAAATCTATAGCGACATAAACAAAAGGAGAATAACTCACTCTAAAACTCGACTAGCTAACTTTTGTGAGCATTATTCATTCATATCTAGCATTCAACCCTTGAAGGTAGAAGAAGCTCACCAAGATCTAGATTGGGTGAATGCCATGCATGAAGAGCTACACAACTTTGAGAGGAACCAAGTATGGACACTTGTTGAAAAACCAGAAGGCGGGCAGAATATCATTGGTACAAGATGGATGTTTCAGAACAAGCAAGTTTAAGATGGACAATTTATACGTAACAAAGCACGTCTCGTAGCCCAAGGATACACGCAAGTCGAAGGTATGGACTATGGTGAGACTTATGCTCTTGTTGCTAGACTTGAAGTTGTTCGTATTATTCTAGCTTATGCCAATCAACATGATATAACTCTCTACCAAATGGATATTAAAGTGCATTTCTCAATGGAGAAATTGAAGAGGAAGTTTATGTTAAACAACCTCCTTGTTTTGTGAACCCTAAGAAACCTGATCGTGTTTACAAACTTTGTAAAGCTTAATATGGTCTTAAACAAGCACCTAGAGATTGGTAGAAATGACTAACGAAGTTTCTAATTGAAAAGGGTTTTGAGATTGGCAAAATTGATGCAACCTTATTCACTAAAAGAGTAAATGTAGAACTATTTGTTTGTCAAATATATGTGGATGATATTAGCTTTGGCTCTACTAACTTACATTTTGGTGAAAATTTTGGAAAGCTGATGTGAGATAAGTACGAGATGTCCATGATGAGTGAACTGAAGTTCTTCCTTGGATTGCAAATCAAACAATCGAGAGAAGGTACGTTCATCTCTCAAACCAAGTACACCAAGTACTTGATCAGGAAGTTCAATATGCAAGAATGCAAAGGTATGAGAACCCCCATGCCTACTAGTGGACATTTTGACCTCACTAAGGATGATGCACCCGTTGATCAAAAGGTTTATCGATCAATGATTGGTTCATTGTTATATCTATGTGCCTCTCATCCTGATATCATGCTAAGTGTTTGCATGTGTGCCCACTATCAAGTAGCACCTAAAGAGTGTCATCTATTGGCTGTGAAAAGGATAGTGAGATATCTTATCCATACACCAAACTTTGGCATATGGTATCCTAAGGAATCTTCTTTTGATCTTGTTGGATAATCCGACTCGGACTATGATGGAGACAAGGTTGCTAGAAAATCCACCTCGGGTACATGTCAATTTCTTGGGAGATCTCTTGTCTCTTGGACATCCAGGAAACAAAACTAGGTATCCTTATCAACTGCCGAAGCTGAATACATTGCCGCTCGATCATGTTGTGCTCAATTACTATGGATGTCTCAAACGCTTAAGGATTATGGCATTCATGTTAGATAAGTCCCATTGTTGTGTGACAATGAAAGTGCTATTAAGATTGCATATAATCCTTTGCAACATTCTAGAACCAAGCACATCCAAGTGCGACATCATTTTATCAGTGATCATGTTGCCAAAGGACATATTGATCTCACACATGTTCGTACTGACAAACAATTGGCTGACATTTTCACCAAACCACTTGATGAGAAACTGTTTTGTCATTTGAGGAGTGAGTTGAACATCATAGATGCTTCAAACTTGAGCTAGACTCACTCGGATGCATGCAAGCGAATGAGCTTGACTAATTGTTCCTTGATGTCATTGATATGACTATCTTATGTCTTGGAAACTATGCTCCCTTGTACAACATCTAACCTTTTGTAGGTACTTGGATGAAATACCCTCCACAAGATGGCAATCAACTCACATCAAAAGCAATCTTGACATGGCCAAGTATCAACAACCTTTTCTTCGGAGATGAAGGAAGAAGACAACAAAATCATATCCTTGACAATTCTATGACATTGAATTTCACTCATGTCATTTAAATATAATATGTTCTTCCTTGCGTGACTAACCATTGTAGCTGAAAAGTGAACCAAAACGTCATGGATAGCTCCCAACTCAAGATGATCTTCATCAACTTTGAGCATCCACAACAAATTCACCTACATGCCACGACATCAACATCATTCCAAGGTATGTACTCATATCCTTGATAAATCTCTACACCAATTCATGGTGTACAACAACTCAAGTGATATGAAGACATTGAAATGCTTAATCGAAAAATGGCAACCCCATTTCGCACTTAACGATGAGTATGACCTATGATCAAGCATCCTTGCTTGACTCCTCAAGTCAAATACTCTAATATAGGTGACCTAGTCACCGCCCCATATCTAGATGGAGAATATCGTATGGTTCACATTTGATCTTTCACATTCTTAGAACCATTCCACTCTCATCTATATGTGTGTATTCAAAAAAAATTGTCTCTTATTCTTCTTACTTTTACTTATTTGTCTCAGTTAGAATTATCATTCTTTTGGACTCTTGACCTTATAAAACAATTCTTTCAATCAGCCTATTTTTGTTAAAGAGTTGACTATCATTGCAACTCGGTTTCACAAGATCGGGAAACTCGGTCCAACCGATTTCACCAAGAGGCCTAAATTTCAATCTCGGTTCTACCGAATCATTATGCCTCAGTGACTCCAATTTTTCTGACTTTGTTGCTCTCATAATTTCTTCTGGACTATTGTCTTAGGGGGAGACAACTTCTCCAGGGGGAGAAAAATCTCAGTGATCCCATGAAATATAAGAGTGGGAATCCTCTAGGATCCCTAACTTAGGGGGAGATCATTCAAGGAACTCATATCGATACCTAAGAGGGATAACATTCAATTAATCCTACAAAATATCTAAGGGGGGGAAAAGATAAAATCCAGTAACCCTTACAAAAGAGAGAAGTATCCAGGATTCTTTTTCTCTTAATGAGCCCTTACCCCCTGACCTTTCTTCTTGGTAATTGTGGCAAAGGGGAGAAATATCATAAAAAATTCCATTTAGTGAACCTATTTATAGGGGAGAAAGACTATCAAATACTATCAAGAAGGTTAGACCAAAGAGGGAGCAACAACACTAAGGGGAGATAGTTGTATCAAGCCCTACACATTAAGGGGGAGAGATAAATATCGTTTTAATTGGATTTATTGGTTTGAACTTATTTTCCCTACCTACTTCCAATATGTACATGCCATGATTCAGGGGAATAGGAAACTTTACATACTCATTTTTAGGGTAGAAAAAGTTCTTGTTCCCTCGAAACATATTCTTTCATCAAATCCTATCTTAACTATGTCCTCAATTTCTTGGTACTTTTGAATTTCTTTGCATCTTTACAATAGGGTACTCTTCTGTTATCTACCATTTGTTTTCCCAAGTGTACTCCTATGTCAAGATGCTCAAGATTCTCAAGGTAAGTATATGCATCATATCCTTGTTCATGATGACCTCTTATTTCTTGCACATATTGTTTGCAAGAGGGAGTCTTAAACATGGAAGTATTTCATTCACATATGTTTGATGCATATAGCCAAGAATCCAATGACTTGTCTTGTCCTTCTACCTTGTGTGTGCCCATGCATTCCAAAGCAACTATCTTTTAAAGGGATTGCACACATTTAGGGGAGCTTGTACTAGTCATATTTCGTTCAAAGATGTCATATCCTTATGAGTATCTTTATTTGAAGCTTTGATTGTATGTTGTCATCAATTACCAGAAAGGGGGAGATTGAAAGCACATATGCTCCCTTGGTGATTTTGATAATTCATGATAACACACATTGTCTCTTGGACTAACACTTTTACCTAGATATTTCAGGATTAGTCCATGGAGAGCTATGGCTTAAGGTTTATGTGGAGATGCCCCTTGATGCAACAAAGTAATAATATTGGCGCAAGCTTCAAGCTAGAAGACTCTTCATTTTATATTTGTGAGAAATCACCTTTGAGTCCGTAGGAAAGCCACTACTAATAAAAGGGGGTGAGGTAGTAAAATGAACTGATTTCTCAAATGCTCAAAGTTAGCCACCAAAACACCCAGTCATATTTCCCAAATATCCACTCCGTCAAGTTCCACATTCACAAATTCGGTGTCACCAACATTTCTATATCGGACCCACCGAGTTTGAACCTCACACAGAACTCTATCCATTCCCACCAAATCGGTGCAACCGAAACTGCATCGGTGCTATCGAATTTGGATGACCAACATTTTGTTGCCAAGATACACAAAATCAGAATTTCTGACTTTGAGTATCGGTGCCACCGAGTTTGTCCATCTGACTGTTAGTCACCTTTTCGGTGCCACCGAGTTGTATATATCGCTCTCACCAAGATTCAAAAGTTCACACCTTTAGTGTTAGTCGGTACCACTGAGTTTCCAACTTCGGTGTCACCGAGTTTGCTCTTTTGTGTGTAACGGTTGGATGTTTTCAACTTCCTATATATACCCCTTCATCCACCTCTCATTTGTGGGAGAAGCACTCAGAACACACACTTTATTTCCAGATCCATTTTCTGAGAGAGAACCACCAAGTCATGTGTTGAGACCAATATATTCCAATCCAATCATTTGAAACTTGATCTCTAGCCTCCCCAAACTGCTTTCCACCAAATCAACCTCCCTACCCATGCATATAGTGTGGGAGAGTGATTTGTGTTGAGGTGACTATGTTTAGAAGCACTAGAGCAAGGAGTTCATTGATCTACCACATCTATTACCTTTAGGAGGGTGGTGCCTCCTAGATTGGTTAGGTATCGCTTGGGAGCCTCCTACTTCGTGATGTGGAGTTGAACCAAGATGTTTGTAAGGGCAAGGTGTGACAGTCCGAGACCTACGCTCCAGAAGATTCCCCTTTTATTCCGTTGTCGTGGGGTTAATTATTGGTTGTCGCATTCATCAGCGCATCATCCGCATCATCACCATTGCATCGGCACTCTGTTCCGCCGGTGTTCAAAACTTGCATCCATTATTACTTGTCGGTTCTCTCTGTTATTCGTCGTTGACCGTTTTGAGCCCAACCACACACGCACGCACCCTCGGCATCAAAAAATATTGTTTTTAAAAGTGCATATGAAATGTTTTCGGAGTGGGTTGAAACTGGGCGTGTCGTCTTGTTTTAATATAGGTAGGTCACCTATCAATTTTCATCGCAATCAAAGTCCATCTGGTACCCGAACGGTCGACCGTAGCTGCATCGTATTCGGTTTATCGTCGGACCATTTTTGGTGTTTAAAAATACGTTGCCGTGTGCCTGTTTTCCCTCTCATCTCTGGCTAGACTACTCTACACACCCACCTAGACTATTCCCGCGTGCGAGACTGTTCGATTCCGATTGTACGATTGAAACCGGGGCGAAATTCTGCTAACCCTAGCCCCCTATCCCTATATAAACACCCCTACCGTGCCTATTTGGGCGCCCCCTCCTCTCTCGGGATCTGTTCCCCCAAAACCTAGCCTCCCACCTCTCTCTCCTCAGCCTAGCCTCCAGGGCCCACAGAGCCCGAAGCAGGCTCGCGCCGAGCCCGGATCAGATCCAGCCTCAAGGCTCCTCCCGAGCCCCCATGCTGCTCGAGTTGCTCCCGCTTGCCGCCGGTCGCCGCGCCGGTGTGCTGCGAGATCCCACCGCCCCGGTGCAGCCTCGCCAGATCCCAGTGCTCCGCCGCCGAGAACACCAGCCGTCACCCCGATCTGGATCGGCCGCAGTCCAGATCCTCCACCAACCACTAGGTCGGCCTGCCTCGCCCCACCGAGCCGGCCCGAGCCTCCCAAGCTCCTGGGCCAGATCCAGCCCACGAAGGTGAGCCAACATCCGAGCCTCTATCCTGCGGCCTGTGCGCAATATAGTATTAGCCGCTTGCCCATGTTAGGCCCGTTAAGCTCCAGATTTAGCCCGTAGGTTTTTTTATTTATCCACTGAATTTATTAGTTTCAGAAAATGCATAGTTTTTAATACCTTCATAGTTTCTAAATCGTGCATCGGATCGGAATGATTTAAATATGTAACTTGACTAGAATTTCATGTAGATTAATTCTCTCCAACTCTCATGCATGATTAAAACTGTTAACCTTGTTATTTGCATGGGTTTGTGTGTCGACGTGTTAAAAACTGTCTAGGTCATAATTAATTAACCGTAGCTCCGTTGGAGATGGTCCATATATGAAAATGGACTAGAACGACACATAGATTAATGTTCTCCACTTTGTTTCTCTATTTAACAAACATAAAATGTAATTAGGACAAATATGGACAGAATTAGAATTTAGCGCGTGGGGTCGTCTCGGAGATGCTATATGTCGTTTACGACCTCATTTACAATGCCTAGATATGTAGCTTAATTACGCTTCACTTCTTGCCATATTTAAACATATTTAATATTGTCGTGTACCTAAACAAGAGCTAACTAAATAATTATATGTGGAGTTTCATCAATATGCAACTCGTTGCATATTTATCTTCACTTAATGTGTAGTATTTGGTTGTTGTGAATTGCCATGTCGTGCCTTGCATAAATAAACTGAACATGCATCATATGTGAAGTGCATCATGTCGTGCATGTGCCGTGGTGAATATATGTGTGTTGATTCTTGTTTCCGGTTTGCTTCGTCTCGATAGAGTTCCGCAAGCGTGTCGGAATATGAGGATATGTTCGACTACGTCGGTTCGTCTGCTTCACGGAGTCATTGTTCCTCGAGGCAGGATCTTAGGGAAGATGATAATTATCCTAGATACCATCACTATCATTGCCATGCTAGTTGTCTCGTTTCTTTCGATATGTCTCATTGCCTACCACCTGTTATATGTCAGCCTCTCAACATTACCATGAAACCTTCAACCTCTTCACAACCTAGGAAACCACTGATTGGCTATGTTACCGCTTGCTTAACCATGTATTAGCGTTGCTAGTTACAGGTGCAGTTGCTTCCATGTGATAACATGGGTTCTTTGTTATATCACCATATAATTGCTAATTAATTTAATGGACCTATGTACTTGGTAAAAGGTCGAAGGCTCGGCTTTCTAGCCTGGTGTTTTGTTCCACCTTTGCTGCCTTAGTTTCGGCTACCGGTGTTATGTTCCATGATTGAGAGCTCCTACCACGATCAGGGTTGTTATGGGGACCCCCTTGATAATTCGTTTTAGATTAAGACTGGCCTGGCAAGGCCCAACTTTGGTACTACATTTTCCTAATGACCTAATAAAATTGCATAGGGTCTTTCCGGACCCCCTGGATAATTAATCAACCCCCGTGCCAGTGCTCTGCATGACTGTTGGTCCAAACTGGCAGACTACGGGGCCACCGCGGGGCAACCTGAGGTTTGGTTTTACTCCTAGTGTGACCCATCTTTCGTGTCTTGAGAACGAGATACGCGACTCCTATCGGGATTATCGACACGTTGGGCGGCCTTGCTGGATTAGTTTTACCTTTGACGAAATATCTTGTGCATCGGGATTCCGGTGATGCTTTGGGATTTCTCAGAGTTGAGGTTTTCCACTAAGGAATTCGAGGAGGTAGCAAGTTTTGTGATCGAGGATTTCTATGCGGTTTGTGGTAATTTTTGATGGACTAGTTGGAGCACCCCTGCAGGGTTAAATCTTTCGAAAAGTCGTGCCCGTGATTATGTGGCAACGTGGAAACTTTGTTTAACATCCGGTTCTAGATAACTTGAAGTAAGCTTAATTAAAATAAGCCAACCGAGTGCGTAACCGTGACTGTCTCTTTCGTGAGCTCCTTCTCCAATTGAGGACATGGTGGGGTTATGTCTGACGTAAGTAGGTGTTCAGGATCATTCATTTGATCATCATTAGTTCATGTCAGTTTTGCGTAGTTCATCCCTCTCTTTATTCTTGTACTCGTAAGTTAGCCACCTCAATAAATGCTTAGTCGCTTGCTGCAGCCTCACCACTTAACCAAAGCTCACCCATTAAGCTTTGCTAGTCTTGATACCTTTGGAAATGAGATTGATGAGTCCTTGTGGCTCACAGATTACTACAACACTAGTTGCAGGTACAGGTAAAGGTTTACTTGACGCGAGCGCGTTGATTGTTCATTTGGAGTTTCTTCTTCTTCATCATCGATCTAAGATGGGTTCCAGGCCGGCAGCCTTGGATAGCAAGGATGGACGTCGTTCTTTTATTGTTTGTGTTCGTACGTAGATGGACCATGCTCTTCTTCTTGATGATTGTATGTACTTTACTATTGTGACTCTGATGTAGCTTGTGGCGAGTGTAAGCCAACTCCTTATACTCATCTTTTCAGTACATGTACTTGTAATGATATCCATTCTTCTGAAACGAGGAGATGTGTTTCCATCCCTGTCGAGGTCCTCACGCCAAAATAAGGATATAGCCGCATCTTTGGGGTTACAAGTTGGTATTAGAGCAGTACCAACCAAGGAGCCCCCTTGATTGATCAAACATGGCCGAGTCGAGTCTAGTGAAAGACTGCTTTGAGTCTAGTTATATATCGGAGAGTAGGATTCTTTATTCTCCTCTTCTATGCTATGGTGAGGAATCTTGACATAATAATTTAATTATACTCCTGTTCTCACTCAAAAAAATTTAGGATCACGCGGATATTTTTGGAATCTATATGATGTTGATGTGACGGAGTTCTGTCTTGGTGCCTCCTATCTGACTTGATTTCTTCCGGGGAGTTGAGCTCCAGGGGATTCTTGAGCACACCGCTATCATTCAGATTTCTTTGTATCTCATGACGAGGATGTTCGAAATTTCTTCAATACTAGTAGTGGCGAGAGGTGTCCGGCTTCCCTAGTACTCATGCAGATAGGTCCGGATGTATCGCCACACTTAGTATCGTTGTGATTACTAGGGTCTCAGATAGATGAAGTTCCGAGATTCTGGTTATGTGTTGACGGATGTGATACACTGGATGGGTTAGTATAGGAGTTGAGTGATATATTACTCCTTGTATCCGTGGACCAGATTGCATGACCAGAAATTTTCGGGAGTTCTTAGGTGGGAATTCAAGTAGTTACTTATAGGACAATCTATCAACAGATGCATGATGTGAGGTTGGGGTTCGACATCTAGTGGATTCGTTTGTTCACAGTCGTCTTACAGCGGTTCTCGTTGTGTCTTAAAGAGTCCTTGTAGCTTGCTACGACTCGGGGTTCGACATCTAGTGGATTCGTTCTGGCTTGTGTTGTAAGCGTCATCCTTTGTTTTGCTGGAATGTGGTAATTTGAGTTGCTTCGATGTCAAACGGTGATTTCATATCTTTTCCAAGATGTGTTCTTCTATTATTATGGGCATGCAAATTCTTTTGCTCAATCAAGTGTCTTATCAATTCTTTTCAACCAGAGTCGTCATGTCTATTCTTTTCCACCCGGTGTGCTTTTCTTCAAGTCAATTCCATCCTCTCCAATTTTGCAACATTAATCTCTCATATCTTTCTGGAATTTCTCATTTGTCCCAAGTTGTCTTTGTTTTCCCCGCCCTCCCTCCCTTTTCTTCAGTGATTGAATTCTCATCCAAGTATCTTCTTTTCAATTTTGCTTCTGCTATCTTCTCTTTCGTGTCGTATCCGGTGATTCATTGTGAAGATTCTCAGGAGTTCTGAGTTCATCATTTTTCATTTGTGTTCTCTTTTCCGGTGAATTTAGTTCAAGCTCTCCGTGTTTTTCATATCTTTTTCATCCTTTAAATTCTTTCCCGTGTTGAAAATTCTTATCCAAGTCTTTCTTGTTTTTCTTTCATCTCTCTCCATTCTATCCGGTGTGCTGAAGATGTCTGAGAAGTTTGTTGTTTTTAATTATTTCGAGGTTCTCACCTAATTAAGTTTTCATTTGTACTAGTGCAATTTCTCTCTTTCTGAGCAATCCTTTGAATGGTGTTTCTTTTGAGTCGGCCCATAACCCACAGGTTCTTTCCCAAGATCTTATCTAGCTATTGTAATCTTTCCCGAAGATCTCTAATTCTTTTTCAAATATGACGTAAGAATGATTTCCATCAGTCATATCCCTTCTCCAAGATCTATTTGAATTAATTCTCATCTTTGGCTTACCTTTTCCTTATTCTTATTCCGCAGTGTCTTAGTAATTCTTGGTGGTTTTCTCCTCATCATTTTCAGCTTGGAAGACCGAAGGAGTGTTTCTCTCAAATCTTGTCCATCCCTTCAAGATTGGCATCTCGGCTTCATGTTATCCTCTCAATTGTTCTCGATCATGAGAAATTCCTTCCATATCTAACTGGTGCATTTCAGATTTGTTTTCGTTCTTGATCCTCCGAAGGCCATCAATTCAAAAGATTTCTTCATTCTTAGCTTTCAGCTTTCATCCTCAAATTCTTCTCAGTTGTTGTCTCTTCGTTCGTCTCTCAATTATTCCGGTCCCTTGTTCAAGTTGTTCTCTCAGGTGAATCATGATCTCTTTGTCCTCATGTATCTCCATTCATTCTTGTTGTCCCCATTCATTCCAATTCTTAACGGTGTTTCTTTCAAGATTTCTTCTAGTTTGTGCTCATATCTGTCCTCAATCTTTTCAGAGGAATAAGTAGTATGCTAAATCCGTGACTGCCATCAATTTAACTTGATGAAGGATCAGCATAACATAATTCTTATTCTTGTTTCATAGTGATTTCAATTCTTCTTCCAGAGCGGCTCATGATATCAATTCTTGTCCCAACTGCTCCATCTTGTCTTTTCCTTTATCCTTTGAGGTGGTGTTATAACGTTCTTGTTAGTGGAGGAGTCTCGAAGAGAAGTTGATTCAATAATTAAATATGTAAACCCACCAAATCCTTTGATCGTGCGATATTTGACACATGATTTCTTCATTGAGCTATCTTGGTTTGGATTTCACCTAAAGCTTTTCCTATGGATTGTTGCTATTATGGTGATTATTGTTCATCCAAGTTTTCAATGTATCCTCTTGGTGTAAGAAGTGTGCATATCTTTTGCTCTCAATCAATCCTTATTTTCCAATAGTGGTTGGTTGTCATCTCATAATTGTTGAGAGGGCTTTATTAATCCCACTACAAGCTTGTTCTTTTCGTTGTTGGTTTTCCAACAACGCAGTTCAATTCTTCTTGCAAGGCTGCTTCTCAAATTCAATTGTGGTAGTAGTTGTCATTCTTTTCTTCATTCCTTCTTCCCAATGATCTACTTTATTTCTCTTGTTCCAGAGTTCTTGTGATGGTGCTCTCTTCAATCTATCATCTTGTTCTATCAAGATCATGTTCTCTCGTTGCTTATTCAATTTAATTAGTTTGTTGTGAATCTTGTCAAGATATTTCCATCTTTGTCTTCAATTTTTCTACCGAAGTGCTCCCGAAATTTTGTGTGAATTCGTACTTGTTTATCATATCATTCTTCATCTCTTTGCAACCTTCAAGAATCGTTGGTTTCACTCGTTTGTCAAACAACCGACTAAGTTTTACCTCTTCCTTTTCTTTTCCGCTTCCCCTTTCATTCTTGGATCTGGGGCCGAGATCCTCTTGAAGTGTAGGAGAGTTGTGACAGCCCGAGACTGATGCTCCAGAAGATTCCCCTTTTATTCCGTTGTCGCCGGGTTATTTATTGTTTGTCAGACTCATCATCGCATCATTCGCATCATCAACATTGCATCGGCACTCCGTTGTCGTCGGTTTACAAAACTTGCATCCGTTATTAGTTCTCGGTTCTCTCTTTATTCGTCGTTGACCGTTTGAGCCCAACCACACACGCACGCACCCACGACATGGAAAAAATATTGTTTTTAAAAGTGTGTATAATTTTTTCAGATTGGGTTGAAACTTGGCGTGTGGTCTTGTTTTAATATAGGTAGGCGTATTGCCAATTTTCATCGCAACCGGAGTCCGTCTGGTACCCGAACGATCGACCGTAGCGACAACATATTCGGTTTATCATCAGACATTTTTGGTGTTTAAAAATCTGTTGCCGGGTGCCCGTTTTCCCTCTCATCTTCGGCTAGCCTACTCTACACAGCCACCTAGACCGTTCCCGCGTGCGAGACCGTTCAATTCCGATCGTACGGTTGAAACCGGGGCGAAATTCTACTAACCCTAGGCCCTTTTCCCTATATAAACACCCCTACCCTGCCTATTTGGGCACCCACCGTCCTCTCCTCGGGATCCATGCCCCCAAACCCTAGCCTCCCACCTCTCTCTCCTCAGTTCGGCCGCCAGGGCCCGCAGAGCCCGGAGCAGGCCCACCCCGAGCAAGGATCAGATCGAGCCTCGAGGCTCCTCCCGAGCCCCCATGTTGGCTGAGTTGCTCCCGCTTGCCACCGTCGTCGCGTCGGTGAGCTGCCGGATCCCGTCGCCCAGTGCAGCCTCGCCAGATCCCAGTGCTCCGCCACCGAGACCGCCAGTCGTTGCCCTGATCTGGATCTGTCGCGATCCAGATCCTTCTCGTCTCTGCCCAGCCGCGCTGGAGATCGCTCCCGCTCCGCCACCGACTCCATCCATCGCCGTTGTCGGGAATGGACCGGCCGCCCCAGATCCGGCCCCCACTGGCTCGCCCCGCCTAGACCCTCACCCCTCCCTCACTGCGTCGCCGGAGTTTGAAACCGCCGCCGCCGCCCTCATCCTCGGTCTTGTCGGGATCGGGAGGATGACGAGGCCCCAAGCGCCCCGCCTCGCGACCTGGGCCGACCTCCCCCACATGGCCCAGCAGCCCCGATGCGTGGCCGCATCGTTGTCCCAACCACACCCTGGGCCCAGCCGGCCTCCTCCACCAACCACCAGGTCGGCTTGCCTTGCCCCACCGAGCCGGGCCGAGGCTCCCAAGCTCGTGGGCCAGATCTAGCCCACGAAGGTGAGCCAGCATCCAAGCCTCTATCATGCGCCCTCTGCGCAATATAGTATTAGCCACTTTCCCATGTTAGGCCCGTTAAGCTCCACATTTAGCCCGTAGGTTTTTTATTTATCCGACGAATTTATTAATTTCAGAAAATGCATAGTTCTTAAAACCTTCGTAGTTTCTAAACCTTGCACCGGATCGGAATGATTTAAATATGTAGCTTGACTAGAATTTTGCGTAGATTAATATTTTCGAAGTCTCATGCATGATTAAAACTGTTAACTTTGTTGTTTGCATCGGTTTGCGTGTCGACGTGTTAGAAACGGTCTAGGTCATAATTAATTAACTATACCTCCGTTGTAGATGGTCCATATATGAAAATGGACTAGAACGAAGCGTAGATTCACGTGATCCACATTGTTTCCCTGTTTAACAAACATAAAATGTGATTAGGACAAATCTGGACATAATTAGAATTTAGCAGGTGGGGTCGTCTCGGAGATGCTATATGTCGTTTCCGACCTCATTTAAAATGCCTAGATAGGTAGCTTAATTATGCTTCACCTCTTGCCATGTTTAACCACATTTAATATTGTCGTGTACCTAAACAAGAGCGAACTAAATAATTATATGTGGAGTTTCGTCAATATGCAACTCGTTGCATATTGAGCTTCACTTAATGTGTAGTATTTGGTTGTTGTGAATTGCCATGTCGTGCCTTGCATAATTAAACTGAACATGCATCATATGTGAACTGCCTCATGTCGTGCATGTGTCGTGCTGAATATATGTGTGTTGATTCTTGTTTCCGGTTTGCTTCGTCTCTATAGAGTTCCGCAAGTGTGTCGGAATGTGAGGATCTCTTCGACTATGTCTATTCGTGTGCTTCACGGAGTCATTCTTCTTCCAAGTAGGATCTCAGGCAACATGATCACATCCCTAGATACCATTACTATCATTGCCATGCTAGTTGTCTTGTTTCTTTCGATATGTTTCATTGCCTACCACCTGTTAAATGTCAACCTCTCAACATTACCATTAAACCTTCAACCTGTTCACAGCCTAGCAAACCACTGATTGGCTATGTTACCGCTTGCTTAACCATGTATTTGCATTGCTAGTTGCAGGTGCAGTTGCTTCCATGTGATAACATGAGTTCTTTGTTATATTACCATATAATTGCTAATTAATTTAATGGACCTGTATACTTGATAAAAGGTGGAAGGCTCGGCTTTCTAGCCTGATGTTTTGTTCCACCTTTGTCGCCTTAGTTTCGGCTCCACGTTTTATGTTCCATAATTGAGCGCTCCTAACACTATTGGGGTTGTTATGGCGACCCCCTTGATAATTCGTTTTAGATTAAGACTGGTCTTGCAAGGCCCAAATTTGGTACTACATTTTCCTAATAACCTAATAAAATTGCATAGGGACTTTCCGGACCCCGTGGATAATTAATCAACCCCCTGCCAGTGCTCCGCATGAGTGTTGGTCGAAACTGGCAGACTACGGGGCCTCCACGGGGCAACCCAAGGTTTGGTTTTAGTCCTACTGTGACCCATCCGTCGTGTCCTGTGAATGAGATACGTGGCTCCTATCGGGATCGTCAACACGTCGGGCGGCCTTGCTGGATTAGTTTTACCTTCGACGAAATATCTTGTGTATCGGGATTCCGGTGATGCTTTGGGATTTCTCAGAGTTGAGGTTTTCCATTAAGGAATTTGAGGAGGTCGTGAGTTTTGTGATTGAGGATTTCTATGCGGTTTGTGGTCATTTGTGATGGACTAGTTGGAGCACCCCTGCAGGGTTAAATATTTTGGAAAGTTGTGTCCGCGGTTATGTGGCAATGTGGAAACTTTGTTTAACATCCGGTTCTAGATAACTTGAAGTAATCTTCATTAAAATATGCCAACTAAGTGTGTAACCATGACTGTCTATTTCTTGAGCTCCTTCTCCGATCGAAGACACAGTGGGGTTATGTCCGACGTAAGTAGGTGATCAGGATCATTCATTTCATCATCATTAGTTCATGTCCGTTTTGCGTAGTTCATCCCTCTCTTTATTCTTGTACTCATAAGTTATCCACCTCAATAAATGCTTAGTCGCTTGTTGCAGCCTCACCACTTAACCATACCTCACCCATTAAGCTTTTCTAGTATCGATACCTTTGGAAATGAGATTGCTGAACGCTGTGGCTCACAGATTACTACAACACCAGTTGCAGGTAAAGGTAAAGGGTTACTTGACGCGAGCGCGTTGATTGTTCATTTGGAGTTTCTTCTTCTCCGTCGTCGATCTAGGACGGGTTCCAAGGTAGCAGCCTGGGATAGCAAGGATAGACGTCGTTCTTTTATCGTTTCTTTTCATCCGTTGACGGACCCTGCTCTTCTTCTTGATGATTATATGTATTGTATTGGTGTGACTCTGATGTAGCTTGTGCCGAGTGTAAGCCAACTCCTTATACTCAACTTTTCAGTACATGTACGTGTAACGATGTCCATTCTTGTGAAACGACGAGATGTGTTTCCATCCCTATCGAGGCCCTCGCGCCAAAATAAGGATAGAGTCGCATCTTGGGCGTTACACAAGGAGATCGCCTACTTTGTGAATATCTATCGTGAGTAAGGCTAGTCCTCCGTGGACGGAAGCCGTGGTGGGATAGACAAAGCCACTTCTTTATGGACCCTCTGTGGGTGAAACCCTCCATGGATTCTCACATCCATTACACTGCGTGGGTTGAAGTCTCCACTAACATGGATGTACAATAGCGCCACCTATCGGAACCATGCCTAAAATCATCGTGTCAACCTCATGCGTTTGATCTCCCTACCTTACAACTCTACATTACACTTGCATGTTTTACTTTCCGCTCCTATACTCTTAGAACTGCATGTGTAGGGTGACCAAGACTTGATTCAACCGCTAGATTTATTCCCTCCTAGAAATTAGGTTAGGCTAGAATTTTTATCTTAACAAGTAGTCTATTCACCCCCTCTAGACACATCTTTTATCGATCCCTCATAGTCCCCCAAGAAAAAAATAAAAAAATAAAAAGAAAAAAAGAATGAGAGAAAAATAGAGGAGGAGCAATGTTACTATCCTTTTACCACACTTGTGCTTCAATGTAGCACCATGTTCTTCATATAAAGAGTCTCCTAAGCTGTCACTTTCATATGCTAGTCGGAATTTTTCGTTATAGAACTTGTCTTGTATATTTCGATGACTAGATTCCTTAAATGCCTGAGGTCTTCATGAGAAAGCAAGTTTGATGCACGCCCACTTAGCTTCCGTTCAGCTTTCATACACTTACAGCTCTAGTGCATCCATTGCATGGCAATCCCTACTCCTCGCATTGATATCGATTGATGGGCATCTTCATAGCCCATTGGTCCGCCTAGTTGATGCGAGAGTTTCTTTCCACTTTGACTCCTTTTGATCTATATCACCATACTCTATTCGAGCTATATCTTATATCCATGGTTCACACTCATATATTTAGTGAAGTTGAAAATGATGAAGCACATTAGAAGTATGAGTCAATTGCTTGGTTTGACACCAGGGTGCTCATGATTTATACTTTATGCTAGCCATACTAAGCATGAGAGGCTATATGATTTTGTAAGGATAGCGTTCTTTACCATTGTTATTTTAAAATACATGATTGTTTCTTGGCATACCTAAGTATTGATGTCTTCATATCAAATGATAGACTATTGCCTTGAATCAATTTTATGTTAATATTCCTTTCATTATTAGGTATTTGTTCAAGATTATTGTTGGTAGCATTACACTTCAATAATTATCTATATATCATTTACCTACTCGAGGGCGAAAAGGAATTAAGCTCGGGGATGCTGATACATCTTCTTCATATCTATAATTTTTTGTTGTTTCAAGCTAATATTCTACAACTTTGATATACTTTTGGCAATATTTTATATTATTTTTGGGACTAACAAATTGATCCAGTGCATAGTGTGAGTTCTCGCTTTTTTGTCTTTTTATTTTACGGAAAATCCATACCAATCAAAGTCCAAATGCGATAAAAATTTATGGAGATTTACTTTGGAATATATGTTATTTTGGGGAGTTGTAGTTGATACGTCTCCAACATATCGATAATTTTTACTGCTCCATGCTAATGTGTTATCATCCTAGGATACTTTTTGGGTCATAGGTCACCAATGTATATTATTTTTTAGCACTAAACTATTGACCCAGTGCCCATTGTCAGTTGTTGTTTTGTGCATGTTTTACTTTTCAGGTTTACCGTAGAAAACGAAGTCCGATTACCCCGAAACTTTTTTATGTTTTTTTGTAGACCAAAAGAAGACCTGGAATATTCAGGACGAGGCCGGAAGCCTTACGAGGGAGGCACAAGCCAATAGGACGTGGCCATGAGGGTCGACGCACCGTGATTGTTTGTCCCTCCCTAGTGGCTCCACTTCCTCCAATCTCTGGCCTATAAATTCACATATATTCCAAAAAAGCTAAATATTAGAGGGAAACACTTTTCCACCGCCGTAAGTCTCTATTCCACAAAGATCTGGAGCTTCGTTCCGGCACCCTACCGGAGGAGGGATCAATCATGTCGGGCCTCTTCATCAACCTTGCCGCCGTCGTGATGATGTGTGAGTAGTTCACCATAGACCTACGGGTCCGTAGTTAGTACCTAGATGGCTATCTCTCTCTCGATATTCAATACAATGATCATCGCATCTTCGATTTGGTCTATACGATGTAATTCTTTTGTACTGTGTGTTTGTTGGGATTAGATGAATTGTAGATTTATGTTCAGATTATTCATTATAAGTATTTGAGTCTTCTGAAATTGTTATGATACTTATTCGCATGATCATCATAGCTTTATAAATCTCTCTGATCTATTGAATTGCTTTGGCCGAGTAGTTTGGTATTTCTTTAGTGAGAGGGGTGTGTAGTAGTGGGTTCAACCATACGAGTTCATATATCCCAGTGACAGAAGGGGACAAGTTGCATCTTCGTGTTATTGCCATTAAGGATAAAACAATGGGATTTATTTATATTGGTTGAGTTTACATTGTCTACATCATCTCATCATTCTCCAACCATTACTTTGTTTTTCATGAACTTAATACGTAGAGAGGCAAGCATAGAAGCGCTCTTGAAGTGGAGTAATAGTAGTAGGTGCACGCAGGAATCGGCCTATTTGCTTATGGACGTGATGCCTATATAAACATGATCACTGGCGTGAAAATCACATAACTATCTATTGTTCTCTCAATTGCCCAAAAGTAATTTGTTTACCCACCATATGTTGCTTTCATAAGAGATGCGACTAGACACCACTATGGCCCCCGGGTCTATTCATTTATATATTCGAAAACTTATAATTTCCTCGCTATTGTTAATTTTCTTTTATTTTATTTTCAATTTACAATTCTCTACAATTATCTACACAACTCATTTGCTTGCAAATAACGAGATCAAGGGGATTGCCAACCCTCTTGCCCGCGTTGGGTGCAAGTTTTTTGCTCTTTTTTGTGTAGCCACTGAAGACGATTCAGGATTGATATTCCTATTGGTTCAATGAACCTTGGTTTCTTAACTAAGGTAAATACTTACCAATATTGTGCTGCAATTACCCGTTCCTCTTCACGAAAAACCCAAGGCAGATCACAAGTATTAGGAAGGATTTGTAGCACCATTGTCGGGGAATACTATCACCAACGACCAAGTAACTTCACACAAATTATCATTCACTTGTTCTTCCTTTTGTTTGCTGTTATATTTTAATTACTTAAAAGATCAAAAATACAAAAAATAGTTATGTTTGCTTGTTACTCCTTTACTTTCTTTGCTTGTCACTTTTGCTTGAAAGTTGTTATCCTATTTGAGTTTGAAATTAGTGATGCCTCTGCCTCTATTGCGGAAGCCCTTGATTATCCAACTTCAATTTGGAGTGTGAATGCTAAAAGAAACTTTGATGAAGTCGCTAATGAAAAACTTGATAATCTTGCGGATGATGTTCCTTCTAAGGTAGAACCTATTATGCAAACTAATAAACTCCGCATGGGTGGTGGTAATATTATTGTAAAGAGTGTGATTCAAGATTTTTTTTCACTTGTGTGTGATCACTACCCATGATAGGAGGTTCTATTGTTCCTAGAAGTATAAGTTATATGGATGGTATATATTTCCTTATAGTACAATTGGAGAGAAAAATTGTGCACATGCATCCTTTCATACAATGGTTGTTTCTACAATTCTCTAATATTCATGAAGCTGCTACCAAACGTTTAGCCACTATATTTCTTGTTCAAGAATTTAGTAATACCATGCAAGAGGCTAGACATATATTTTCTCATTATAGGGTTAACGGTGAGTGCCCACCCATTGAGGGGATTCTTTATGACATGAAAGAAATAACAAAACTAAGATCAAGTGGCTATGTTTCTTATGATGAGAATCTTAGAAAGAAGGTTCCACCTAATGTATTAGTTGATAAAATTTCTGAACTCAATGACCAATTTTTTGTACCAAAACTCATATCAGGTTATGACATTGAAATAGAATTAATAAAATACCCATATTGGAACTTATACAAGGAGGAGTTGACTATCACTTATGAAAAATCTAAACAAGAGCCTCATGTTCCTCCGTAGGTAGATCTCACAGATCCTTGTGTTGTGCAATTCAGTCCTTTCAACTATTTCTGCTTACCAATTAGAAAAATTGCTGCTGAAATGAGGGAATATGATTATAGCTTGATGGGTCATCTTTGAAAAGACGACAACACTTGATCATATGCATTATTCCTAGCTAGGGGCATATAACATTAGTGCTTGTTGGGAGGCAATCCAATAGTTATCTTAATTTTTTCTTTTTTACTTTCTATTTTGGTGTGATGACATTATTATTGCCGCTATAATAATTGTTTTTTTATGTTTACATTAGTGTTGGTACCAAGTAAATGCTTTCGGATGACTAGTATGATAAGTATAATTCATATGATGCAAAAACAGAAACTTTGACGTCGAGTGCAGAATTTCTTCAATCTTAGTGGACGTCTTTTGAAGCTGAATTATTTACATAGTATTACAGTAAAAATTCCTTAGGGCTTCCTAATTTTTCTTAATTTTTGGAATTGCATAAGTGTACATTTGTTACAGATCACTATAGATTGTTCTGTTTTAGACATATTTTGTTTTTAATTGCATAGTTTGCTTATTTTGATGATGCTATGGATTGTATCGGGGGTATAAGCCATGTAGAAGTTAGAATACAGGACCTATTATGCTATAATGAAATATTAATCAATTTACAATAGTACCTAAGTATTTGATATTTTTCTTTTACTAATGGATCTCACAAAGTTGTGTTGAAGTTGTGTGTGATTGAAAATTTCAAGTTTTGGGTGTTATCATGATGGACAAAGGAATAAGGAGCAGAAAGAGCCTAAGATTGGGGATGCCCAAAGCACCCCAAGGTAATATTCTTGGAGGACTCAAGCGTCTAAGCTTGGGGATGCCCCGAAAGGCATCTCCTCTTTCGTCTTAGACCATCGGTATGTCAGTTGGAGCTACATTTTTATTCGTAACATGATATGAGTTTTGCTTGGAGCGTCGTTTGCTTTTTATTTTTAGTTTGCCACAATCATCATTTTCTGGACACACCAACTTGAGAGAGACAAACATTCATCATGATCTGTTAGAATATTTTGTGTGCTTCACTTATATATTTTGGGCTTAGAAGTTGCTTCAGTACTTCACTTATATCTTTTTGAGAATGGTGGCGTGTAGATTTTATAGAAATATTTGCACTATAGTTCTTCTCTTATATTTTTGTGGGAGTTAAAAAATAGTAACGGTAATTTGCATGGGTCATAAAGCTAGTCCAAAAATAATAGGTATTCAATGAATGATGATCAAAACCATCAAGTAGCATACAAACAGAAATTGTGGGTTAATGATATTAATGTGCTAATATGAAAAAGGTGTGAGTGCATCATTGCTGATTCATAGAAGTACCGGCAATAATAGGTGTTAATTTCTTGTTTATCTAAATATTGAAAATCCATGACGGGGATGTGTGAGCTTTTTTATTCATAGTTAAAATCCTAATGTTGTTTCGAGTTAGAGTCACACGATGGTTAACTCCCCCCAACCCTCTCCCTCGAGGCATGCGGGTAGTGCTATAATTTGTGATCAAACTAATAAAACTTTTCAATAAGTATATGAGTTATTCATATCTAGTGAATCCATGGACATACGCAATCTCACCTCCTCATATTTTGCTAGTCCTCCAGTATCGTGCATTGCACATTCTCACCTCGAGGATCGACGCAAACTTCGTAGGTGCATCCAAACCCCGTGGCATGATATGCTCTGTCACACATAAGCCTTCCTATATATTCCTTAGAACAGCCACCATACCTACCTATCATGGCATCTCCATAGCCATTTCGAGATATATTGCCATGCAAATACCACCGTTACATCATATGACTAGTTCATTCATCACCATATTGCTTTGCATGATCATATAGAGCTGATATAGCATTTGTGGCAAAGCCACCAATCATCATATTGCTGATATATGTCATGCTAGATTATTGCACATCCCGGTACACTTCCAGAGGGATTCCTATTGAGTCATATTGCTTCATAGCTCTTCATATCGAGCTTTCATGAGTTGTAACTAAATAAAAGTGTGATGATCATCATTTCTAGAGCATTGTCCCTGTGATAAAAGGATGATGGAGATTATGATTCCCCGGGAAGTTGAGGTGAGACTCTCGATGAAAAAAAAATGGGGGAGGTCAAATGAGCCCACCATAATAAAAAAACGAAAAACAATAAGGAGAGAAAAATAGAGAAGGGGCTTTGCTACTATCCTTTACCACAATTTTGCCTCAAAGTGTCACCTTGTTCTTCATATAGATAGTCTGATGATATGTCATTTTCGTATGCTAGTGGGAATCACTTTTTCATTATTATAAACTTGGCTTGCATATTTCAATGAAGGACTTCCTCAAATGCCCGAGGTGTTCATAAGCAAGCAAGTTTGATGCACACCCCACTTAGCTTCATTTGAGTTTTCATACACTTATAGCTCTAGTGCATCATTTGCATGGCAATCCCTACTCCTTGCATTTACATCTACCGATGCGCATATCCATAGCCCGTCAGTATGCATAGTCGATGTGAGACTATCTTCTCCACTTTTTACCCCATTGACATCTACCACCATATTCTATTCCACCCTTATGCTATGCCCATGGTTCACGCTCATGTATTGCGTAAACAATAAAAAGTTGATTCACATTGAAAAAGTACAATCCAATTGCCCGACTTGGACACCGTGGTGCTTGACATTTGTATTAATGTGGTGAAGACGGATCCATGATTTGCTAATATGAAAAATGAATGGGCGTAAGAGATCTTTTAGGATCGTATACTTTGAAAGATTGATGATTTTTTTGCTTATGAATATAATTATTACTATGTTGATGTTTGTTAATTCACCATTTGTCAATGAGAAAACATGCAAAATAATACATATTGGGTAGCATGTCACATCAAAAATTATGCTTTTATCATTTACCTACTTGAGAACGAGGAGGAATTAAGCTTGTGGAAGCTTGATACGTTTCCAATGTATTTATAACTTTTTATTGTTCCATGATGATATATTATCAAACTAGGATACTTTTTGCGTCATAATTCACAAATTTATATTATCTTTGAGCACTAACCTACTGATCCAGTGTCGAGTGCTAGTTGTTGTTTTCTCTGTGTTTTTATACTTTTCATGTTTAAAGTACTAAACGAAGTTCGATTGCCCCAAAACTTTTTTTGTGATATTTTCTAGACCAAAACAAGACTTGGAAGTTTCGGGAGGAGGCGGGAAGTGTCACGAGGTAGGCACAAGCCAACAGGGCACGGTCAAGGGGGTCTACACGCCCTGATGGCTTTTCAATCCCTGGTGGCCCCACTTCCTCCAATCTCTAGCCTATAAATTCACATTATCCAAAAAAACTAAATATCACAGAGAAAAACTTTTTCCACCACCGCAAGTCTGTGTTCCACAGCTATCCCATATGGAGCTCCGTTCTGGCACAGTGTCGAAGGGGGGATTGATCACGGAAGGACTCTTCATCAACCTTGCGGCTGCCATGATGATGTGTGAGTAGTTCATCATAGTCCTACGAGTCCATAGTTAGTACAAATATGTCAATCTATCTCTCTATCTTGATCGTCAATAGAATTATTTTGACCTATCCAATGTAATTATTTCGTATGGTGTGGCTGTTGGGATCCGATGAATTGTGGGTTTATGTTCAGATTATTCATGAAAAGTATTTGAGTCTTCTCTAAAATTATTATGATTCTTATTTGCATGATCATCATAGCTTTGTAATTCTCTCCGATCTACTGAATTGCTTTGGACAAGTAGTTTGGTATTTGTCCAGTGAGAAGGGTGCGTAGTAGTCGGTTCAACCAGACGAGTTTCTATATCCTAGTGAAAGAAGAGGACAAGTTGCATCTTTGTGTTTCTCAACTTAGGATAAAATCATGGGGTTTATTCATATTGGTTGAGTTTACTTTGTATACATCATGTCACCACTCTCCAAGCATTAGTCTGTTTGTCATGAACTTAATACGTAGAGAGGCAAGCATAGAAGCAATCTTGAAGTCGAGTAAAAGAACTATGTGCAGGCAGCAGTCAGACCATTTGCTTATGGATGTGATGCCTATATACACATGATCATTGCCGTGAAAATCACTTCACTATCCTTTGTTCTGTCAGTTGACCAATAGTAATTTATTTACCCACCATATGTTGCTTTTACGAGAAATGCCCTTAGAGAACACTATGGCCCCCGGGTCTATTCACTTATATATTCAAAAAACTTATAATTTCCTCACTGTTATTATTTGTCTTTTATTTTATTTTGCAATTTACAATTCTCTACAATTATCTACACACCTCATTTGCTTGCAAATAACGAGATCAAGGGGATTGACAACCCTCTTGCCCGCGTAGGGTGCATGTTGTTTGCTCTTTTCTGTGCAGCCGCTGATGACGGTTGAGGATTGATTTTACTATTGGTTCGATAAACCTTGGTTTCTTAACTGAGGGAAATACTTAAACATATTGTGCTACAATTACCTGTTCCTCTTCACGGAAAACCGAACGCAGATCAGAAGTATCAGGAATCAATGCAAGACGGTGCCTGAGGTGGTCCCAAGGTATCCCGGCGTGGCTAGGCTATACGGACATGCCAGGTTACCTTGGAAGTCCCTCATAAGTCGGTTGGGGCTCTTATTTATGTGCAAGAAATATAATTTCCTGAGAAAAATCCTCTCAAAATTTCAGCCAAATCGGAGTTACGGATCTCTAGATATTTAGGAAACATTGAGACGCTAGAAAATAGACGCGAAAATAGAAGAGAAACATAGAAAGAAAGATCGAATCTCGGAGGGGATTCTGCCCTCTAGGAGTGCTACTGCGACAACAGACCTTCCCTGGTAACGGCGCCAGGAATCCTGCTGCTGCGGCTACGCCTATAGGGACTTCCTTGGCAAATATGAAAAGGATTTCCCTGCGGCCTTGGAGCCTTGCGTTGGTGTTCCCTTGAAGAGGAAAGGGTGATGTAGCATAGCGGCGGTAAGTATTTCCCTCAGTTTTTAGAACCAAGGTATCAATCCAGTAGGAGGAGAACGTCAAGTCACAAGTACCTGCACAAACACAAAGAGCTTGCACCCAACGCTATGAAGGGGTTGTCAATCCCTTATAGATTGTTTGCAAAGTGAGAACTGAAAGCAAAGAGTAAACAGAGCAAAGTAAAAGTGAAAGTGGAAACGATAGTTGTGAATAGACCCGGGGGCCGTAGTGTTCACTAGTGGCTTCTCTCATGAAAGCAAATAGATGGTGGGTGAACGAATTTCTGTCGAGCAATTGATAGAACCGCGCAAAGTCGTAACGTTATCTAAGGCAATGATTATATCTATAGGCATCATGTCCAAAACAAGTAGACCGATACTTTCTGCATCTACTACTATTACTCCACATGTCGACCCCTATCCAGCATGCATCTAGTGTATTAAGTCCAAAAGAACACAGTAACGCCTTAAGCAAGATGACATGATGTAGATGGACAATCTCATATCTACGATAAAAGCCCATCTTGTTACCCTTGATGGCAACAACACGATGCGTTCCTTGCTGCCCCTTCTGTCACTGGGAAAGGTCACCACACGGTATGAACCCAAAACCATGCACTTCTCCCATTGCAAGAATCATAGATCAAGTTGGTCAGACAAAACCCAAGACTCGGAGAGACTTACAAGGATATCAAATCATGCATATAAGAAATCAGCAAAGACTCAAATATAATTCATAGATAATCTGATCACAAATCCACAATTCATCGGATCTCGACAAACACACCGCCAAAGAGGATTAAATTGGATAAATCTCCATGAAGATCATGGAGAACTTTGTATTGAAGATCCAAGAGAGAGAAGAAGCCATCTAGCTACTAACTACTGACCCGTAGATCTGAAGTAGACTACTCACGAGTCGTTGGAGAGGCGATGATGTTGATGTAGAAGCCCTCCAACTCCAAAGTCCCCTCCGGCACGGCACCGGGAAGGGTCTCCAGATCAGATCTCGCGAAAACGGAAGCTTGCGGCGGCGGAAAAGTGTTTTCGTGGATGCCCTGATTTTTTCTGGATTTTTAGGGAATTTATAGGCCAAATACCTAGGGCAGGGGAGCGCCAGGGAGGCCACAAGCTTGGTTGCCGCGCCCCCCCTGGCCACGACAACAGGGCTTGTGGGCTCCCTGTGGGCCCACTGCCTTGGCCCTCAAGCCTTCCGATCTTCTTCCGTTCTGGAAAAATTTATTTCGGGGATTTTATTCCGTTTGGACTCCATTTCAAAATCAGATCTGAAAAGAGTCAAAAACACAGAAAAAACAGGAACTGGAACTTGGCACTGGATTCATAAGTTAGTCCCAAAAAAGGTATAAAAGGTAAACAAAACATCCAAAGTTGACAAGATAACAGCGTGAAACCATCAAAAATTATAGATACGTTTGAGACGTATCAAGGAGCCATGGTGGCCATGTACCATAGGGTAAACTCTCCTCCCATCTAGAGGGATACGAAGGAAGAAGAAGAAGGAGGGGGCACTCTCCCTCTCTCTCCCTGCGGCGCCAGAATGCATCCAGGGCAATCATCATGTGATGTCAATCTAGTACAACAACTCGGCCATCTTCATCAACACCTCCATCACCTTGCCTCATCTACTTTCATAGATCCGCTCTCCCGCAACCCGTTTTACCCCCTACTTGAACATGGTGCTCTATGCTTCATATTATTTCCAATGATGTGTTCAGTAGATTTTTGTTGTCCTATGGGTGATTGGCGAATTGCTATGATTGGTTTAAATTGCTTGCGGTTATGTTGTTGTCCTTTCTTGTCCATCATATGAGAGCTCTAATGGATCACACCATAGGGTTAGTTGTATGTTGATAGGACTATGCATTCGAGGCCAAGAATGACACAAGCTTCTTCCTAACATAGAAATTTATTCATACGAGATTGAAGGCGGATCAGTATATCTTAATGTTGTGATTAGGTTTTACCTTAATGAATGTTAGTAGTTGTGGATGCTTGCTAATAGTCCCAATCATAAGTCCGTACAATTACAAGTAAGGGATGCCATGCTAGCAATATCCTCTACCGCATAAAAACTTGCTATTAGTCTAGCGATATAGCCAATCACTTAGAGACAATTCCACAAATCCTACCACCACTTTTCCATACTCTCTATATTTACGTTGTTGTTCTTCTATTAAAACAACACATAACTTTTATTTCCACATTCTTTATTATCTTGCAAAACTATCTTACTACACCAACAAAGTACTTCTAGTTTTATTCACGCAAAGTAATTTATTTCTTGTACTAGGTATAGAGAACATTGTTGCGCCTAGAGTTGTATCGGTGGTCGATAGAACTTCAGAGAATATTAACTCTAGCTTTAGCTCCTCGTCGAGTTTGACACTCTACAATTGATGCCCTATACTTGGGGGTTATCAGGATGGGCTGAAGAAGGAGATGGATCTGGTCAAGAGGACGATTCATGACTAGAACAAGGATAAGTAATAGCTCAAGAAGAAAAATAGATGAGCTCAAAAATGATAACAAGATGGAATCTTCCATAGTTGATCTAATTAAGGTGGCCAAACTCAAGAACCCAGTGGTGTAGAGACGTCCTATACAAATGGTTTTTACCCCCTTTCTGCGACAGAGTTTCAAATCATCGCCTTGCATGTGTTTGCGATAGGGGGGCCATCCCACACGACACTCAAAAAACATCTACGATATTGAGTGAGAATTCAAACGTTTGGGAGAACTAAGCGTGTGTGATGTGTGTATCCATCACAAATGAGAGTAATTAGTAAACCGTTTGGGATGTCTCATATTTCCCAAACTAACCATCCTTGCTACTTGTGTGGGGTCACATTACCATCGCATGCGCTTTCCTGTGGTGCATTGTTTATGATGCACACGGTATCACAAATAATTCATGATTGTAAAATGTGTATGATAAGGAGACTATCACACACATTTAGTTCTAAAAACTCGTCTGTGATCGGACCTCAGAGTGCATACAGTTGTGTGTATAAAACCGTATGCGACGGCTGAATCTATCCCACACATTGCGCCCACGGTAAACGACTATCATATATAAAATATAACAAATGTTTCATCTATAGTACCCGTGTCGGATGAAGACCTATGGCACTCGTTCTTGTATGACCAAAATTTATGATGGAGACGACATCATAATAGTTCATGCTTCCAAAGCGTGTGTGATAAGGAGACTATCATAAACACTTGATAAGAAGGAACTATGTGCATTGCTGTTGTTAATCTCACATGTTATTTCCTGGCTGATTGTGTGTGCATTAGATATTCATCGCACACATTGTGAGTGGAGAAACGTGTGTGATTTGAAGTTGATCACAAACATTTTGCTTTCTCAAACTATGTGCATTGTAATTGACCGCATATCATAATTTACCCGCAATTTAATCCGTGCATTTAAAATTCATAGATTTTAAATTTGAAAGTACGCAATCGCTTATTTCATATCAAATAATGTTTACAAATATCAAGAATGCATAATTTGATTCACAACTACATATATTGAAGAACTACTGAAGCACTAACTGAAAAAACTATAGAAGTACAAAATAAACAATGATGAACAAAAGTTGTAGTAAACATGGCAAACATATAGTCAAAAAACATTCTGGTTGCTAGAGAAGGTGAAGCATGATGCCCATATTGTTCCCTCCCCCATGCCTAGCACACGCACAACTCTAGGCCAACCCCTTGTGATGGCCACCCACCCATCCTTCAACGTCTTCATTACGACTTCTCGATACTCATTGTAGTTTTTATGTACTATGCAAGGTAATCCTGAGTAAAATGCTTTGGGAACCACTCCAAAAGAAAAAAAGATTGAGACGTTGTTATGTAACAAATCATTATGGGCACTAAAAAGACAAGGCTAGAGAATTTGTAGTTACCATCCTACAGCTCACGGTTGTGTTGGATAGAGCATAAAAAATAGAATAATTGACATTGTTTGTTTCTTTTTCCTAACAATCCTTATTAGTTTCCTCACTTGATGCTGGTTGGTGAATGTTTCATTGCCCCATACGCAAAAAGGGTCCAGGCGTCTATCTGTACCAAGGATATATGTACCTACAAGCGAAAATCAATATTAGAAGCTAAAATGAAAATATAGAATGGTGTAACATAATACTCCCTCCATTCCACAATGTGTTGCATATAAATATTTTGAGAAGTCAAACTTAACTAACTTTGACCAAGTTTGTAGTGAAAAACATATACATCTAGAATACCAAATACATTTCATTATATACAACACAAAACTTACTACCATATTGTATATATTTTGGTGTGGTATATACAAATAATATTATTTATAAATTTTAGTCAAACTTTGCATAGTTTGACTGTTCGACACATCTATATGCACTACATTATGGAACAGAGGGAGTATAAGCCGAGGGATGAAACTAACCTCGGTGGAAAATGTTGGCCACTCCCATTCTTGTCATGTGTATGTACATGGGAAGTCATGGTAAGTACAACATGCTTAACAACGACCAAATATAGACAAAGTAAACAACGTAATCTCCAAATGATAGCTTGAATGTGTTGGTTTTAGCATGCTATTAAAGAAGATAAAAAATTGTAGGGGGTGTTGGTTATAATAGGCTTAAGAGTGACAAAATATTGTAATTGAAACAACTATTGTTCAAAATGAACAAAATGTAGCTCATGCTTAAACATCACGAAGGATAAATATGTAAACAGAAGTGAAGGGCACGTATTGACAATATGAAGTATAAAATATTCTATAGATGAAATTGAACTGCATTGTTCATATTTGTATGTAGTGAACATCACAACAAATATAGCCATTGAAAATAGGACAAATTCTCATGGTAACAAACCTAACAACCAGATACAAAAAAGCAAGACACATGCTTGAAAACTAGACAAATGCTCGCTGCAACCAACCTAACAACCAAATAAAGATAAACAAGGCATATGTTCACTATAGCAACCAAATATAGCCATTGGTGAAATTGAATAGGTCAATACATGCTTACACAGCAGATAGCCCTATTAAACAATACATTTTTGGATAAGTGTAATAATTGAACACAACATAGTTAAAATATAAAGCTATTACACCAATGGGTATGAGTGGTCTGGCTAGAAAAAGTAGAATTTTCTCACATGATGTTGTCTTACTTCTCATGGATGGGCTCCTTCCACTTGGAAGAGCACATACCAAAGGTGCGCTTCCTGATGTTGCAGATGGGGTGTTTCCCCTAGGAAGAGACGTAGTGGGTTCCCTTCTTGTGGTATTGGTCGATGTGATCTGATTTTGCAGCTAAGGATCCCAAGCCACTCGTAGAATGTGTCCTTCTGAAACGACAAAAGAGACTCAATGACGTACAAGGATCGATTAACGGAAGGGTGCTACTTACAAACGGCATTCTGATTTTCCCCGAAGAGGAGGGGAGATGCAACACAGTAGAGATAAGTATATACCTCAGTGAGAACCACGATTATCAGACCAATAGGAGGACCACAAAAATGCCCCCTTCAGCGCCTACACACAAAAGAGCACACACTTGCATTCTTTGCGGGCAACAGGGTTGTCAATCCCCTTGAACTCGTTACTTGCTAACGATAAGTAGTGATAGGTAGATAATATAAATGTAAAATAAACTGAAGGTAAATATATGGCGGCAATATTTTTAGTGTTTCGTAATTTTACTTTTGAAGACTCGGGGGGCCATAGTTTTTGCTAGAGGCTTCTCTCTCATAGAAAGCATACGGTGGGTAAACAAATTATTGTTGGGAAACTGGTAGAAAAGTGCATAGTTATGCAATATATATTCATGGAAATGATCACACATATAGGCATCATGTCTGTAAGCAAGTAGACCGAATCCTTCTTGCATCTACTACCATTAGTCCACTCATAGACCGCTATCCAGCATGCATCTAGAGTATTAAGTAAAACACAGTAACGCTTTAAGCAAGATGACATGATGTAGACGAAGTAAAATCAACTAATATGAACGAAACCCATCATTTTATCCTTAATGGCAGCAGTACCAATATGTGCCATGCACTACAGGAATCGAGCATTTTTCCATCATGACGCTACAGACGGCAACAATTTTGTCGTCAGCCCGTGACGGCAAAAACTGTCGTCAACCCATGTGCCCGCAAAGGTAATTTTGCTGTCAGCATTTTTCTGGCAGACAGCAAAAAAATTGCCATCAGTGAAAATGGTTTGCCGTCAGATATTATGAGGCAGACAAAAAAAACCTAACAGAACCACTCAGACAACATTAACTCTTTGCCGTCAGCCGAACTGGAATGCAAGACGGACAAGATTACGAGTTTCCCGTCACTTGTTATCAATACGTGATGACAATGAATTTTCTTTTAAATATAAACAACAGCCAGGTGCAGATATGGTCCATTGTAGCTCACTGAACCAAAATGGCACAAAAGGGCGTGGAAACTACATCAGCCAACGAGAGGATATAAATTTACACAAAGGACCTTGACATTAGCACAACTCCTAAAGCAGTCCTCATGTATTACATAAAGCACCCTGGAACTAAAGAGAAAAAATAAATCAGGTCCCTTGGCTTCTTCTCCACTGCATTGATGCAGCACATTGTCGAACAGGGCCAGCAGGCGGCGGGTGCGGGGCCGGCAGGCGGCGGGTGCAGGGCCAGCAGGCGGAGAGGAGCTCCTCGGGCACCCCATCCGACTCCTGCAGTCGCGCCGCACGGATCTTAACAAATCCAGGGACGGACGCCCTAAGGCCGAGCTGATGGAGGCGCAGGAAGGAGGCGTGGTCATGTGAGAGGCGATCCGCGGTGGCGCCGGCGAGTGTCATGGTGGCTCAGGTCGCCGGATCCGGGGCCGAATCGATGGATTTGTGCCTGAGGTTTCTGGACCTGACGCGATGGGTGGTGGTGGGTACGGGGGTTGGCGGCGTCGCCGCCAGCGACCTGATCTGGAGGGTGGGTGGTGGGGTGCGGGAGGTAGGGGTGGTTGGTGAGGCGCCAGAGCGAGGGGGTGGTTGGGCGTTGGAGGAAGGGGTGGGTGGTGGTGGGCGCGAGGGGCAGGGGCGCCGCCGCCGGCGACCTGATCGGGAGCGTGTGTGGTGGTGCGTCGGAGGTAGGGGTAGGTAGTTGATACGTCTCCGTCGTATCTACTTTTTCGAACTCTTTTGCCCTTGTTTTGGACTCTAAGTTGCATGATTTGAATGGAACTAACCCGGAGTGACGCTGTTTTCAGCAGAATTGCCATGGTGTTGTTTTTGTGCAGAAATGAAAGTTCTCGGAATGTCCTGAAAATTTACGGTGATTTTTTCTGGAATAAAAGAAAAATACCTGCGCAAAGATCCACCGGAGGGGGTGCCAGTGGGCCACAAGCCCACATGCCGCGGCCAACCCCTAGGCCGCGTCGTGCAGGCTTGTGGGGCCCACGTGGCACCACCGCCCCCAAACTCAGCTCTATATCTTCCGTTTTGCCTGGAAAAAATCAGAGAGAAGCTTTCATCGCGTTTTGCAATACGAAGGGCAGATCTGGAGTCCGTTTCAGGCTCCGGAGAGGGGAAATCGTCGCCATCGTCATCATCAACCTTTCTCCATCCAAAATTCCATGATGCTCTTCATCGTTCGTGAGTAATCTCATCGTAGCCTTGCTGGACGGTGATGAGTTGGATGAGATCTATCATGTAATCGAGTTAGTTCTTAACGGGGATTGATCCCTAGTATCCACTATGTTCTAGATTGATGTTGCTACTACTTGGCTATGCTTAATGCTTGTCACTAGGGCCCGAGTGCCATGATTTCAGATCTAAACCTATTATGTTGTCGCCAATATATGTGTGTTTTAGATCCTATCTTGCAAGTTGTAGTCACCTACTATGTGTTATGACCCGGCAACCCCGGAGTGACAATAGTCAGAACCACTCCCGGAGATGACCATAGTATGAGGAGTTCACGTATTCACCGCGTGTTAATGCATTGGTCCGTTTCTTTATTAAAAGGAGAACCTTAATATCGCGTAGTTTCCATTAGGACCCCGCTGCCACGGGAAGGATGGACAATAGATGTCATGCAAGTTCTTTTCCCTAAGCACGTATGACTACATACGGGATACATGCCTACATTAGATTGATGAACGAGAGCTAGTTACATATCTCTCCGTGTTATAGCTGTTACATGATGAATCACATCCGTCACACTCATCCATCACCAATCCACTGCCTACGAGTCTTTTACTACTGGTCCTGGCTACGTTACTTTGCCTAGGCTTGACCCTTGCTACAAAAGGGATTGGGCCACTTTGTTGCTGCTGACACTACTGTTGTTACTTGTTACTTTGTTATTGCTGCTACTACTGTTCCTTACTACTCCGCTGTTACTTTTTGCAATACTTTGTTGGCGCCGTTGCCGAGGCTAGGTAAGCAGCACTAACATCCCGTCAACAAGGCTTTTTCTGGCACCGTTGCTATCGTACTACCTTGCTACTGATACTTTGCTTGAAGACACTAATCTCTCAGGTGTGCTTGGATCTGACACATTCAGCTGCTAATACTTGAGAATATTCTTTCGCTTCCCGTCGTGCGAACCAACAAATTTGGGTTGAATACTCTACCCTCTTAAACTGCTGCGATCCCATACGCTTGTGGGACATCAAGGCTTTTTCTAGCGCCGTTGCCAGGGAAGCATATCTATATTCTCTAAGTCACTTGGGATTGACGTTTGCTGATCACTATGTGGAATCCGAAAGATCCAAGAACTAAAATCCAACCTTCCAGTACGAGGAGAGGTAAGGAACTGCCATCTAACTCTGCACTTGATGCACCTTCAGATTTGAGTAAGTTTGCGACTTCGCCTCCTACTAGAATTCTTGATATGTCGCATGTGCTTGATGATGCTACTTCTGCTGCCCATGATGCTTATGATGCTATGCTTGATACTATGCGTGATGATGCTATGCTAGATACTATGCCTGCGATGCCTGATACTGCTTTGCCACTTGGTGCATTCCTTGACGCACATATTGCTAGAGTTGCTGCTAGATGTGATGATACTTATGAAACTGTTGATACTATTGAAGTAGAACCTGCTACTATGCCTGAATTGCCTGTTATGCCTCATACACGCTATGTGATGGAGCGAGAGATATCTGAGTACTTCCTTGCGTGTAAGGATAGCTATGATGTTGAGAAACTTCTACGCAAGTGGAAAGAAAAATCTCTGAACGATAGGATGAAATACGACCCGAAGTTTGCCACTTCGCCTATCTTTGTGACCGATAAGGATTATGAATTCTCTGTCGACCCTGAGTTAATCACTCTGGTCGAATCTGATCCTTTTCACGGTTATGAGTCTGAAACGGTTCTAGCTCATCTTACCAAACTGCACGATATAGCCACCCTATTCACTAGTGAGGAAAAGATCCGCCACTACTATATGCTCAAGTTGTTTCCTTTCTCGCTAAAGGATGATGCTAAGACCTGGTTCACTTCTCTTGCTCCTGGTTGTGTGCGTAGTCCCTAGGATATGGTCTACTACTTCTCTGAAAAATATTTCCCTGCCCATAAGAAGCAAGCTGCCTTGCAGGAAATATACAACTTTGCTCAAGCTGAGGAGGAGAGTCTCCCACAAGCTTGGGGGAGGCTCATCCAGCTACTGAATGCTTTGCCTGATCACCCTCTTGAGAAGAATGAAATACCTGATATCTTCTATAATGGACTTACCGATGCTTCCAAAGACCACCTAGATAGTTGTCCCGGTAGTGTCTTTTGGGAACGAACTGTAGAACAAGCAGAGATTCTACTGAATAACATCGTGTGCAATGAGAATGCTTGGACTATTACCGAACCACCGCCTAATCCAACTCCGAAGAAAAGAGGTATTCTATTCCTCAGTCCTGAAGATATGCAAGAAGCCAAGAAATCTATGCGAGAGAAAGGCATTAAATCTGAAGATGTCAAAAATCTACCGCCTATCGAAGAGATCCATGGTCTTGATAACCTGATACAGGTAGTAGAAGTAAATTCTCTGCGTAGGTTTGATGAGAGTGATATTCCTTTTGATAAACCTGCTAGCTTATGCATGGATGAATTTGATAACTTCGTTGTCAAACAACAAAGTTTTAATGATTATGTTAGCAGACAATTGGAAAAGAATGCTCGTATGCTTAGTCATTTAAGTGCTTGTGTGGACAGAAATGTCAATGATCTTAAGCTTCTGAGTAAGCATGCCTCTATGGTTACTACTGAGGTAGAACAAGTACTTAAAACTCAAAATGACTTGCTCAATGAGTTGAATGACAATTCCGTCAGAGTCGTTACTAGAGGCAGTAGAATGACCCAGGAACCTCTCTATCCTGAGGGTCATCCGAAGAGAGTTGAACAAGATTCTCAAGGAGTTAGCACTGATGCACCTAGTCATCCTAGAAAGAATAAGAAAGATGATAGGTAGCTGCATGCTAGCAACCCTGTTGCTGCTACACCTGAGAGTCCAAACGATGCATCTGTCTCTAATGCTGAAACACAATCTGGTGATGAACATGAGCCTAATGATAATATCAATAGTGATGTTCATGAAGATGCTCAACCTAGCAATGATAAGGATGTGGAGATTGAACCTAGTGTTGATCTTGATAACCCACAGCGTAAGAATAAGAGATACGATGAGAATGACTTCACTGCTAGGAAGCATGGTAAAGAAAGGGAACCATGGGTTCAAAAATCCATGCCCTTTCCTCCTAAACCATCCAAGAAAACGGATGATGAGGATTTTGAGCGATCCGTTGAAATGGTCAGACCTGTCTTTCTGCAGATGCGTTTGACAGATATGCTCAAAATGTCTCAGTATGCTAAGTACATGAAAGATATTGTGACTAATAAGAGGAGGATACCTGATCTTGAGATCTCCGCCATGCTTGCTAACTATACCTTCAAGGGTGGAACTCCGAAGAAACTAGGTGATCCTGGTGTGCCCACTATACCTTGCTCCATTAAAGGTAACTACATTAGAACTGCTTTATGCGACCTTGGAGCCGGTGTTAGTGTTATGCCTCTTTCTCTTTATCGTAGACTTGAACTGGATAAGTTGACACCCACGGAAATCTCTCTGCAAATGGCCGACAAATCAACTGCTTTCCCTATTGGCATTTGCGAGGATGTGCCTGTTGTGGTTGCTAACACCACTATCTTAATAGACTTTGTTATCTTGGATATTACCGAGGACGATGCCATTGCGGTCATCCTCGGAAGACCCTTTTTAAACACTACAGGGGCTGTTATAGATTGCAACAAAGTCAATGTCACTTTCCATGTCAACGGTAATGAGCATACGGTGCACTTTCCGAAGAAACAATATCGAGTACATTGCATCAATGCTATCGAAAAAACTTCATCGGTTCTTATAGGGAGCTTTGAATACCCTATTCCTCGTGTCAAGATGAAGTATGATTTGCTTGTTCGAGAGATACACATCCCCATTGAGGTGACTTAGTGACTATTCGAAAATTCTCCATTCTCATTTGCGATTCGAGAAAGTTTTGTCGAGGGGATTTGATCAAGCCCATTGACGGATTTCTTTCGATGACCATGACATGGATGAATCAAGGAGTCATAAACTTCTGTTCCAAGATTTCACTTTAGGTTTCTTAGAAGAAAAATGATAGATTTAGTTTAGTTTTCCCTGTTTTCCAATTTAGCGTCTGATAGAAAAGTACCCCAAAAATACAAGTTCTCCGAACGCTGTGAAAATCTAGTATGATTTTTTCTGGAATATTTGAAAAATACTGGGACAAAGAGTCTGTCTCTGGGCCACACCAGTGGGCCACAAGCCCTAGGGGCACGGGCACCCCCCCTGGCCAGGCCACCCAGGCTTGTGGGGCCCACAGGAACCCCCTACACTCACTCTTGCTCTCATCCGCTTCTCCTACCTCCATAAAAAATTGTTTCACAGCTCAAACCCGTGTGCTCGCTCCTCTTGCTGGGGTTTTTGATCTCTTTGCTCAAATCACCGTTCTCCGAACTGTTTTGGGGAAATTACTCCTTGGCAAGTGACTCCTCCATTGGTCCAATTAGTTTTTGCTCTAGTGCCTTATACTCCGCGTATTTTTGTTGCCTTGATGACCATGTTCTTGAGCTTTGCATGCTGATTCTAGCTGGTCCCAAGTAGTTTTGATGCGTAATATGGTCTCTAGGCACTTGTTGGAGTAGTTGCTACGAGTTTTGTTGAGCCTTATTCACTTTCCCTTAGAATCCCTAAAAATTTCAGAAATTTTTAGAGATAGAAAAGGGAAAATATGAGGAGGTTCTTAAGAGGCTCGTCAAGCCATGATCCCAAGGATGATGGGAGTGAGAAGAAGGCCAAGTATCCGGTCCCTCGAGTCGCAGAAGTTCGCGCGTGCGAATGGCCAAGCGACGCGTTCTTACGCGATGAAGGAATTTATGACGACTTTTATCACTTGGTGGAGAAAGCAGGCCTTACCGCCTTCGTTGAAGAAAAATGTTCGCAATACCTCCTCCTCACTAATATCTTCGTACAAAGCTTTAACTTCTATCCGAGGAATAATCCTCCTATGGTTGAGTTCAAACTTTATGATGTCCCCCAGCGCATGTCACTCTAGGACTTTTGCAATGTTTGAAAATTACCTTATGTTGGGGATATTCATGAACCTCGTCCACGGGACTTGGAATATTTCATCGGTACAATTGTTGTAGGAGAGGAGAGAGGAGTGTCTTGTGCTAGAGCTGCTAGCATTCATTTTCCCGTGCTTCGGTACTTCTCACTATTTGTGGGAAAATGTTTGATTGGCCGCGGGAAAGCTGGGTCACTTAGTTCGCCAGATCTTGCGGTCTTGCGCGAAGCCCTTTATAACGAGCTTGGGCGCCATAGTAGCTCAACGGTAGAACCTAAACCGTTCTAAAGGTGTTGTCTATGGAGGTATCTATGCTACTCGTCTTGCCAGACACTTTGAGATACCCATTAGACTGGAGGAAGAAGAAGAGGTTCTTCTTCCCGAGAGATATCTCGATTACGATAGCATGGTTCGCCATGACTTTCTTGATAGAGATATAGGTGGAAGGATGATTTATAACCTGGTATTTAGTCAGGGTACTCGTGAGACTATTACTTTGCCTGCTCCTTCTTTGTTCAATCTTCATGCAGGCAGGTACACTATTATGCCCTCGGACATCTACGGATATTGGGGCCTAGCCCAACCACAGGTGCCCATGCCTGAGCCATCAGTCGAGTATCAGACGCCAATTTATCAGTGGGAGCCAGAGGAGCTCACACAGCAGTGGCATCCACAGTCCACTCCGGAGTACCCCGGAGCTGGTTATTTCCCTCCTTGGGAGTAGACCAAGTTAGGCCAAAAGCCTCAGCTTGGGGGAGTACGTGTTCTCACCGACTTTACATTCTTGCTTATGCTTTCACTTTGTTAGCCGGTATTCACACTTTGCCACTTTATCATCCATGCTAGTTTATTTTCTTTTTCTCGTTTTCTTTTCGTGTGTCTGTCTAGTTTGAGAAAACCCAAAAAGATTTTCTTTTTCTTCTTTTTCTTGTTGGGAGCTTTCCTGTGTAGAAAGTTTTCTTTTTCTTTCGGTCAAGGTAGAAGATATTGGATACAATGTTTAGTGGCTCTTGCATGCATACCTGTTTAGCTTTCAAAGAGCCATATTATTTTGTCTTCTCCTTTGATTTTGCCTGCAGATTCCAGCTTTAGTCCAATGCACGAGCACTCTTATTATTGTTCACATCGTTCGGTCGTGCAAGTGAAAGGCAATAATGACGATATATGATGAAGTGACTGAGCCTGGAAAAGATGGTACGAACTCGATCTATTTTGTTTTTGTAAATATGACTAGCTCATCATGCCTGATTCATCTTTGTTGTGAGGGAAACATGTTTGCAATGACAACTTAGAGATCATAGTTGCTTATGCCATGCTTATTTAGCTAGGAGCTTCTAATGGTTTGTCTTGGTTGCCAACATGAATGTTGAGATGACTATGATGTAGTATGATAGGATGGTATCCTCCTTTGAATGTTCCAAGTGGCTTGACTTGGCGCATGTTCACGGATGTAGTTGAAACAAAATCAACATAGCCTCTATGATGTTCATGTTCATGGTGATTTATGTCCTACTCATGCTTGCACTCAATGTTAGTTAATCTCAATGCATTTTGATGACCGTTGTCGCTCTCTAGTTGGTCGCTTCCCAGTCTTTTGCTAGCCTTCACTTGTACTAAGCGGGAATACTGCTTGTGCATCCACCTCCATAAACCCAAAGTTGTGCCATACGAGTCCACCATACCTACCTATGTGCGGTATCTACCTGCCGTTCCAAGTAAATTTGCATGTGCCACTCTCTAAGCCTTCAAGAAATAATCTGTTTTGCATGCCCGAACCGCTCATGTGGTGGCAGGGGGCTATTGGTATCTTCCATGCTAGGCGTGTTATCCTCGATATGTGTTTATTCACTATCATTCATGAGAAAGGGGCCGGTAATTGGAATTCCCAGTTCCATGGTCAAATCGAAAAGATAATTGCAAACAAAACTCCCCCGGGATTGATGTTGGTTTGGACGGTACCCGAGGATTCGGCTAGCCATGGAGTGTGATTGATTGGTGGTGGGGGAGTCAAAACTTTACTTTTCTGTTTGGGAACCGCCTATAGAATGTGTAGCGTGGAAGATGTTGAGAACTCTTAGTCATTGCGTTGACAATGAAAGCATGCCACACAAAATTATTATCTCTGTTTTAAAAAGCTTGAGCTCTCGCACCTCTGCAAATCAATGCTTCCCTCTGCGAAGGGCCTGTCTATTTATGTTCCTGTTGAGTCATCCTCCTCTTATAAAAGCATCAATTAGAGAGCACCTCTATCATTTTTATGCTTTGCTTTTAATTGTGTTGAGTATGACTATGACTGGATCTTCATTGCCTTGATTTACAATGTTTAGTTAGCCCTTGGTCTTTGAAGGTGCTCTGCATTTATGTTTTGCGGTCTCAGAAAGAGCTAGCGAGATACCACATGTTTGTACTGCTTCATGTTGTTTTGATTGAAGTGTTGACATTTGAGACTTATTATTATTTGCTCCCTAGTTGATTATGCCATTGATATGAATTTACCGTGAGACCTAGATGTCATTTTCTTATGTGGTTTGCTTGTGATGTTGCTGAAATTCTGGTTATGAGTTAGACATAGTTCGTCAAAGTTTTTCTTTAGTCTCTCTCAGTTTTTCAACTGAGTTGCTTGAGGAAAAGCAAGGCTTTAAGCTTGGGGGAGTTGATACATCTCCGTCGTATCTACTTTTTCGAACTCTTTTGCCCTTGTTTTGGACTCTAATTTGCATGATTTGAATGGAACTAACCCGGACTGACGTTGTTTTCAGCAGAATTGCCATGGTGTTGTTTTTGTGCAGAAATTAAAGTTCTCGGAATGTGCTAAAAATTTATGGAGATTTTTCCTGGAATAAAAGAAAAATACATGCGCAAAGATCAACCGGAGGGGGCGTGCTAGTGGGACACAAGCCCACAGGCCGCAGCCACCCCCCTAGGCCGCGCCGTGCAGGCTTGTGGGGCCCACGTGGCACCACCGCCCCCAAACTCAGCTCTATATTTTCCGTTTCGCCTGGAAAAAATCAAAGAGAAGGTTTCATCGCGTTTTGCGATACGGAGGCGCCGCCACATCCTGTTCTTCATCTGGAGGGCAGATTTGGAGTCCGTTTCGGGCTCCGGAGAGGGGAAATCTTCGCCATCGTCATCATCAACCTTTCTCCATCGACAATTCCATGATGCTCTTCATCGTTCGTGAGTAATCTCATAGTAGGCTTGCTGGACGGTGATGAGTTGGATGAGATCTATCATGTAATCGAGTTAGTTCTTGACGGGGATCGATCCCTAGTATCCACTATGTTCTAGATTGATGTTGCTACTACTTGGCTATGCTTAATGCTTGTCACTAGGGCCAGAGTGCCATGATTTCAGATCTGAACCTATTATGTTGTCGCCAATATATGTGTGTTTTAGATCCTATCTTGCAAGTTGTAGTCACCTACTATGTGTTATGACCCGGCAACCCCGGAGTGACAATAGCCGGAACCACTCCCAGAGATGACCATAGTATGAGGAGTTCATGTATTCACCGCGTGTTAATGCGTTGGTCCGGTTCTTTATTATAAGGAGAACCTTAATATCCCGTAGTTTCCATTAGTACCCCGCTGCCATGGGAGGGATGGACAATAGATGTCAGGCAAGTTCTTTTCCCTAAGCACGTATGACTACATACGGAATACATGCCTACATTAGATTGACGAACGGGAGTTAGTTACATATCTCTCCGTGTTATAGCTGTTACATGATGGATCACATCCGTCACACTCATCCATCACCGATCCACTGCCTACGAGTCTTTTACTACTGGTCCTCACTATGTTACTTTGCCTAGGCTTGTCCCTTGCTAGAAAAGGGATTGGGCCACTTTGCTACTGCTGTCACTACTACTGTTACTTGTTACTTTGCTGCTGCTGCTACTACTGTTCCTTACTACTCCGCTATTACTTGTTGCGAGACTTTGTTGGCGCCATTGCCGAGGCTAGGTAAGCAGCACTAACATCCCGTCAACAAGGCCTTTTCTGGCACCGTTGCTATCGTACTACCTTGCTACTCATACTTTGCTTGCAGACACTAATCTTTCAGGTGTGGTTGGATCTGGCACATTCAGCTGCTAATACTTGAGAATATTCTTTCGCTTCCCGTCGTGCGAACCAACAAATTTGGGTTGAATACTCTACCCTCGGAAACTGTTGCGATCCCATACGTTTGTGGGACATCAATGGTCGGGCACCGGAGGGAGGGGGTGGTGGGCGTCGGAGGTACGGGTGGGTGGTGGTGGGCGCGGGGGGTGGGGGCGGGGGGTGGCAGATCGTGGCTGGTGGGGGAGAGAAGAAATGGAGACGTGCGGTGCAGGGATGTGCGTCGATGGGGTGAGGACTCAGGGTGTGGTGGGTTGGAGAAGATGTGTGGTGTGGATACTGCCACGTCATCGATCCGCGTGATCGATCCGTGTGATGTCCTCCTTCTTTGTCGTCTACCATTCTTTTTACAGAAGGCAAATTATGTCTTTGCCGTCATCCGGTTAATTTTACAAACGGCAAAAAAATTTCCACCCACGTTCGTGCGTGGTGGGATGGGGTGGGCTGGTGTGTCTCAGATCTTGCCACGTCATCGATCTGCATGAACGATCCGTGTGTTGTGCTTGTTCTTAGCCGTCATCAGTTTCTATTACAGACGACAAATTATGTCTTTGCCGTCACCCGTTTATTTTTACAAACGGCAAAATATTTTTTCCGTCTACAATTTTTCTTATAGACGGCAAAATATGTTTACGCCGTCAGTCATTCTTTGCCGTCATCAGCTGACGGCAAAAGTTATCTTTGCCGTCATCTACGATGAAAACCTGATGGCAAAGATATTAACACATGGCAAATTACCTGATTCCCATAGTGATTTCCTTTCTGTCACTAGGATTGAGCACTGTAAGATTGAACCCATTACAACGCACCACTCCCGCTGAAGATAAATCAATCTAGTTGACCAAACCAAACTGGAAGATCGAACAAAGCTATCATAATCATGCATATAAGTATTCAGAGATAACTAAAATACTTTTCATGAATAATCTGAACAAAAACCCACAATTCATCGAATCCCAACAAACACACCGCAAAAGAGTGATTACATAAGATAGATCACTGCGGGAATCGCGGTGATCTTGGTGATGAAGAAAATAGAGAGAGAGAGAGATAGCCATCTAGGTACTAACTACAAACCCTTAGGTTTGTGGTAAACTACTCACACATCACCATGGGAGCAGCAAGGTTGATGTAGAAACTGGTGCATCGACGTGCTATATAAACAGTTTCAACCCCTTTCCATGACGTTGTTTAATCGGGGGGTTCATCCCACACGAACCAAAAAATCGTCGGGGATGGTGACCTATGAACACAAATCTTTCGCAAAACTAAGCATATGGGATGTTCGCATCTATTAGAAATAACAAGTAAGAGATATCAGACAACCATTTGAGATGTGTCATATTTCCCATATGGCCCATCTTTGCTACTCGTGTGAGATCGCATTACCATCGCAAGAGCTACTATGTGGTGCATCATTTAGGATGTGCACCCCATCACAAACAGTTCGTAACTATAAGTTGTGTATGATGAGGAGACTATCACACACATTTTTCCTACAACATCGTTTGCGATATACCAAGATTCCAAACGATCGAACTGTCATAATCGTGTAGGATGCATATGACATAACAAACAATGAACCATTATAATGCGTGTAAGATAAAGATACTATCACAAACATTTAGGTTAGTTTAACCTTTTTATATTGTCTAACATCACACACATTTTTGCACGTGACAATTGTGTGCGTTGTCGCACATGATTTCTCTCTCTCGGACGTGTCAAATCCTCACGTATATCACATACGTTCTGCTTTATAAACCGTGTGGGGTGTAATGACATCCACAACATATTTTTTTCGTTAATTTAATCGTCACAATTTTTAATTCTACAGAAACTGAATTTCAAAGAATCTATAGAATTTTTCATATCCATCTTATATAGATATATATTCAACAACCAATGCATTATTCCGTTGACCAAATAAAGAATGATGAACCTCGGTTGCATACTTGTATTAAATATGGTAAATCAAGAGGCGAAAAACATTCTGAGAGTTGTAAAGGATGAAGTGGAATGCCCATATTGTGTCCTCCTCATGCAAATGCAAACACCACTCGAGGCCAGCCCCTTGTGATGGCGGACCGCCCATCCTTCTCTGTATTGATGAGAAATCTACATAGTCATCATGGCCTTTTAAATATACTTTAACTTTTGCATGTTGAAAGCACAATTGCTTCCTACGGTGGTTTTGATAATGATCACCACATATGCATCATTGGACTAATGTGTTTTCCAAGTATATTTCAGAAAAGTTCAAAAGATGCTATGGCTTAAGGTTTTTGTGGAGATGCCACTTGATGCAAGAAAGGAATAATATTGGCTCATGTTTCAAGCTAGAAGACTCTTCATTTTATATTTGTGAGAAATCACTTTTTGAGTCCATAGGAAAGACAATACTATTAAAAGGGGGTGAGGTAGTAAAATGAACTGATTGCTCAAATGCTCCAAGTTAGCCACCAAAACACTGAGTAATTTTTCCCACATATCAACTCTGTCAAGTTCCACATTCACAAACTCGGTGTCTACAACATTTCCACATCGGACCCATCGAATTTGAACCTTAGACAGAACCCTAGCCATTCCTGCCAAATCGGTGCAACCGAAACTGCATCGGTAGTATCGAGTTTCGGTGACCAACATTCTGTTGCGAAGGTACACAAAATCTGAATTTCCAAGTTTGAGAATCGGTGCCACTGAGTTTGGCCATCCGTAGAACTGCATGTGTAGGGTGTACTTGACTTGTTATAACTACCATAGCTGCCTCTCATGTAAAATTGGGAAAAGGCAAAAAAATTATGTTGTCAAGTAGTCTAATCACCCCCCCCCCCTCTAGACATACTTTCGATCCTACACATGTCCACTAATCATGTAGCTTGAGAGTTAGTCTTGAGTAAATTGCTTTGGAACCTGCTACAAACAAAAAAGATTCATAATTGTAAATTTGGAAACTACTACTCATTATGGACAGTAAAAGAAAGGTAGAGAGTTCTTAGTTACCATCCCGCGGTTTATTGTTGTCTTGCATATGGTGTAAATAAATAGTTTAATTGTCATATTTTGTCCCATTTTATTAAAAATATTTATTAGTTTTGTCAATTGATGCTGGTTCATGAATATCACATTGTCCCATAAGCAAAAAGGGTTGACACGCGGATCTTTACCAGTGACATATGTACCTACAAGCAACAAGTTAGTATAAGAAGGTTGAAAGGACGTGGATGTCGCCTAGAGGAGGTGAATAGACGCTTTAAAATAATTATGGTTTAGGCTTGAACAAATGCGGAACAAAACTAACGTTTAATTTGTCAAGCACAAAACCTAAAACAACTAGGCTCACCTATGTGCACAAACAACTTATGCTAAGCAAGATAAACAACTAAGTGATAGAAAGATATATAACAAGAAACAATATTGCTATCACAAAGTAAAGTGCATAAGTAGAAGGCCCGGGTAAGAGATAACCGCGACGCATGGAGACGACGATGTATCCCGAAGTTCACACCCTTGCGGATGCTAATCTCAGTTTGGAACGGTGTGGACGCATAATGCTCCCCAAGATGCCACTAAGGCCAGCGTAATCTACTCAAGACCTCGCACAATATAAGATGTCGTGATTCCACTAAGGGACCCATGAGGGTGGTCACCAAAACCATACAATCAAGGTTCGGTCAATCTCCACAACTTAATTCGAGGCTCCCAACAACACCAAGAAGCTTCACCACAATGGAATGTGGCTCCGTGATGACGTCAAATGCTCGGGGCAATCTCCACAATTTAATTGGAGACCCCGACAGTTGCCCCTAGCTTTACACCACAATGACTGAGCTCCGAGGTACCACCAAGCTGCTAGGACGCCAAAGCATCCACGAAGAACAATCTTTAGGATACCAAGCACCGAAGGGTAATAAGCTTCTCAAATTTCACTTCCACATATCACCGTGGAGAAGTCAAACCTATGCACCATATGCAATGGAAAGGGCACACGTAGTGCCCAAGTCCTTCTCTTTCAAATCCCATCACAACAACAAATGCTATCGTGGAAAATGAGAGGAAGAATGAAGAAGAACACCAAGAACTCCAAGAACTAGATCCAAGGGGTTCCCCTCACATAGAGGAGAAAGTGAATTGCGGAAATGTGGATCTAGATCTCCTCTCTCTTTTCCCTCAAAAAGGAGGAATAATCATTGGAGGGATTGATAGTTAGCAAGCTCTAAGATGGTCAACAATGGGGGGATACGAGCTCAAGAGTTGGGGAACCATTGGGGGAGAAGACCCCCTTAAATAGGTCCCCACAAATCAGCCTATTATGTGCAGAATAACACACGGGCAGTACAACCGGTGATGTGGGCGGTACAACTAGTTAATGTAATATAGCGGTATAACCGGCCCACAACCTCCCAAGAACCGCACCAAAACAGAACCTAGTCTAGTGATAGAGCGGTACATGGGCGGAACAACCTCCAGACCAATTCTGAAGTGGTAAAACCGCTCCAAACACCTGTTCTACGGATCGAGCGGTGCAACCTCTCTTAGGGGCGGTACAACCTCTGAGTCAAAAATAGGTTAGACAAAAACAACCATAACTTCTGCATACGAGCTCCGAATTGATGCAAATGAACTCCTTTTTCGATGAACTTGAGCTTGTTATAAAGATGACGATAAGCTCTACAACACATAAAGAGAACCAGCAAACAAGAACCAAGAAATATGATGCAAGAATACAAATGGTTTGAGATCTCAACAAACCGTGCGATCAAGCTACTCACTTGAGAGCCCCCCTTGACAGTACGATAATCTATCCTAAAATAGAAAAACCTATCAAGGGCAAACCGATACCTTGCACATAGTCCACTTGAGCTAGATTATGACGATCTTGACATTCGCAAGATGGACCACCTTTCCTGGTTGCGCTCGCTTGATGAAGACTTGTAAATTGCTCCCCCATACTCCACTATGGGTGAGCGACTCTTCAACACATCTAGACAAGTTAGTTTCCACCACAATGGATGGCAAGCTCCAAGCATGATGTCTTCATGATGCTCCACTTGAACTTGCACACCACAATCTTGATGACGATCACCGCTTGGCATCATCCTCCATGGGTTGCTTGAGATCTTCCTCTTGATGAAAGCCCATGGAAACATACCTAACCCTACATAGAACTCTCACGAAGACCATGGGTTAGTACACAAAAGTGTAATGGACAATGCTTACCATACCATGGGATCACTTGATCCCACTCGGTACATCTTGTACGCTTTGTGTGTTGATCAAATTGATTTACTCTTTGACTTAGTCTTGATCAACTTGTGTCTTTACGATCAATATTATGATAAAACCGTGAATGACACCTTGGTCATATATAAACTCGTTGGAACCAACAAATGGATTTCGATAAGTGTCTATGGACAAATCCTTTGAATATAACTTAAGGCAACAATTAGTCCATAGAGATTGTCATCAGTTACCAAAACCACATATGGAGAAATATGCTCCAACAATCTCCCCCATTTTGGAAATTGATGACAATCACTACAAGAGATTTTATATAAGGAAATAAGCATAACAAGCGTGCACATACAACGCAATAATGCATGCGTACAAGATGAAAATGCTTAAGCAATAAAATCAAAACCCTCTAAACATCTCCAAACTAAACTCTCTAAACTTCTCCCCCATTGGCATCGGTTGCCAAAATGGACGAAAAGTTTAGAGAGCCAATATAATAGGTGATCCTCCAAAAAGTATGTACTTCTCAACAAACGAGTGCAAAGAAATACACATATACAATGATAAGTAGTTGGAGGAAAACGAACTATATCGAGGACCCAAAGATTGTGAAAAGGATAGTATGGCACAAAGACATACAACACAGAGAAGCAAGCAATCAAAATATACCAATAGAAACAAACAATCACATGGTCCTTCGAACCACGTGAATAAAGGATATTATGATATGGTCAAAAGAGTGTTTCATAAAAACTAGAGAAGCTCCCAATGATTTGTGCACTAATAAGAATTTTTTGTATTTGATACAAGTGCACAAAATAGGATTGTTTCTCCCCCAAAAATTAAAAAAAAACACAACAAGTGCAAGAAAGTAGATAGGACAATAAGTATAACACTTGCACAAAACAAATGGTTGAGCAACATTAAAAAGAGGCAACTTAAGAATAGACTCAACCAAAATGATGTGTGTGAGTCATGGCAAAGCACTTGAGAAGATTAAGATAGGATGAGCATTACTCATCAACATAGTCCTGATGAAATGAGACACAAAGTGCAAGACATATCCTTCCCCCACACACACTACTAGCAAATGGGTTCACAAGCTTACTAATAAGCAAATTAAGAACCAACGCTAAATAATAACCTTGTTAAGAGGAGGGATACCAATCTAAATGGAAAAAGCCTCATCAAGAGAAGCATGAGGAAAAATAATCTTCACCACCAATGAGTGCATCAAGATGCAAGGATATAAGATTTGCACTCAGGACAAATTCTTTCACAAAATCACAAAATCATCAAATGGACATGAAAGAAAAGAGGATATCAATTAGAGATGTAACTTCTATCATGTGTAAAAGATTATAGGTAGAAGACAATCATGATGATATATATCCACAAAGAATGATGTGCACACGAAGTAGTTACAAGAAGGAACAAACAAGATATCCAAAAGGAAGTCATGAATATACCAATAAGATATTTGCTTCGAAGCATAACACATGGCCTAGTATTTTCTTCCTGTACATAAATGAACTTCCAACTCATGAACATCAAATATATCACAACTAGCAATAAGACATCATCGTTGGGATCCTTTGAGAAAGGAAACAAGTATCACAAGAACGAATCAAGAGATTCATGCCATGGTGCAACCTACGAAAGGTTCAATGCAAGAAATGTTTGCATGAAGTAGATACTTGTTACCGAGATAGCATTGGATTGATGTAGTAGATAAATGTGTGTTGATCAACCTAAATTGGCTCCAATAAGCACATGGTGTCAACACCTTCCTTGTAGGTGAGCCAAGCATCCAATGCATCCCCAATTGTTCCTAGAATGACAACACAAACAAAATGGTGCCCAAACTCATTAGGACCAACGAGTTAGATAAAAAAATACATAGGACAAACTCCACATAAATATGTGCATAAAGCTATGAATTTTAATTTCATGCACACTTTAGATAATTTATGACAAGGTGGAGTTTCTCCTATATATTGGGTCAAACAAAGAAAGCATGCCAAAGAAACTACATATAGTAAATATGCATTCTCAAGTCTTTCAAGTATCAAATGAACACATAGTTGATAAGACACAAAAAGTCAAGGTATAGAGCGAGAATAAAATACCAAATGATGAATTATCACTTGAAGGATACGAACTAAAAGATACATCAATGAATGTGGTATCCATTGACACATTCCAAATAAAAGGAAACAAGATACCAATTGAAGGAAAATAAACACGAGGTATCTAGTTCCCAAAAGAGAGCAAGGTTCCAAACAAACCAAACCCTCGACAGATTTTCATGATGGAAAAAGCATCATAAAGAGCAAGACTTGCCTCCCATCAACACACTCCTGATGGGGATCAAAAGATTTTATGATAATCACATGAAGAGAGTGTTCTAAAGAAAATAGGATAGCTCCCCCCAAGAGATGTGCATTATAGAATTTGCATTTAAATACAAAATGCACAAGATGGGATCATCACTTTCTCTATATCTATAGAAACACTAGACATGTTCAAAAAGATCAACAATAGGCAAGGAAGACAATCGATACACAAAATCCAATGTAAATATTATTAGCAATTTCTACCACATGAAGGGAATACCGATTGTCAAAGGGCAAGAAATATTTGGAAATAATTCCCATTGGTAGATTTCAAAAATATCCAACATAATCTTAACACCAAAAACACAAGCAAATGACACTTGTAGAGCTAACATGCCACCTAGGAACAAGATAATTTACAATATCAACACTAAGTCGCAATACCTCAAATGCACACATTTTCTAGGCTTGTAATATGCACATAGCATATTACTCCCCCGTAATGTGATAACCCAACATTATTAACAAGTGGCAGATGGAAACCACCAAGAGATAATTAATGGACCATTTGGAATTTGAATTTCTGATGAGTTAGACATACCACATAGAGACTAGATAATCTTGAAATATCAATGTTAAGTGATATTCCTCATGTATACACATTTATAGGATTGTGAGGTGTGCAAAGCACATAACTCCCCCAAAATGTGATAATGCATTAATCTCTCAAAAGAGCCAACAAAGATACAAACAAGATGCAAAAATTCTCAACACACGACTCACATGTACATGATGTGCAAACCAATATACAAATACTTGATTACTCAAGATAAGCAAGTTGGAAGCACAACATATACAAACACATGCAAGGTACAAAACCACAACATGCAATGGGGCAAGTAACTAACAATGTGAAAAATTTAAGTAGAAGTTACCACTAGGAGGCACACTTGATATAAGATAGAAACTCGATAATCCACATGACTTGGCTTGAGATAATATGAATGATGAAGATCCCTTAATTCTTCATGATGTCGCCAAGTATCCAATGCCCTCCAACATCACCTATTGGTCCCTTAAGTTTGAGCTTGTTGGTCCCCAACCAAGTTGGGTCCTAAGAGGTTAGTCACAATAGTCTTGGCAACCCAAATTGTACTTTTCTTGACACCACTTTGAGTACCAATAAAATTGGCAAACACATTGCCAACATTATCCTTCCCAAGAGAATAGATATCATCAATAATGATTGGGTTGGATAAATTACCTTTCGTGCAATAAGAAGCAAAGTGACCCTTCTCACGACATAAGTAGCAACATCTACCCTTTCCTTTCTTCCCAATTTATTTCTCGACTTGAGGAGCATTGGCTTGGGTATTCTTGGGAAGAGGCCTTTCTTGAACTTGTAGTTGAGTATGTGTTCGAACTTGTGGCAGATTCCCTTGTTACTTGTGACTTTGGAGCTTCTTCTTCAATGTGCAAGATCTAACATGGTGCGCTTCAATTTTGCACTTGAAGCAAACAATCTTGGCTGAATTCTTGACTTGTTCTTGGCCCTTCTTCTTAAAGCTTTTGGACTTATTCTTCTTGTTGGAGTTGAATCCTAGTCCACCTTTGTCATTTGGGGATTTTTGCCCATGCAAGACATTGTTGAGTGCGGACATCCCTTCATGACTCTTTTCCAAGTCTTTCTTCAAAGAACTGACTTGGGCCTTGAGCTCTTCGATTTCCTCTACATGGTAAGTATAAACACAAGTACTAGAGGAAGCATAGGGATCATTGTTATAGCAACAAGGCAAGGAAAGTAATTCATCACAAGATCTAGCAACATTACGAGTAGATGAATTATGAGGACAAGCAAATGGCAATATAGCATCTTGACTAGAAGTAGCCCTAATGTCCACATGAGGCTCACTTGATGTTACGTCGGTAGTAATAACCTCATGAGCTAATTTATCACATTATGGGATACTAGAAGATCCTCATGAGAGCTTGTGAACATTGCATGACTTTCTTCCAATTTTCCTTAATTGCTAGATAGCAACTCGAGTTGAGCCCTTAGCTCATCATTCTCCTTTAATATGGATGCTTCACAAGAAATAGAGTTAGTAGCACAAGCATTATCATTAACAACAAGAGGAGAATGCACCTTGGCAATCTCTTTAGCATGTGAAGCTTCAAGTTGACCATGAGACTCGCTGAGTTCGTTGAGCGAGCTCTTGATAGCCCTTGAGCCATTTTTTAGCTGCTCATAGTCCTCAAGGAGTCTAGCATATTCAACTTCAAGCTTATCATTTTTTGTTCTAAAAAGATTAGCCACCTAGAGAGCTCTATCATGGGATTCCTTTAATCTAGATAATTCTAGAGCAAAGGTATCCTCAAGAGATTCCTTGGTGGTTTGATAATTTTCAAGAGCTTGAGATAGCTCTGCGATCTCATTAGCGTAATCACGCTCATGGCCTTCCATTATCTCAATGGTGGCCGCATGCTCCTCGAGATGGGCTTCCAACTCCTCAATATATATCTTCCATCAATGACAATAGACATGATTTCCATGAAGTTGGAATGAGGAATTTTATTCTTATGAATATATTTAAAAATCATTTCACCCCTAATTTTTAAGGATGAAATATTATCACTCTCTTCATCATTATCCTCATCCTCATTATCATCCACGTCATCATCATGAGATATATTGGGATTCAAAGTAGGAGATACCTTTGAAGCCTTAGCCATAAGGCAAAAGTGAGAAACAATAGATGATGTAGGATCCCTTTAAGCATCATTTAAGGCCACATATTTTTCCATGGAGTGATGGATTTCCTCTAAATTGTTAGCACAAAAACTTGAGGAAATAGATAAATTTTTATCATGGCAACAAGATATAGAAAGCATATCATCATGAGATATAGTCAAGCAGTTTTTACATGACATGCAAGGACAATAAACACAAGCAGGTAAAATATTTATAGTGCTCGAAGTGTTAACGCCCAAAGATGAAGCATTGCAATCATATAGTGATGAAGGATCATCAACAATAGGCCCACTATCATCATTGCAATGATCACCACTACACAACATATCATTACCTTGTGGCAATCCACATGTAGGTGAAGTAGATGAAGTTGAGAAGACCACACCACCGGAGGTGGAGGGAGAACAATCATTCCCAAAAATCTTGGACACACCATATTTATCTTGAAGCTTTGTCCACAACTCATGAGCATCCCGGTATGGCATGAGTTGAAATATAACTACATTGCTAAAAGCATCAAAAGGCACATTAGAAGCTTCAGCATTGAGATAAGAGTTTTTCTCATCCTCTAAAGATATATTTTGAGAAATCTTTGGAGGAGAAAAACCCATCTCTACAATTCTCTCTAAATTTGGGTCCTTGACCCTAAAGAGATTAAGCGTGCGAATTACCCAAACATCCAAATATGTGCCATCGAAACTTAGAGTGTCAGAGAAGCCTAATTCCCTAGTCGGCATCCTTACTCTCTAGGAGGTAAAAACTAATAATGAGAGATCTAGCTCTCATACCAATTGAAAGGACATGCATGTCGCCTAGAGGGGGTGAATAGGAACTTTAAAATAATTATGGTTTAGGCTTGCACAAATGCGGAATAAAACTAACATTTAATTTGTAAAGCACAAGACCTAAAACAACTAGGCTCACCTTTGTGCACCAACAACTTATGCTAAGCAAGATAACCAACTAAGTGATAGCAAGATATATAACAAGAAATAATATGGCTATCACAAAGTAAAGTGCATAAGTAAAAGGCTCGGGTTAGAGATAACCGAGGCACGCAGATACGACGATGTATCCCGAAGTTCACACCCTTGAGGATGCTAATCTCCATTTGGAGCGGCGTGGAGGCACAACGCTCCCCAAGATGCCACTAAGGCCACCGTTATATCCTCACACCCTCGCACAATGCAAGATGATGTGATTCCACTAAGGGACCCTTGAGGGTGGTCACCGGATCCGTACAATCAAGGTTGGGGCAATCTCCACAACTTAATTGGTGGCACCCAACAACACCAGAAAGCTTCACCACAATGGACTGTGGCTCCGTGATGACCTCAAATGCTCGGGGCAGTCTCCACAACTTAATTGGAGATCCCGACGCTTGCCCGTAGCTTTACACCACAATGATTGAGCTCCGAGGCACCACCAAGTTTCTAGGACGCCAAAGCATCCACGAAGAAAAGTCTCTAGGGTACCAAGCACCAAAGGGTAATAAGCTTCTCAAACTTCACTTCCACGTATCACCATGGAGAACTCAAACCTATGCACCAAATGCAATGGCAAGGACACATGGAGTGCCCATGTCCTTCGCTGCCAAATTGCACTACAACACTAATGTTATGGTGGAAAATGAGAGGAAGAACAAAGAAGAACACCAAGAACTCCAAGAACAAGATCCAAGGGTTCCCCTCACATAGAGGAGAAAGTGATTGGTGGAAATGTGGATCTGGATCTCCTCTCTCTTTTCCCTCAAAAAGGAGCAAGAATCATTGGAGTGAATACTAGTTAGCAAGCTCTAAGAAGGTCAAGAATGGGGGGGGGGGACGAGCTCAAGAGTTGGGGAACCATTGGGGAAGACGACCTCCTTAAATAGGTCCCCACAAATCTGCCCGTTATGTGGAGAATAACACACGGGCGATACAACCGGTGATGTGGGCGGTAAAACCGGTCAATGTAATATGGTGGTACAACCATCCCACAACCGCCCAATAACCGCACCAAAACATAACCTAGTCTCGTGGTAGAGCGGTACATGGCCGGAAGAACCTCTGGACCAATTCTGGAGTGGTACAACCGCTACAAACATCTGTTGTACTGATCGAGCGGTACAACCTCTCTTACGGGCACTGCAACCTCTTACTAAAAAATAGGTAAGACAAACACGGCCATAACTTACGCATAAGAGCTCCGAATTGAGCAAAGTCAAGATTGTTCGATAGCAGATGAATGGTTATAGCAAGAAGAGGTAGTATAAAAATGCCAATGATATAGAGATCTGAAACCTCTATTAATGAAGATAATTGGCTATATGTGGGGTTGCCGATGCATTCTATCCCAACTCACATGGATCGGCAACCCCACATATCTATACATCGATGAAAAACATGATGAGTTGGGTTAATCAAGATGAAACACCCTGAAAGGACGTGGATTTCGCCTAGAGGGGGTGAATAGGCGCTATTAAATAATTTCGGTTTAGGCTTGGATAAATGCGGAATAAAATTAAAGTTTAATTAGTCAAACACAAAACCTAAAACAACTAGGCTCACTAATAGCCCACAAGTATAGGGGATCGCAACAGTTTTCGAGGGTAGAGTATTCAACCCAAATTTATTGATTCGACAGAAGCGGAAGCCAAAGAATATTCTCAAGTATTAGCAGTTGAGTTGTCAATTCAACCACACCTGAAAGATTTAGTATATGAAGCAAAGTATTAGTAGCAAAGTAGTGATAGCAACAGTAGCAACAGAGTAATAGTAGCAACAGAGTAACAGTAGCAGCAGCGACAACAGTAGCAACAGAGTAACAGTAGCAGCAGTGACATCAGTAACGGAAAAGTAACCTAGCAAGGACCAGTAGGAAAGACTCGTAGGCATTGGATTGGGGATGGATGATTATGCCGGATGTTATTCATCATGCAACAGTTATAACACGGAGAGATATGTGACTAGCTCCAATTCGTCAATGTAATGTAGGCATGTATTCCGTATGTAGTCATACGTGCTTAGGGAAAAGAACTTGCATGACATCTATTGTCCATCCCTCCCGTGGCAGCGGGGTCCTAATGAAAACTACGGGATATTAAGGTTCTCCTTTTAATAAAGAATCGGACCAACGCATTAACACTTAGTGAATACATGAACTCCTCATACTATGGTCATCTCCGGGAGTGGTTCCGGCTATTGTCACTCCGGGGTTGCCGGGTCATAACACATAGTACGTGACTACAACTTGCTAGATAGGATCAAGAACACACATATATTGACGAGAACATAATAGGTTCAGATCTGAAATCATGGCACTCGGGCCCTAGTGACAAGCATTAAGCATCGCAAAGTAGTAGCAACATCAATCTCACAACATAGTGGATACTAGGATCAATCCCCGTCAAAACTAACTCGGTTACATGATAGATCTCATCCAACCCATCACTGTCCACCAAGCCTATGATGAGATTACTCACGAACGGTGAAGAGCATCATGGAATTGGCGATGAAGAAAGGTTGGTGATGACGATGGCGACGATCTCCCCTCTCCGGAGCCCAGAACAGACTCGAGATCTGCCCTCCAGAGGAAGAACAGGAGGTGGCGGCGCCTCCGTATTGTAAAACGCGATGAACTCTTATCCTTGATTTTTTTCGGACGAAACGGAATAAATAGAGATGGATTTTGGCCCCACAAGCCTGCCAGGGGGCCCGCGCCTGGTGGGCTTGTGGGCTCCACGCTCCGCTTCCTCGGTTGATTCTTGCGCTAGTATTTTTTGTATATTCCACAAAAAATCCCTATAAATTTCTAGGTCATTCCGAGAACTTTTATTTCTGTGCAAAAACAACACCATGGCAATTCTGCTGAAAACAACGTTAGTCCAGGTTAGTTCCATTCAAATCATGCAAATTAGAGTCCAAAACAAGGGCAAAAGAGTTTGGAAAAGTAGATACGTTGGAGACGTATCAACTCCCCAAGCTTAAAACCTTGCTTGTCCTCAAGCACTTCAGTTGACAAACTGAAACAGACAAAAGAAAAACATTTACGAACTCTGTTTGATCTTGTTGTTGCAACTATGTCTAACTCATATCCAGGATTTCAGCAAGATCACAAGCTAACCACATAAGCATATGACATCTAGGTCTCACGGTAAACTCATATCAATGGCATAATCAACTAGCGAGCAATAATAATAAGTTTCAAACGTCAACACTTCAATCAAAACAATCATGAAGCAATATGAACAGATGGTATCTCGCTAGCTCTTTCTGAGACCGCAAAACATAAATGCAGAGCACCTTCAAAGACCAAGGGGCTGACTGAACATTGTAATTCATGGCAAAGAAGATCCAGTCACAGTCATACTCAATATCAATTAAAAGCAAAGCATAAAAATGACAGAGGTACTCTCTAATTGGTGCTTTTTGAAAGAAGAGGATGAGTCAACAGAAACATAAATAGATAGGCCCTTTGCACAAGGAAGCATTGATTTGCAGAGGTGCCAGAGCTCAAGCTTTGAAGATAGAGATAAATAATTTTGGGTGGCATGCTTTCATTGTCAACGCAATGACCAAGAGTTTTCACCATCTTCCATGCTACACATACTATAGGCGGTTCCAAACAGAAAAGTAAAGTTTTGAGTCCCCCACCACCGATCAATCACACTCCATGACTAGTCGAATACTCGAGTGTCGTCCATACCAATATCAATCCAGGGGAGTTTTGTTTGCAATTATCTTTTCGATTTGAGCATGGAACTGGGCATTCCAATTACCGGCCCCTTTCTTGTGAGTGATAGTGAATAAACACACATCAAGGATAACACGCCTAGCATGGAAGATACTGATCGCCCCTTGTCACCACATTAGCGGTTTGGGCATGCAAAACAGATTATTTCTTGAAGGTTTAGAGAGTGGCACATGCAAATTTACTTGGAACGGCAGGTAGATACCGCATATAGGTAGGTATGGTGGACTCACATGGAACAACTTTGGGTTTATGGAAGTGGATGCACAAGCAGTATTCCCGCTTAGTACAAATGAAGCCTAGCAAAAGACTGGGAAGCGACCAACTAGAGAGCGACAACAGTCATCAAAATGCATTGAGATTAACCAACATTGAGTGCAAGCATGAGTAGGACATAAATCACCATGAACATGAATATCACAGAGGTTATGTTGATTTTTTTCAACTACATGCGTGAACATGCGCCAAGTCAAGCCACTTGAATCATTCAAAGGAGGATACCATCCTATCATACTACATCATAGTCATCTCAAAATTCATGTTGGCATCCAAGAGAAACCATTATAAGCTCCTAGCTAATTAAGCATGGCATCAAAAACCATGATCTCTAAGTTGTCATTGCAAGCATGTTTCTCTCACGAACAAAGCTGAATCAGGAACGATGAGCTAGTTATATTTACAAAAATAAAATAGATCGAGTTCATACCAGGTTTTCCAGGATCAGTCACTTCATCATATATCGTCATTATTGCCTTTCACTTGCATGACCGAATGATGTGAACAATAATAAGAGTGCTCGTGCATTGGACTAAGCTGAAATCTGCAAGAAAATACAAAGGAGAAGACAAAGTAATATGGCTCTGCTACGGCAACAAAAGTCCTTCCCTGACAACGCCAGGAATTCTTCTTGCTACTTCTCTTGTTTGCGTCGGTTTTTCCCTTGAAGAGGAAAGGGTGATGCAGCACAGGAGCAGTAAGTATTTCCCTTAGTTTGAGAACCAAGGTATCAATCCAGAAGCAGGGTCTCGTCAAGTCCAGAGTACCTGCGCAAACACAAACGAGCTTGCACCAAACGCTTCAAAGGGGTTGTCAATCTCTTCAAGATTGTTTGCGAAGTGAGATCTAAAGGCGGAAAGTGCAACGAAGTAAAAAGGTGTAAGGCTGAAAATATGGTGTGGAGGAGACCCGGGGGCCATAGTGTTCACTAGAGGCTTCTCTCAAAATAGCAAATATCACGGTGGGTGAACAAATTACTGTCAAGCAATTGATGGAACCGCGCAAAGTCATGACGATATCTAAGGCAATGATCATACATATAGGCATCACGTCCGAGACAAGTAGACCGATACTTTATGCATCTACTACTATTACTCCACACATCGACCGCTATCCAGCATGCATCTAGTGTATTGAGTTCATGACGAACAGAGTAACGCTTTAAGCAAGATGACATGATGTAGAGGGATATTCTCAAACCAATGATGAAAACCCCATCTTTTTAGCCTTGATGGCAACAACATGATGCGTGCCTCGCTACCCCTTCTGTCACTGGGTGAGGTCATCGCATGGTATGAACCCAAAACCAAGCACTTCTCCCATTGCAAGAATCATAGATCTAGTTGGCCAAACAAAACCCACAACTCGAAGAGAATTACAAGGATATGAAATCATGCATAAGAGAGATCAGAAGAAACTCAAATAAGATTCATAGATAATCTGATCATACATCCACAATTCATCGGATCTCGAGAAACACACCGCAAAATAAGATTACATCGGATAGATCTCCATGAAGATCATGGAGAACTTTGTATTGAAGATCCAAGAGAGAGAAGAAGCCATCTAGTTACTAGCTATGGACCCGTAGGTCAATGGTGAACTACTCACGCATCATCGGAGAGGTCATAGTGTTGATGAAGAAGCCCTCCGTAACCGAATCCCCCTCCGGCAGGGCACCAGAACGTGCCCCAGATGAGATGTTGCGGAGACAGAAGCTTGCGGCGGCGGAAAAGTACTTTCAATGATCTCCTGATTTTTTGTGGAATTTTTGGGGATATGTAGGCGCAAATCCTAGGGCAAAGGAGGTCCAGGAGGCCCACAAGCCTGTGGGTCGTGGCCTCCCCCTGGCCACGGGGTGACGAATTGTGGGGCCCCTGGGGCCCCCTGCATTGGCTCTCAAGTCTCCTGATCTTCTTCTGTTACAGATAAAAACTTTTCGGGGATTTTGTTCCATTTGGACTCCGTTTCAAAATCTCCTCTGAAAGGGGTCAAAAACATGGAAAAAACAGGAACTGGCACTTGGCACTGAGTTAATAAGTTAGTCCCAAAAAATATATAAAAGGCATGCAAAACATCCAAAGTTTTACAAGATAATAGCATGAAACCATAAAAAATTATAGATATGTTGGAGACGTATCAAGCATCCCCAAGCTTAACTCCTGCTCGTCCTCGAGTAGGGAAGTGATAAAGAATGAATTTTTGATGTGGAATGCTACCTAGCATAGTTGTCCTTTGCAATTTGTTTCACGTGACATGAATGTTCAGATCCGTAAGATTCGAAACAATAGTTTTCTATTGACATGAAAACAATAATACTTCAAGCAAACTAGCAAGGTAATCATGAACTTTCAAAATAACAAGGCCAAGGGAAGTTATCCCTACAAAATCATATAGTCTGGCTATGCTCCATCATCCTCACACAACTAATGTAAATCATGCACAACCCCAGTATTGGCCAAGTAATAGTTTTCATACTCTTAATTTCTCAAACTTTTTATAACTATCACGCAATACATGTGCGTGAGCCATGGATATAGCACTGTAAGTGGAATAGAGTGTGGTGGTTGTTGTGAGACAAAAAGGAGGAGATGGTCACATTGACTCGGCATATCAAAAGGCTATGGAGATGCCCATTAATAGATATCAATGTGAATGAGTAGGGATTTCCATTCAAGAGATGCACTAGAGCTATAAGTATGTGAAAGCTCAAAAAGGAAAACTAGTGGGTGTAAATCCAACTTGCTTGCTCACGAAGACCTAGGGAAATTTTGAGGAAGTCCATCATTGGAATATACAAGCCAAGTTTTATAATGAAGATTCCGACTAGCATATGTTGATGACAAAGCAAGAAGCTCTCAATCATGAAGAACATGATGCTATTATGAACTACAAGTGTGGAAAAAGATAGTAGCATTGTCCCTTCTCTCTTTTTCTCTTTTTTCCTTTTTTTCATTTGGGATCTTAGGCCTCTTTTTTTCTCTTTTTTTGGGCTCTTTGGCCTCTCTTTTCTTATTTCCTCACATGGGAAAATGCTCTAATAATGATGATCATCACACTTTTATTTACTCACAGCTTCAAAGCTCAAAATGATGACGACTCTATAGGAAATGCCTCCAGCAGTGTACCGGGATGTGCAACGATCTAGCATGGTGTCTGACGTTGGAAAAATCTCGCTAGCTATCTTACGATCATGCAATGGAAATATGAGAGTGACGGCACAAGTCATGAGACGGAACAGTGGGAGTTGCATGGTAATATATCTCGGAATGTCTATGAAAATGCCATAGTAGGTAGGTATGGTGGTTGTTTTGAGGAAGGCATATGGTGGGTTTGTGTACCGGCGAGGATTGCGCGGCACTAGAGAGGCTAGCAATGGTGGAAGGTGAAAGTGCATCTATACCATGGACTCACATTAGTCATGAAGAACTCACATACTTGTTGCAAAAAATTTTATTCGTAACCGAAACAAAGTGCTAAACGCATACTCCTAGGGGAAGGGTTGGTAGGTGTTAACCATCGTGTGATCCCGACCTCAACACAAAGGATGACAATCAATAGATCAATTATGCTCCGACTTCCTAACATAGCGGTTCACCATATGTAGCGACCCGACTCAAAACGAGTCAAACCTCTGTGTTTCTATGCCATCCCTGGATCAGTATGCTGGCACACACAGTACATCAATGTATATATAAAAGTGCAATCGCATGTAAATAGCGTAAAACTGATATATACCTTAAATATCTCAGCGGAAGCAGTCAAGGGAGTGGAGTCCCAATAAACACCAACGGTAAGTTGAGTGTAGACCGTAACCCTGAATCGTACTCTTACTCGTCGAAGAAAAATGTCTGCAACATAAGACGTTGTAGCCGTGTAGGTCAGCATATTGAATATGCCGGCAAGTCACATAAGAGAGGGGTGAAAAGTAATCATCTATACTATATGCATAAATGGCAGGTGGGGCTATAAGTTCTTAGCGAAAAGCAAGTTTTATCCTACATCAAGAGGGGGTTAAAAGCAAAATGTTATTACATTTTTGGTTGTTAACGAGATGGTTCCGCCAACCAGTTCTCGTACCCGAGTTGCCAATAATTGCCCTCATCAAATATATTTAATGGTGTTGAGAAATCCAGATAACTTCAGTTCCTTTGGCTCAAGTTGTCCATGACCGTGGACACGGCTAATCGATTAGGTTTGAGTACTCTGCAGAGTTTTGCACACGTTCCCCACAAGATTTGATCGCCTCCGTGTATGTCCTCGCACTTCAAGGTGTTTGAAGACCGGATGATCAAAACATGGTCTTTCAACGGGTCCCTCTGAATCCCTGTCGGTGCCCATCAATTCCTACCGTTCTTCTACATCTGCTAGCAGCGCCTGCCCAGAGTCGCCGCGTTTTTCAACCAAGCCAGAGCCCATAATGACTTGTGGCTGTGCAGGTAAGCCTTGGGTCTTGAAAATATCCGTCCGTCTCTTTGAGCCTGGGTGAAGCTTTCCGCAGGATGTCATGGCCTCTCCAGCATCCCGGGTCATCCACTGGGTTCTCCAGGGAGCCGATCAACCGTCCTTCACCTAGAGTTGCATTGCGTCCGAGGTCTTGAAAATCTTGTCTTAACCGGTCTTGATTATTTAATCAACCTCGCATCACTCGTGTTATGCACTCAACCGAATTCCCGTTTACTCAAGCATAGCAATATGAAATTTGTCGTCCCGAGGCCAAGTATCGGGGTTGTTGTGTGCCTACCACATGATACTACAATCTATACTAAAATTTCCAAGTACCTAAGCAGCATGCAATTGGGCATAGGATGGTAGAACTACGATGCATAAAACATAGGTGATAGTATGATCAAAGTGACTTGCCTGGTGATGTTGACGAAGAAGAATTTCTCGAAAAAATAACTTGATAGACTACTCGTCACTCTCCGATGAAATCTATATAACAAACATATCATTCACATAAGCACTCATACTAGCAATCGTTCTAGCAATCAAAACAAAAGAGAGAGCGAATAAGAATCCGAAGGAAACTTCAAATAAGACTACGGAGTCTTCTACTATGTCAAACACTAATTAGTTTTTGTCTAACAGAAAAATAATAATAAGGAACTAAGATATAAATTTAACTAAGATAAAATAAAGTATTTTTTTCACAAAACTATTTGAAAGTATTTCCAAACGGGTTTTGAAACAGTGCTGAAACCAATTGCAAGTTACTAAGGAACTAGAATTGATTTCATGATAACAAATAAAAATAAAATCAAAACTTGTTGCAAACCTACTGTTTAACTAACAGAAACAAAACATAATCTTTCTGAAATAATAAAGAAAATAATTTAAAAACAATTTACAGAAAAATAAATAGCCATAGTCCTAAAAGAGGTGAAACAGAAATTGTTTACCACTCATAAATAAATCTTAAATCTTAAATGTTTACCACCGATAAATAATGTCACTAGTGATCAGTAGCAAAAGGAATCAAATTAAAATCTATTTTTAAACTCCTAGAATAGGCAAAACTAGGTTTAAACTAAATCTGATCTAATTCAAATTTGAAAATTTCAAACATAGACAAATTATATGTTTTTGAAAACTAAAGGAAATTTGTGAGCTACTGGAAAAAGAATCAACTCCATTGGACTCGTGGATCAAAAGTTATGGGCTAAACAAGATTGGAACTTTTCTGTTTTTGGAATTAAACAAAAAAAAAGAAAAATCCAACTAACGGACAAGGGGTACACGTGATGCTCTCTGATTGGCTAAGGGGTGTTTGCTGCGAGACATATAAGCAAACGGCCGAAATCTAACTAAAAGCTCTGGCTAATAGTTAAGTAAATAAAAACCAGCGTGGTTTTTGTTTAAAAACCGAAAGGGTAAGTACCTTCTAATCTAAACCGTGGGATCTAGATCTAAAGGTAATACAAAAAAAACAGAACAAGTAAAAGAAAAAAAGAATGGAAGGAGGAGAGGGAGCCTTACCGTGGCTGGGAGTAGCTCCCGCGGTGGCAATGGTGGCCGATGGTGGCTGGGGTCGGGGTGGAGCTCCGGTGGGGTGGGGTCGCCGGTGGGGGGTGGGGTGGCTGGGGGCGGTGGAGGGGGCGGCGAGGTGGAGGGGCCTGCAGGGGGGGGGCGACGGGAGGAGTTCTTCCTGGTCGTGGCGATGTGGGGGAGCAGGGGGGGTGGCCGACGGGGTGGGGTGGTGGAGGAGGGGGGCGAAGGGGTGGGGAGGCGCGGCAAGGGTGGGCTGGGGTGCAGCGAGGTAGGGGAGGGGGTGCAGGGGCGATGTGGAGGAGCACGGCGAGTTCTCTGGTGACCGACTCCGGCGATGGTGCAGGGGGAGGAGGAGGTGGGGAGAGGCGGCGGTTTCAACGGGAATGGAACGAGGAGGACCGGGGCCTTCTTATAGGGGCGACGGGAGGTGCTGGGAGGGAAAGAGCTTCGTGAATCCCGGAGGTGAAGATCTCCCTGTCCATGGCTAAGGAAAGCTCCTGTGACGTGGGGAAGAGATAGAGGAGGAAGAAGATCCTCTGTTGGGCCAAAATAGGAAAACTCTTGATGGGCCAGCAGGTGTTTCCAAATAAAAGTGATTCCTTTCCTATTTTTAAAACTAGGAAACTAAAACGATAAAAGGGAATTCAAATCAATTCGGAATAAAGAGTTTCTATATACTAAAATTATCAGAAAAATAAAATATAAATGATGGGCATTTTTCCACGGCCAAAATAAAAACTTCAGAAAAAATTATTTTCACAAATTTGCCTAAAAGATTTATTTTCTTTTGCAAATAATTTTCAAATGACCCTCTAAGTTTTAGGGTTCAAATAACTTTCAAAATGCCCGTGTTTTTTAGGGTCATGTTCCTCCGCTCTTTCTTGTGTGCAAGAATTTTGTCGGGGCATTTTCTCGGGGAAGAAAAATATAGAAGCAAGGGAAAATATTTTGAAAGGATTCAAATGCAAACTCCGTTCAAATTCTTTATAGTTGAAGAAGTCATGTCATCTTCTCTCTTTGCTTTTTAAATGATTGAATTTGAATTCACTTGAGAAGGGGAAAGTCATTTTATTCCCTCTCATTCAAAAGTTTTTGAAAAGTTTCAAATTTCACACAAGTTTCAATCACTCAAGCAAACAAACAAACAATCAATCTAATAATTATCTTAACATTCCAAAATTTATAATTTTGGGATGTTACACCATACGTGCATGCTACAGGAATCACTAACTTCAACACAAGTATTTCTAGATTCTAGATTCACAACACCCTACTAACATAGCTCTTAATATTACCAAATCCACGTCTCAAAACTAATTGAGAGGAATCAAAACTTCTCTTTCTACTCAATGCACATGAAGATGGAGGTTTTTGCATCCTCTTTGGGTACCTATCACATTTGGGACTACTTTCATAGCATAAGCCAACTACCAAGTCACGCACCGCCGTGCTCTAAAAGATATAAGTGAAGCACATAGAGCAAAAGTATCTAGCCCAAAAGATATAAGTGAAGCACTATGAGCATTCTAGCAAAATCATGATGAGTGCATGTCTCTCTCTCTCTCAAAAAGGTGTGCAGCAAGGATGATTGTGACACAACAACAAAAAAGACCCCTATGATACAAGACGCTCCAAGCAAAACACATATCATGTGGTGAATAAAAATATAGCTCCAAGTAATGTTACCGATGGACTGAAGACGAAAGAGGGGATGACTTCCCGAGGCATCCCCAAGCTTAGGCCTTTTGGTGTCATTGAATTTGGCTTGGGATGCCTTGGGCATCCCCAAGCTTGAGCTCTTTCCACTCCTTATCTCATCGTCCATGAGAACATCACCCAAAACTTGAAAACTTCACAACACAAAACTTAAATAGAAACTCGTGATAACATTAGCACAAGAAAACAAACTACCACCTCTTTTGGTACTGTAGAAAACTTGAATTCCATCTATATTTGTGTTGGAATACTGAATTCTCACTTTTCCATGGCTAGTACCCCCCCCCCCCCCCCCCCCGATATTAACCATAGTTTCATCAAAACAAGCAACCAACTCAATAAAAACAGAATCTGTCAAAAACAGACCAGTCTTTAGCAATCCGTATACTTCGTATACTTCTGGTACCTCAAAAATCTGAAAATTTATGACTGCCTGGGAAAAAGTCCTATCAACCAGCAGCAAAAAGAATCAACTCAAAATCTCTTTCTGAATAAAAATGAAAAATCATGTCGTGAGCGAAAAGTTTCTGCCTTTTTCCAACAGGATCAAACAACCATTACCAAGACTAGTCATAAAGGTTTTGCTTGGCTCAAACACAAAAAGAAACACAAAAAACACAATCAAAACAGAATTATGATGGTGTGGACGCAACAAAACAGAAATAAAATATAAATTCATTGGGTTGCCTCCCAACAAGCGCTATTGTTTAACGCCCTTAGCTAGGCATAAGGCGATAGTTCAATGATGCTCACATAAAAGATAGCAATCGGACACGAAGAGAGCATGATGAAGCATCGGAAGAGATGCGGCAGGACCCAGGGCCAGACCAAGTTGGGTTGGGGTATAGAGTCGTAAGCGCGGTGGGGGTGACAGAGGATGTGCTCGTACGGTTCATAGTTGGGTATGATATTCTCGTGGATTGTTGGGAACGTCCTCTATATTCGAAATATGCCTTTCGAGGAGCATTACGATCTGCAGCCCCCCTATTAGTCAAGTACCCCTCTTCCTATTTAGTTTAGGGGTTAAGGCGAGAAATGGCTTGATGAACCCTTCCGTTCACCACGCACCGGCCCCATTCACTTGCAACTCGTAGAGGCTGTAAGTAAACAGTGCCCCACTAAATTCAAAGTGACGGTGGGATTGAAAGACGAGAGTGCCTACCTCCGAGCCGAGAGTGCCCGCCCTTTCTGTCAAGTAGGCTACGTTTTCCAGAACACAGTCCAGAATAAGAATTTTTTTCATTTCAAATACTTCTTCTTATTGAAAAGAGGGAAGGAGAAAAACCGAAATCTTCCTACTCGAACACTAAGTCCTTTTGTTTACATGTCTTCTTTATATAGTAATTCGACCTATTTCTCTGGATCCCCGTTTACTAGGAAGATAAGAAACAAAAGGATCGAACTACCTAACTACGAGATCACCCCAAGGACGCCTTCGGCGTCCAGGGGTCACGGACCGACCATAGACCCTGTTCAATAAGTGGAACACATTAGTCGTCCGCTCTCCGGTTGGGCAGTAAGTGTCGGAGAAGGGAAATCACTCGTTCTTAAGTGAAAATCACGTCTAAGTCTAACATACTTCCTATGCATAGGCATTTTATAGGAAAACAGATTGTCAAGACAACCAATAACTGCCATATGCAAGGAAGAAGAAAGATACAAGAGCAATCTCAACATAACGACAGGTGATTTAGTGGTATGAAAGTTTCTACCACCATATTTTCCTCTCTCATAATAATTACATGTGGGATCATGTTCGAATTTAACAATGTAACTATCACATAGGATATTCTTTTCATGATCCACATGCATGCAAAGTTGACGCTCTTCAAAAATAGTGGGATTATCATCAACTAAAGTCATGACTTCTACGAACCCACTTTCAATATTATTGCAAATATCATAATCATCATGAGGGTTAAACAAATTTTCAAGATCATAAGAAAAATCATCACCCCAATCACGATCATTGCAACAAGTAGTGGACATAGCAAAACTAGCATCCCCAAGCTTAGAGTTTTGCATATTTTTAGCATGATTGTCATTAATAGAATTTACAATGAAATCATTGCAATCATGCTTTTCATTCAAGGAGCCCTCGTGAATCACTTCATAAATTTCTTCATCACGATTTTCAGATTCACGCATCTCAAGCAAAACTCCGTAGAGAAAGTCAAGTGCACTCAACTCACTAGCAATTGGTTCCACATAAGTGGATCTCTTAAAGAGATTAGCAAGTGGGTGAGGATCCATATCAATAGATTTTCAGCAAGCGAAGATGCAAGCATATCGAAGGCACATAGCACTCAAGCAAAGGAAAGGCAAGCGAGAGAAAAGGGCGAACGAAAAAGGCAAACGAAAAAAGGCAGAAAAATTTGTAAATTTTTGTTTTTCAGAAGTGGGGGAGAGGAAAACGAGAGGCAAAAAAGTAAATGCAAGAGATGAGTTTGCGACACTTACTTGGATGAGTTCTTGACTTGATCCTCCTCCGTGGCAACGGCGCCAGAAATTCTTCTGCTACGGCAACAAAAGTCCTTCCCCAGCAATGCCAGGAATTCTTCTTGCTACTTCTCTTGTTTGCGTTGGTTTTTACCTTGAAGAGGAAAGGGTGATGCAGCATAGGAGCAGTAAGTATTTCCCTCAGTTTGAGAACCAAGGTATCGATCCAGAAGGAGGGTCTCGTCAAGTCCAGAGTACCTGCCCAAACACAAACGAGCTTGCACCCAATGCTTCAAAGGGGTTGTGAATCCCTTCAAGATTGTTTGCGAAGTGAGATCTGAAGGCGAAAAGTGCAACGAAGTAAAAAGGTGTAAGGCTAAAAATATGGTGTGGAGCAGACAAGGTTTAAACTAGTGATCAGTAGTAAAAGGAATCAAATTAAAATCGCTCCTCCACATCGCCCCTGCACCCCCTCCCCTACCTCGCTGCACCCCAGCCCACCCTTGCCGCGCCTCCCCACCCCTTCGCCCCCCTCCTCCACCACCCCACCCCGTCGGCCACCCCCCCTGCTCCCCCACATCGCCACGACCAGGAAGAACTCCTCTCGTCGCCCCCCCTGCAGGCCCCTCCACCTCGCCGCCCCCTCCACCGCCCCCAGCCACCCCACCCCCCACCGGCGACCCCACCCCACCAGAGCTCCACCCCGACCCCAGCCACCATCGGCCACCATTGCCACCGCGGGAGCTACTCCCAGCCACGGTAAGGCTCCCTCTCCTCCTTCCTTTCTTTTTTTCTTTTACTTGTTCTGTTTTTTTTGTATTACCTTTAGATCTAGATCCCACGGTTTAGATTAGAAGGTACTTACCCTTTCGGTTTTTAAACAAAAACCACGCTGGTTTTTATTTACTTAATTATTAGCCAGAGCTTTTAGTTAGATTTCGGCCGTTTGCTTATATGTCTCGCAGCAAACACCCCTTAGCCAATCAGAGAGCATCACGTGTACCCCTTGTCCGTTAGTTGGATTTTTCTTTTTTTTGTTTAATTCCAAAAACAGAAAAGTTCCAATCTTGTTTAGCCCATAACTTTTGATCCACGAGTCCAATGGAGTTGATTCTTTTTCCAGTAGCTCACAAATTTCCTTTAGTTTTCAAAAACATATAATTTGTCTATGTTTGAAATTTTCAAATTTGAATTAGATCAGATTTAGTTTAAACCTTGTTTTGCCTATTCTAGGAGTTTAAAAATAGATTTTAATTTGATTCCTTTTGCTATTGATCACTAGTGACATTATTTATCAGTGGTAAACATTTAAGATTTATTTGAGAATTACAAGGATATGAAATCATGCATAAGAGAGATCAGAAGAAACTCAAATAAGATTCATAGATAATCTGATCATAAATCCAGAATTCATCGGATCTCGACAAACACATCACAAAAGAAGATTACATCGGATAGATCTCCATGAAGATCATGGAGAACTTTGTATTGAAGATCCATGAGAGAGAAAAAGCCATCTAGTTACTAGCTATGGACTCGTAGGTCTATGGTGAACTACTCACGCATCATCGGAGAGGTCATTGTGTTGATGAAGAAGCCCTCCGTATCCGAATCCCCCTCCGGCAGGGCACCAGAACGTGCCCCAGATGGGATTTTGCAGAGACAGAAGCTTGCGGCGGCGGAAAAGTACTTTCGATGATCTCCTAATTTTTTGTGGAATTTTTGGGGATATATAGGCGGAAACCCTAGGGCAAAGGAGGTCCAGGGGGCCCACAAGCCTCTGGGCCGCGGGGTGAGGGCTTGTGGGGCCCCTGGGGCCCCCTGCCTTGGCTCTCAAGTCTCCTGATCTTCTTCCATTACGGAAAAAATCTTTTTGGGGATTTTATTCCGTTTGGACTCCGTTTCAAAATCTCCTCTGAAAGGGGTCAAAACATGGAAAAAACAGGAACTAGCACTTGGCACTGAGTTAATAAGTTAGTCCCAAAAAATATATAAAAGGGATGCAAAACATCCTAAGTTTTACAAGATAATAGCATGAAACCATCAAAAATTATAAATACTTTGGAGGCATATCAGGCTCTTTGAAAGATAAACAGATATGCATGCGAGAGCCACTAAACATTGTAACCATGGTCTTCGACCTTGACCCAAAGAAAAAGAAAACTATTTACACGGGAAAGCTCCCAACAAGCAAAATAAGAACGGGAAATCCTTTTGGGTTTTCTCAACTAGACAAACACACGAGAAGAAAGCAAGAAAAAGAAATAAACTAGCATGGAGGATACAGTGGAAAAGTGTGAACACCGACAAACAAAGTGAAAGCGTAAGCAAGAATATAAAGTCGGTGAGAAACACGTACTCCCCCAAGCTTAGGCTTTTGTCCTAAGTTGGTCTACTCCCATGGATGGTCCGGGCGATACCCAAAATCATAATGGGCGTTGTACGGGAGCGCGGCAGCCACTGCCAGAATAGCTGCCTCTCGGAGGCAAGCAGCCTTTGCCTCCCTCTCATACTCCTATGCCTCTCGTTTGGTTATGTAATATCTCCGTTTTACCTGAAAGCCAAAGAAGGCAGGAGCGGGAAGGGTAATATGGAAAACACGTTGTCATTTAAATATTAACCGGTACAGGAGGGATTCATTATCCCTCTCGAGGAACTGATAGCGTGTCAAGGCGACGCGATCAAGGAAAGTTGTATGGAGTGGGGGATCTCCTTCGCGGATGGGTACTCCAAGAAAATTTGCTATGCGAGTGGCATAGATCCCACCAAATAAATCCCCTTCATTAGCATTATTATTCAGCCTCCTTGCTATTATAGCTCCCATGTTGAAACTTCTATCCCCGTTATTGCGCTCTTAAGAATTCTAAGGTCGGGTGCGTAGAGGTGACAATGCTTAATCTTGCCATTAATGCATCTACCTATGAAGAGGCCAAAGTAATGCAAGGCAGGAAAATGAATGCTCCCCATGGTAGCATGCGTAATATCTCTAGTTTCTCCAACAGTTATACTAGAGAAAAAATCCCTAACAGAAGATTTAGGAGGATCATTGAGACTACCCCAACCAGGTATCTTGCAAATTCTATTGAAATCCTCTAAATCCATGGTATATGATTTGTCATAGAGATCAAACAGTACGGATGTGTCACGGCCAGCTGAAAATTTGAATCTACGAACAAAAGAGGCAGTGAGAGTAACATAATGTTCACATTTATCGGAGATGAATTCTTTGAGTCCGACGTTGTGAACAAGTGTATCAAACTCATCTTTGAAACCTGCCTCAATCATGAATTCATCACAAGGCCATTCACATGGTTGTACATGTGCGTTCCTCTGTTGGTAAGGGTCGGGTTCCCGAATCGCGAGACGGGGACCCTTCTTGCTTGAGGAACCACCATGATAGTTTCTCCTAAACATTTTCCTCTTCTAAAATTTTCAGTGACTCAAAGGAAAAGTGAACAAGGCTCAACTAAACTCATAGCAACTACTCCGACAAGTGCCTAGAGGCCATATCACGCATCAAAACTACTTGGGACCAGCTAAAATTAGCATGCAAAGCTCAAGAACAGGGTCACCAAGACAACAAAAATACGCGACGTATAAGGCACTAGAGCGAAAAGTAATTGGACCAATGGAGGAGTCACTTACCAAGGAGAAATTTCCCCAAAACAATTTGGTGAATGGTGCTTTGCACAAGGAGATCGAAAATTGCAGCAAGAAGAGCAAGAACACGGGTTTGAGATGCGAAACGATTTTTTCTGGAGGTAGGAGAAGCAGATGAGAGCTAGAATAAGTGCAGGGTGTACACATGGGCCCCACAAGCCTGGTAGGCGCGGCTAGGGGGGTGCCCGCGCCTCTAGGGCTTGTGGCCCACTAGTGCAACCCCCTGACTAGCTCTCCATCTAAGTATTTTTCAAAAATTCCAGAAAAAAACATACTTGATTTTTACGGCATTCGGAGAAATTTTATTTTCGGGGTACTTTTCTACGGGACGCTAAAAGAAGAAACCAGGGAAAATAAACTAAATCTATCATTTTTCTTCTAAGCAACCGAAGGTGAAAGCTTGGAATAGAGGTTGGTGACTCTTCGATTCATCCATCCCATGGTCATCGAAAGAAATCCGTCAATGAGGTTGATCAAGTCTCCTTGACAAACTTTTTCGAATCGCATAAAAAATAACGGAGAATGTTCGAATAGTCACTAGGTTACCTCAATGGGGATGTGCATATCCCCAACAATCTAATCATACTTCATCTTAACAGTAGGTATAGGGCATTCAATGCTCCCAATAAGAATCGATGAAGTTTTTTCAATAGCATTGATGCAATGTACTCGATATTGTTTCTTCGGAAAGTGCACAGTATGCTCATTACCATTGACATGGAAAGTGACATTGCCTTTGTTGCAATCAATAACAGCCCCTGAAGTGTTTAAAAAGGGTCTTCCAAGGATGACCACCATGGCATCATCCTCGGGAATATCCAGAATAACAAAGTCCGATAAGATAGTAACGTTAGCAACCACAACAGGCACATCCTCGCAAATGCCGATAGGGAAAGCAGTTGATTTGTCGGCCATTTGTAGAGAGATTTCAGTGGGTGTCAACTTATCCAGTTCAAGTCTACGATAAAGAGAAAGAGGCATAACACTAACACCGGCTCCAAGGTCGCATAAAGCAGTTCTAACGTAGTTTCCTTTAATGGAGCAAGGTATAGTGGGCACTCCGGGATCACCTAGTTTCGTAGGAGTTCCACCCTTGAAGGTATAATTAGCGAGCATGGTGGAAATCTCAACCTCAGGTATTCTCCTCTTATTAGTCATAATATCCTTCATGTACTTGGCATAGGGAAACATTTTGAGCATATCTGTCAAACGCATTTGCAGAAAGACAGGTCTAACCATTTCAACAAATCTCTCAAAATCCTCATCATCCTTTTTCTTGGATGGTTTGGGAGGAAAGGGCATGGGTTTCTGAACCCATGGTTCCCTTTCTTTACCATGATTCCTAGCAGCGAAGTCGTTCTTCTCGTATATCTTATTCTTAGGCTGTGGGTTATCAAAACAACACTAGGTTCAATCTCCACATCCTTATCATTGCTACGTTGAGCATCTTCATGAACATCACTATCAATATTATCATTAGGCTCATGTTCATCACCTGATTGTGTTTCAGCATCAGAAACAGAGACATCGTTTGCATTATCGGGTGTAGCAGCAAAAGGGTTGCTAGCGTGCAGATTCCTATCATCTTTCTTCTTCTTCTTAGAATGAGTAGGTGCATCAGTGCTAACTCCTTGAGAATATTGTTCAATTCTCTTAGGATGACCCTCAGGATACAAAGGTTTCTGGGTCATTCTACCGCCTCTAGTGACGACTCTGACAGAATTGTCATTCAACTCATTGAGCAAGTCATTCTGAGCCTTAAGTACTTGTTCTACTTGAGTAGTAACCATAGAGGCATGTTTACTCAAGAGCTTAAGATCATTGACGTTTCTGTCCACAGAGGCACTTAAATGACTAAGCATACGAGCATTCTGTTCCAGTTGTCTGCTAACATAATCATTGAAACTTTGTTGTTTGGCAACAAAGTTATCAAATTCATCCAGGCATAAGCTAGCAAGTTTGTCAAAAGGAATATCACTCTCATTGAATCTACGAAGAGAATTCACTTCTACTACCTATATCGGGTTATCGAGACCATGGATCTCTTCGATAGGTGGTAGGTATTTTACATCTTCAGATTTAATGCCTTTCTCTTTCATAGATTTCTTAGCTTCTTGCATATCTTCAGGACTGAGGAATACAATACCTCGTTTCTTCGAAGTTGGCTTTGGAGGTGGTTCAGGAATAGTCCAAGCATTCTCATTGCACAAGATGTTATTCAATAGGATCTCAGCTTGTTCTACGATTCGTTCCCTAAAAACACAACCGGCACAACTATCTAGGTGGTCTCTAGAAGCATTGGTAAGTCCATTATAGAAGATATCAAGTATTTCATTCTTCTCAAGAGGATGATCAGGCAAAGCATTCAGTAGCTGGACGAGCCTCCCTGAAGCTTGTGGGAGACTCTCTTCTTCAACTTGCGCAAAGTTGTATATTTCCTGCAAGGCAGCTTGCTTCTTATGGGCAGGGAAATATTTCTCACAGAAGTAGTAGATCATATCCTCGGAGCTACGCACACAACCAGGAGCAAGAGAAGTGAACCAAGTCTTAGCATCATCCTTTAGCGAGAAAGGAAACATCCTAAGGATATAGTAGTGGCGGGTCTTTTCCTCACTCGTGAATAGGGTGGCTATATTGTGCAGTTTGGTAAGATGTGCTTCAACCGTTTCAAACTCATAACCGTGAAAACGATCAAATTCGACTAGAGAGATTAACTCAGGGTCGACAGAGAATTCATAATCCTTATCGGTCACAAAGATAGGCGAAGTAGCAAAATTCGGGTCGTATTTCATCCTAGCTTTCAAAGATTTTTCTTTCCACTTACGCAACAACTTCCCAACATCATAGCTATCCTTACAAGCAAGAAAGTCCTCAGCTATATCTCCCTCCATAACATAACCCTCAGGCATATCAGGCAATTCATATCTAGGAGAGCTAGTTCTAACAGATAAAATAGCAGGTTCTACTTCAATAATCTCAGCAGTTTCAGAAGTATCATCACATCTAGCAGAAACTCTAGCAATTTGTGCATCAAGGAATGCACCTAGTGGCAAATTAGTATCAAGCATAGCATCATCAAGCATAGACAACATATCAAGATTTCTAGCAGGAGGTGGTGTCGCAAACTTACTCATAACTGAAGGTGAATCAAGTGCAGAGCTAGATGGCAGTTCCTTACATGTCCTCGTAGTTGACGGTAGGACTTTAGGTCTTGGATCTTTCAGATTCCTCATAGTGATTAGCAGACATAAATCCCAAGTGACTCAGAGAATATAGCTATGCCTCCCCGGCAACGGCGCCAGAAAAAGGTCTTGATAACCCACAAGTATAGGGGATCGCAACAGTTTTCGAGGGTAGAGTATTCAACCCAAATTTATTGATTCGACACAAGGGGAAGCCAAAGAATATTCTCATGTATTAGCAGTTGAGTTGTCAATTCAACCACACCTGAAAGATTTAGTATCTGCAGCAAAGTATCAGTAGCAAAGTAGTGATAGCAACAATAGCAACAGAGTAACAGTAGCAGCAATGACAGCAGCAGCGGCAAAGTAACCTAGCAAGGACCTGTAGGAAAGACTAGTAGGCATTGGATCGGTGATGGATGATTATGCCGAATGTTATTCATCATGCAACAGTTATAACACGAAGAGATATGTGACTAGCTCCAGTTCGTCAATGTAATGAGGCATGTATTCTGTATGTAGTCATACGTGCTTAGGGAAAAGAACTTGCATGACATCTATTGTCCATCCCTCCCGTGGCAGCGGGGTCCTAATGGAAACTACGGGATATTAAGGTTCTCCTTTTAATAAAGAACCGGACCAACGTATTAACACTTAGTGAATACATGAACTCCTCATACTATGGTCATCTCCGAGACTGGTTCCGGCAATTGTCACTCCGGGGTTGCCGGGTCATAACACATTGTAGGTGACTACAACTTGCAAGATAGGATCAAGAACACACATATATTGACGAGAACATAATAGGTTCAGATCTAAAATCATGGCACTCGGGCCCTAGTGACAAGCATTAAGCATCGCAAAGTAGTAGCAACATTAATCTCAGAACATAATGGATACTAGGGATCAATCCCCGTCAAAACTAACTTGATTACATGATAGATCTCATCCAACACATCACCGTCCAGCAAGCCTACGATGAGATTACTGACGAACGGTGAAGAGCATTATGGAATTGGTGATGAAGGAAGGTTGGTGATGACGATGGAGACGATCTCCCCTCTGCGGAGCCCAGAACGGACTCCAGATATCCCCTTGAGAGGAAGAACGGGAGGTGGCGGCGCCTCCGTATCGTAAAACGCGGTGAACTCTTCTCCTTGATTTTTTCCGGACGAAAGGGACTAAATAGAGCTTGATTTGGAGACGGTGGAGCAACGTGGGCCCCACAAGCCTGCCAGGCGCGACCAGGGGGGCCCGCGCCTGGTGGGCTTGTGGGTTCCATGCTCTGCTTCCTCGGTTGATTCTTGCGCCAGTTTTTTTATATATTCCACAAAAAATCCCCGTAAATTTCGAGTTCATTCCGAGAACTTTTATTTCTTCGCAAAAACAACACCATGGCAGTTCTGCTGAAAACAACGTTAGTCCGTGTTAGCTCCATTCAAATCATGCAAATTAGAGTCCAAAACAAGGGCAAAAGAGTTTGGAGAAGTAGATACGATGGAGACGTATCACTCACCTATGTGCACCAACCACATACGCTAACAAAGATAAACAACTAAGTGATAGCAAGATGTATAACAAGAAACAATATGGTATCACCAAGTAAAGTGCATAATAAAGGGCTCGGGTAAGGAATAACCGAGGCACGCGGAGGCGACAATGTATCCCTAAATTCACACCCATGCGGACGCTCATCTCCGTTAGGAGCGGTGTGTGGAGGCACAATCCTCCCCAAGATGCCACTAAGGCCACCGTTATCTCCTCATGCCTTCGCACAATGCAAGATGTCGTGATTCCACTAAGTGACCCTTGAGGGCGGTCACCGAACCCATACAAACAAGGTTGGGGAAATCTCCAAAACTTAATTGGAGGATCCCAACAACACCATGAAGCTTCACCACAATGGATTGTGGCTCCGAGATGACCTCAAATGCTCGGGGCAATCTCCACAACCTAATTGGAAACCCTGATGCTTGCTTGGAGCTTTACACCACAATGATTGAGCTCCAAGGCACCACCATGCTTCTAGTATGCCAAAGCACCCAAGAAGAACAAGCTATAGGGTTCCAAGCACCCAAGAGTAATAAGCTTCTCAAATTTCACTTCCACGTATCGCCGTGGAGAACTCAAACCTATGCACCAAATGCAATGGCAAGGGCACACGGAGTGCCCAAGTCATTCTCTCCGAAATTGTTCCACAACAACTAATGATATGGAAGAAAATGAGAAGAAGAACAGAGAAGAACACAAGAACTCCAAGATCTAGATCCAATGGGTTCCCCTCACGTAGAGGAGAAAGTGACTGTTGGAAATGTGGATCTAGATCTCCTCTCTCTTTCCCTCAAGAACTAGCAAGAATCATTGGAGGGATTGCGAGTTAGCAAGCTCAAAGAAGGTCAACAATGGGGGAAGACCACGAGCTCAAAGGATAGGCCTCAATGGTGAAGAAGAACCCCTTTTATAAGAAGGGGGGAATCTGCCCGTTACCCACCAAATCTGCCCGACTTAGAGCGGTACAACCGCTCTTGAGAGTAGTACTACAGATGATAAGAGGTAATACCGCTCGAGAGTGAGCGGTACTACCGTTTAGGCAGAGGGAGGCCGAACTGGGCGGGGGCAAGGCCAAAAGTACCGCGAGGAGCGGCAGTACTACCTCCCAGCACTACCACAAAGTACGACCAAAAAAGTGTCGATCTTATGGGCAGCGATACTGGCAAGTGGTACAAGCTGGGCCACTACTGTCCTAGAGTGGTACGACCACCGGCCGGGTGGTACTACCGATGATAAGAGGTAGTACCGCTCCGCTTGGATCATTCTAGGTAGACCACAAGCAACAGATGAAAGACATGAATACCAGAACTGCCATATCTTTCGGATACCAACTCCGAATTGAGCAATCTCAAGCTTGTTGGATTCAAGACGACAAGAGCAATCCAACAACCAATGATATAGATATGTGAAAACCTCTATGAGTGAAGAACCGGAAAAAACTCCAACATCTAAAACATCATAGAAGATGCATATGGACTCTGTTTTCGATGAACTCGAGCTTGTCATAAAAATGACCATAAGCTCTAATACTCACAAAGAGAAACACCAACCAGGAACCAAGAAATATGATGCAAGGATGCAAATGGTTGGAGCTCTCAAAAAATGATATGATCAAGCTACTCACTTGAGGGCCCCCTTGACAGTATGGCAATATATCCTAAAATAGAAAATCTATCAAGGGAAAACCTATACCTTGCACATAGTCTACTTGAGCTAGATGATTACGATCTTAACTTCCTCAAGATGGACCATCTTTGTTATTGTGTTGGCTGGATGAAGACTAGTTGATTGCTCCCCCATACTCACTATGGGTGAGCCACTCTTCAGCACATCTTCACATGTCCATTGCCACCACAATGGATGGCAAGCTTCAAGCATGATATCTTTGTGATGCTCCACTTGAACTTGCACGCCGCAATCTTGATGACGATCACCTCTTGATGTCATCCTCCATGGGTTGTGTGAGATATTCTCTTGCCGCAAGCCCATGGATACAAACCTAACCCCACATAGAACTCTCATGAAGACCATGGGTTAGTACACAAAGCGTCATGGACAATTCTTACCATACCATGGGATCCCTTGATCCCTCTTGGTACATCTTGTACGCTTTCTGTGTTGATCAACTTGATTCACTCTTCGACTTAGTCTTGATCAACCTTGTATCTTTATGACCAATCTTTGCATAAAACCTTGAATACCACCTTGGTCATCATATAAACTCCTTGAAACCAATGGATGGACTGCAAGAAGTGCCTATGGACAAATCCTTCGAATATAACTTAAGGCAACCATTAGTCCATAGGGGTTGTCATCAATTACAAAATTCACATATGGAGAAATATGATCTAACACACCCCATGTAGAAACTTCTAGTAGTATGCAACAAAGTATTACAACTTTTTATTCATCAGCAAATAACTTGCAATATGTTAATCTAGACATGCCGATGGATGGTATAATTGGTCATGTTACTAGCTATTCGACCAATTAACCTCAACCAACATATGCTACACCTCATCTTAGTGATTTTGTGGCACCATATGCAACTGTTGATGTCCATTATTTGGCTTCGTACCTTCACATTCAAGGTCAAATAATTGAAACTTCTGCATGAGCACAAATGCCTCCACCTACTACCATGGCTTATCATGTTCCCCCTACACAATTATAGAATTTCAACTACAACTCATTGCCTAAAGAGTCTAAAGGAATCGGGGGCAACCATATCGAGGTTTGTCAATTGAGAACAAGCTTGTATTCTCTTGGAATTTGTGCCATGCTATTCACTAGGAACTAATAGAAGGTGACAAGCCTAATGATTTTGCTGCTCTAAAAGCTAGAGTTGTGCAAATGATGCATTCACCTAGTACAATAGCATCAAGTGTACCCCTAAACAATTGCAATGTTTTTGGAAAATCATTGCTGAAAGAGCCTCAAAGCATCGGGAGATAATCTCACGAAGAGTGGATGGAAACTGACATAAAAAACTAAAGCTCGCCAAGCTGACATATGGGGAAAAATTGGACAAGAGCGAGAAGCCTTGCAAATTAGAAAATAGAAAGGTAATGATTTGGATAACAAAGACAATTCGGTTATTTAATAAGTCGAATCAAATAGAACATGTGTTGAATGTATTCAAGAAAAACATGATGACGAGCTGTTGGGGAGATATTTGAAAAAAGGAACAAGATATCATTCAAGTCGTACAACCATCATACTCTCCTAACATATTTGAAGAGGTATGGCTAGCAAGTGATTTTCCTAATTTCCTATTTGGACATAACTTTATTGTAGATGCTTATATAAAAAAATTCTCATAAGTAATTTTGAAAGACTAATGAAGAAGGGTAATTTATTTGTTAGCAATAAAATCATTATAGAGCATATCGGTCAACACATTGTACCATTCGTACAGACCGATAGTGACTTATTATTGCAACCAAAGCTTGTGCCATTGCTTTATTTAAATTTCATATCTCCATGGATAGCTTTGCTTGTTTCATACTTGGCATCAGCCCGAGTATGTTCTAACTATTTTGATTTCAGAAATTTCAAACCAAGGTCAAATTTTATTGAAAAAACTGAAGCGAGTATAATATCTTATCCAGTGACATCAAAAAACATTGTGAGAAAAAATTCATAGCCGAATGGAAATATGCCAAATCAGAACCTTTCATGTGCTTAGTTTCAAAGCTGCTCCTACATCAAGATCAGCTAGAAAGCAAGAAGTTTACCTTCAATTCGAACATGTGTGATCAAATCTTTGATCTGTTGATGAGAAATAATTACGTCACAATTCTTGATCACCATGTCAAGCCATCAGCCCGAGGATGAATGTATTGTAAGTTGCATGATTCATTCAAGCACAAATTTGAGGATTGAAATATGTTTCGTCAAATAGTTAAATTGGCCATAGACAAAGGACAATTGAATTTTATGAAACATGAAGAGATGACCAGTCTATTATGATTGGTCCTAGTGGCAAAAAGTATTTGTATCGGCTGCTTCAAGACGATCCATTTAAAGGGAAGGTGAAAAATGTAGGTGACCGGATGAAGCTTTGAATTAAAGAAGTTGTTCAACACAATGAATATAATCTTGAAGGATGAGTTCTATAGAGGTTACAATGAAAATGCCAAGCATTGCGAGGCAACAAGAAAATCCAACAATCAATGTAAGCACAACAAAGAAAACAAAGGCCTAAATAAGCACAAGAATAAGAGACTGAAAAACCTTTGTAGAGCTATCAGATAAGTATCAAAAGAACAGTGATGAAAAGAATGCTTAATGGCCAAATCATGCAAAGAAACCAAGATCACCCCACCTTCGCAAATGTGAGGACTAGTACTGTCAAAGGGAGAATTTCAGTGCAACATTTTAACTCCCAAGATATGATCCTATCCGTATTTCAGCATGAGGGCCTCGATAGGGATAGAAGTGCACCTCGTTGTTTTGCAAGAACGGATATCGTTACAAGTACATGTAAAGAAGAGATGAGTATATGGAATTGGCTTCACTAGCAATAAGCTAATCATTACCATCTCAATACAACAAATACATTAAATCACTATATAGAAGAGAAGGGTCCGACTACGGACAAAATCAAATGATAACGACGTCCATCCTTGCTATCCCAGGCTGCCAGCATGTAACCCATCCTATGATCAAAGAAAAAGAAGAAGAAGAAGCAAAAGAAACTCCAAATAGAACAATCATCATGCTCACGTCAAAGTATTGCTTTACATGTACCTACAACTATTGTTGTAGTAATCCATGAGCCACAAGGACTCAGCAATCTCATTTCCAAAGGTAGAAAGACTAGCAAAGTTTAATTGGTGCGGTATGGTTAAGTGGTGAGGCTGCAGCGAGCACTAGCATTTATTTGAGTGGATAACATACGAGTACAAGAATAAGAGGGGGTGATCTACTCATAAACGGAAATTAAATGTTCAAGAAATGATCCTGAACACCTACGTACGAGTCAAACATAACCCCACTGTGTCCTCTCTAAGATAAGAACTCACGAGAAGAGACAGTCATGGTTACGCACACAGTTGGCATATTTTAATTGGGTTTACGTCAAGTTTTCTATGATCGGGTGTTCAACAATAATTTCAAGTAGCCACATAACCGCAGGCACGGATTTCCGAAAGATTTAACCCTGCAGGGGTGCTCCAACTCATCCACCACAAACTAGCCACAAGCTACGTGAAAACCTCAACCACGGAAAGCACGTAGTCTCCTCGGAATCTCGTTGGAAGACCTCTATGGCATCTCCGTATTATGCTACAGTAATCATTTAATTAAGCTACAGTGATGGCCAATATTAAGCTAATGCTTTTGCTAATCCAGTTATGATCACGGTTGGAATCAAACTTTAATTCAAATTCTTTTGCAATTCAAATTCATTCTAAATGTGGATTTAAAAGTTTTTCAAACTTGAAATTAAAAATCATGCTTGGCTTGCAAATAGTCCCTAAGTATTTGTAAAATTGAAACCAACATTTTTCCAAGTATTTGAGTGCCTCAAAATAATTAAAACTGAGGCTAAGAATTATTAATAAATGTCCTTTGATTTAAATCAATTCCAAATGAATTCTAAAGGCTCCAAATCATTTTGTCGCGGTACAAAATACTCCAATAAAATTATTGGGCTCAGTCACCAATTTTTACAAATGTAATTTTGTAACTAAAATAAATAAACAATAGAATAAATTAAAATGAAAAAAGAACCCCCCCCCTCTACCTCGGCCGGCCCAGCCCAACCGGCCCAAACCAGCCCACCCCATCGCGTGGGGTATAAAACCCCCTCCCCAAACCCTAACCAGCCCCCACACCCATTTCCCCCCGCACCCATCTCTCTCCCCCCGAGTCACCCCCTAGCGGCTCTCCCTCGCCCGGACAGGATCCGGCCAGATCCCCACCCCGTGGCCCGACGCCCCACTGATGTCTACTACGCAACCTTCTCCTTGTAGACGTTGTTGGGCCTCCAAGTGCAGAGGTTCGTAGGACAGTAGCAATTTTCCCTCAAATGGGTGACCTAAGGTTTATCAATCTGTGGGAGGCGTAGGATGAAGATGGCCTCTCTCAAGCAACCCTGCAACCAAATAACAAAGAGTCTCTTGTGTCCCCAACACACCCAATACAATGGTAAGTTGTATAGGTGCACTAGTTCATCGAAGAGATAGTGATACAAGTGCAACATGGATAGTAGATATCGGTTTTTGTAATCTGAAATTATAGAAACTGCAAGGTAATTAATAATAAAAGTGAGCACGAACGGTATTGCAATGCGTGGAAACAAGGCCTAGGGTTCATACTTTCACTAGTGAAGTTCTCTCAACACTGATAACATAATTGGATCATATAACTAGCCCTCAACATGCAACAAAGAGTCACTCCAAAGTCACTAATAGCGGAGAACAAACGAAGATATTATTGTCGGGTACGAAAGCACCACAAAGTTATTCTTTCTGATCGACCCATTCAAGAGTCCATAGTAAAATAACACGAAGTTATTCTTTCCGTTGAATATATCCTAGAGTTTGTACTAGAATAACACCATAAGACACACATCAACCAAGACCCTAATGTCACCTAGATACTCCATTGTCACCTCAAGTATCCGTGGGCATGATTATACGATATGCATCACACAATCTCAGAATCATCTATTCAACCAACACATAGAACTTCAAAGAGTGCCCCAAAGTTTCTACTGGAGAGTCAAAACATGTGGCATCCCATATGCATAGGTTCCCAATGTCACGAAACCCGCAAGTTGATCACCAAAACATACATCAAGTACTCACATGAATATCCCATTGTCACCACAGATAGACACATGCAAGACATACATCAAGTGTTCTTAAAGACTCAAATCGGTAAGGTAACTTCAAAGGGGAAACTCAATTCATTACAACAAGGGAGAGGGGGAAGAACATCATAGGATCCAACTATAGTAGCAAAGCCCGAGGCACATCGAGATCATGACATCTCAAGAACATGAGAGAGAGAGAGAGAGATCAAACGCATAGCTACTGGTACATACCCTCAGCCCTGAGGGAGAACTACTCCCTCCTAGTCATGGAGAATGCCGGGATGATGAAGATGACCACCGGAGATGGATTCCCCCTCCAGGAGGGTGCCGGAACGGGCTCCCGATTGGTTTTTGGTGGCTATAGAGGCTTGCGGCGGCGGAACTCCCTATCTAGGTTTATTTCTGGAGGTTTCTGTATTTATAGGAGCGGATGGCGTCGAGAATAAGTCAGGGGGACCCACGAGGGAGTCACGAGCCCCCCAGGCGCCCCAGGGGGGTGGGCCGCCTCCCTGGCTCGTGGCTTCCTCGGGACTCTCCTCCCATATATTTTTCTTCTGGTATTTTTGATATTTTCCATAAAAAATCACGGCGAAAGTTTTATTCCGTTTGGACTCCGTTTGATATTCCTATCTGAAAAAGGTCAAAAACAAGGAAAAACATAAACTAGCACTGGGCTCTAGGTCAATAGGTTAGTGCCAAAAATAATATAAAATAGCATATTCATGCATATAAAACATCTAAAGTTGATAATATAATAGCATGGAACGATCAAAAATTATAGATACGTTGGAGACGTATCAAGCATCCCCAAGCTTAATCCCTGTTCGTCCTCGAGCAAGTAAATGATGAAAACAAATTTTTTGATGTGGAATGCTACCTAACATATATTGTAATATGAATATTCAGATCCATATGATTCAAAGCAAAAAGTTTAATATTGACATAAGAACAATAATACTTCAAGCATACTAACAAAGCAATCATGTCTTCTCGAAATAACATGGCCAAAGAAAGTTATCCCTACAATATCATATAGTCTGGCTATGCTCCATCTTCCCCCACACAGCGTATTTAAATCATGCACAACCCCGGTATTAGTCAAGCAATTGTTTTCACACTTTTACTTTCTCAAACCTTTTCAACTCTCACGCAATACATGAGTGTGAGCCATGGACATAACACTATAGGTGGAATAGAATATGGTGGTGGTTGTGAGGCAAAAAGGAGGAGATGGTCACATCAACTAGGCATATCAACGGGCTATGGAGATGCCCATCAATAGATATCAATGTGAGTGAGTAGGGATTGCCATGCAAGAGATGCACAAGAGCTATAAGTTTATGAAAGCTCAAAAAGAAACTAAGTGGGTGTGCATCCAACTCGCTTGTTCATGAAGACCTAGGGCAATTGAGGATGCCCATCATTGGAATATACAAGCCAAGTTCTATAACGAAAATTCCCACTAGTATATGAAAGTGACAATATATGAGACTCTCTATCATGAAGATCATGGTGCCACTTTGAAGCACAAGTGTGGTAAAGGATAGTAGCATTGTCCCTTCACTATTTTTCTCTCTTTTTTTGTTTGGGCTCTTCGGCCTCTTTTTTCATTCATTTTTTTTGGTGGGCTCTTTGGCCTCTTTTATTTTCTTTTTATTTTAAGTCCGAAGTCTCATCCCAACTTGTGAGGGAATCATAGCTTCCGTCCTTTCCTCACATGGGACAATGCTCTAATAATGATTATCATCACACTTTTATTTACTTACAACTCGATACTTAGAACAAAGATATAACTCTATATGAATGCCTCCGGCAGTGTACCGGGATGTGCAATGACTCATGAGTGACATGTAAGAAAGGTAACGGTGGCTTTGCCACAAATACGATGTAAACTACACGATCATGCAAAGCAATATGAAAATGATGATGTGTGTCATAATAAACGATACGGTGGAAGTTGCATGGCAATATATCTCGGAATGGCTATGGAAATGCCATGATGGGTAGATATGGTGGCTGTTTTGAGGAAGGATATATGGTGGGTGTATGCACCAGCGAAAGTTGTGCGGTACTAGAGAGGCTAGCAATGGTGGAAGGGTGAGAGTGTGTATAATCCATGGACTCAACATTAGTCCTAAAGAAATCACATACTTATTGCAAAAGTTTATTAGCTATCGAAGCAAAGTATTAGACGCATGCTCCTAGGGGAAGGGTTGGTAGGAGTTAACCATCGCGCGATCCCGACCTCCACACAAAGGATGACACTCAATAAATAAATTATGCTCTGATTTCATCACATAACGGTTCACCATACGTGCATGCTACGGGAATCACAAACTCTAACACAAGTATTTCTATCAATCCACGATTACTCAATAGCATGACTCTAATATCACCATCCTTATATCGCAATACTACGTGCAAAGAATCAAACTTCTCATAGTATTTGATGCACTCTATATGAAAGTTTTTATTATATCCCTCTTGGATGCCCATCATATTAGGACTAGATTCATAACCTAAGCAAATTACCATGTTGTTTAAGACTCTCAAAATAATATAAGTGAAGCATGAGAGTTCAACTATTTCTATAAAATAAAGCCATTTCAATGCTCTACAAAGATATAACTGAAGCACTAGAGCAAAAGACAAACTACTCCAAAAGATATAAGTGAAGCTCAATGAGTAGTTGAATAATTATATGGCTATATGAAGACTCTCCCATCTAAGAATTTTAGATACTAACTACCTTATTCAAACAAAATAAAAAAACACTTCAAATATAGCACGAAACATGTCAAGAAGTAATTAAACCTTATTCAAATATAGCAAATTACCATGTTGTTTAAGACTCTCAAAATAAAAAAAACTTAGTTTAAACCGATAATTGTTGTAGAAGAAAGGTGGGATGCCAACCGGGGCATCCCCAAGCTTAGACGCTTGAGACTTCTTGAAATATGGATTGGGGATGACTTGGGAATCCCCAATCTTGAGCTTTTTGTGTCTCCTTAATTCCTCTCATATGACGGTTTCCGAAATCTTAAAAACTTCATCCACACAAAACTCAACAAGAACTCGTGAGATAGTTTAGTATAAATCAATGCAAAACTTTATCATACTCTACTATAGAAAATAACTAAAATCATTATTTTACATTTCATACTAAATGCCTCTGCATATTTAAAACTCCCATCCTCAAATGGAATCATTAAACAAGCAAACATATGCGAACCATAACAGCAATCTGCCTAAACAGAATAGTGTGTGAAGAATGCAGAAAGATCCATACTTAATTAACTCCAAAAAATCTTAAGACATTCCACGTTGTAGTTAATTTATAAGAGCATACTGTGTCCAAATTTCAAGTTATTCTGAAATACAGAAAATTCTAGGAAATGTTTGCACTACAAGCAAACTTTCTGTTTTGGAACAACAACTCCTAAACTTGCAAATCAAGCATGGTAAAGGCTATCCTTGACATTTTTATTGAAATAAATGATGCAAAACATTAATATAAATAACAGCAAGCAAGTACTAATAAAAGAAAATGACGCTCCAAGCCAAAAAACATATCATGTGGTGGATAAAAATATAGCCCCAAGTAAAGTTACCGATGGATTGAAGACGAAAGAGGGGATGCCTTCCCGGCTCATCCCCAAGCTTAGGCTCTTTGGTGTACTTAAATATGGCTTTGGGGTGCCTTGGGAATCCCCAAACTTAGGCTCTTGCCACTCCTTGTTCCATAGTCCATCGAAACTCTACCCAAAACTTGAAAACTTCATAACACAAAACTTAACGAAACTTCGTGAGATGGGTTAGTACGATAACGAGCAAATCAATCACTTGGGTACTGTCAAAACAAGACTCATAATTATTTTCACACAATTCCTACTGTATCTTACTATTTACACAATTTATATTACTTAATATAATCTATGGAAACACCAAAACAAGCAAACTATGCATTGAAAATAGAATCTGTCAAAAACAGAATAGTCTGTAATGATCTGAATGATAACCATACTTTTGCACTTGTAAAAATTCTGAAACAATTATGAAAATTAAGGAAATTTGTATATAAATCATAATAAAAAATAATCAACCTAAAATCACTCTCTGGATAGAAATTAGAAATGATTTCGCAAGCGCAAAGTTTCTGTCTTTTTCAGCATTATCAAACAACTTTCACCCAAACTAATCATAAAGGCTTTACTTGGCACTTTATTGAAACTAAGGCAATAAAACATGACTAATACAGTAGCTTAATCATGTGAACACACAGAAACAGTAAGGATACATATTGGGTTGTCTCCCAACTATCACTTTTCTTTAATGCCTTTCAAGCTAGGCATGATGATTTCAATGATGCTCACATAAAAGATAAGAATTGAAACATAACGGGAGCATCATGAAGCATATGACTAACACATTTAAGTCTAACCCACTTCCTATTCATAGGGATTTTGTGAACAAACAACTTATTGGAGCAAGAATCATCTAGCATAGGAAGGCAAAACAAGCATAGCTTCAAAAAAAATTAACACATAGAGGGGAAACTTGATATTATTGCAATACGTAAAAGCATATGATCCTCTCTCATAATATTTTTTTGTAGCGTCATGAATGAATTAAACAATATAACCAACACCGTAAGAGATGAGTTCTCAACTTTGCCACGGCATCGAGAACTAAAATAAGGAAAGATGTCGTCTCTCTCCCACCTCCCCGGGCGGCGACCCAATGGCGATCTGGAACTCTAGCCGGCACCTCATCCATCTTCGCTGCCCCTCTGCTCAGGTGAACCTTTCTCGACCCTTCTCTCGCGGTCGGACATGGCCTGCATGGGGGGTTCCATGTTGGATCTGGATTTCTCGCATGGATTGGCTTTCTCTCATGAGGTTTATCGCCACTCGGGTTTTACGGTGCACCCTATGAAGCATCGTCGCCCTTTATTTATGGTGATCTCTTTTGGTCGTCATGTGTTCTGGCTATCGCCTGACACAGTGGCTGCAGCTCCGTAATCGGTGATTGGTGGTTCGGCTATCGAGTTTCGAGTTTCTCAAATCACAGATTCGGTTTTCTCCTTCAAGGTCTCATGCATGCAAGTTGGTTTTCACATTCTGGAATTGCGCTCTTTCAAGTGCTCAAGTTTTAAGTGCTTCTTCCATCTTTGGGGACATGGAGGTCCTAATTGGCGTCGAGAATTTGCTCTCTGGAAGAAACAATGTGATGCCGAGTGGATTATTGTGAGCACCTCCAAGAGGAGGGCCTCTCTAGGTCTGATGGCCATGCATTCCAGACCACTTAAGTCTTCTCTCAAATCTGGATCTTCTGTTCGTAAGAAGCTATCTTTTGCATCCCTACAACAATATGAGGTTTGCAAGGGCTATAGGTATCCTGTTTCCCATGATGAGCTAGTCACTCTTGAGCAGGCTGGTTATTCGGTGCCTACCCCTGAACGTGTCATCATCTCTGCACCACCGCCGGCGGAACTCCGGTGGACGGCAGCCACGCCGCATATTACGTTTGGCACAGTTCCTTGCCAAGTTTCATCCCCCGGTTCTCCCGGCGAGAATTTTCAAACTGCCAAAATTTTCGGAACTTCCCACGTGCAGCAAGAGGATACAGCTAATTCAGCCCAGATTCATGGTTCTTTGAATAGTGGGAATCAATCTTCGGGGGAAAGTTTGGATTCTGGACAAATCTCCTCTCTCATTAATGAGCCTGCTAAGGTTTTTTCATCCTCTGGGCCCGAACCTATTCCCATCATGGATATTCCTTCTTCTCAGGAGGCCCATATGGCCTTTGACGAACTTATTAATAGTATGGTTGAGGATATCTTTTCTTGCTCTATTTGCAGCGCTCGGGGCCATCTAGCTGCAAACTGTACGGCTTCGCCCGGCTACTCTGACAACGCGGTGGGCCACGCACGATCTAGAGGCGCCTCTTTTATGCGTAATAATTGTCTTACTTGGAACTGTAAGAGACCCACCACCTCCCCTGTCGCTGATATCTCGGGAACTGCTGATACTCTTGGCGAAACAGCAACCCCTGCGAAACAGTTCCGTCCTGTCTCATCGCCGTTGCCTCCTCGAACTCCCTCAGCGACACCACCGGTCACTCCGCCACCGCCACCAGCAATGGCGAACTTCGAGCTTGACCCTGAGTTCTTCCTCCCGCCTGGTCACAACATCATTGATGGAGGGGTCGACCGGCTGCCTCGGACCTACACCACGCCGGCAATACCCATCACCAGACGCCACGAGCGCTTCGTCATTGCTACAGTTAATCCAGCGCCGCCGGCCGACGAGGTGATTCAGGTACGACAAGAAGTCGCTGCCCTTCTCCTGCATCAAGGGTTCCATGCCCGGTCTGCTCAACCTTGGATTGAGGGAGTGGGTTTGTTTGAGCTCCGGGATGCTGCTGAGACTTATGCTACGGTCCACATGGTTCCACAGCCTCTTGCAAACTCTGTGGTGCGCTTCATACGTCATGATCATGGTCTCGGATTCCGCGGCCAAGAGGGTTTTCGTCAGGGCTGCCTCATGCTTCTGGTGGTACAGTTGGACTTCCGCAACACTGAAGATCTCAGGGTGGCTGTTAACACCTTTGGGGAGTTTCGTCATTGGGTCAGTGATGACCCATATTTGGTTCGTTCTATTGTATTTGCTGCCTTCCCAGAAGACCGGCTGGTACCTCGCAGTATCAGTTTCTCAGAATATTCTTCTTGGGGTGGCGCAAAGGTGTCCTGGTCTGCTCCTGTGTACATTTTGGGTATGGCAGCTGCAGAGATTCTTCCCAATGATGAGGACCCGATGCCTCTCAATGGAAACCCTCATCCGCTCCCTGGGTAGCTTGTTCATGACAATTTGCAATTTGCTTTGCCCCCATATCCTGCACTTGGCTGGAATGCGGTGCCGCTCTCCCCTGGAGACCATGGGCCTGCTGCTGCGGATGCTGACGACGGTGGCTGGGGGCCGCCGCGTGTTGATCTTGAGGCTGGAGGATGGGGTCAACCGCCTGCTGATGGAGGAGACTGGGAACCGGCTGTCGCACTTGATGCGCCTGCCGATGCACCTGCTGATGTTCCAGTTCAAGACCACGAATCAATGGTGATTGATCAGCCGAGTCCCTCTTCTTCGGACTCGGTGCATGAATTGGTGGACCTTGATCCGCAGCAGGATGATATGGTGGCTGAACCGGCCGCTCAAGAACCACCAATGCATCTCCCTGATGCTGCTAATGCTGATATTGCTGATGCTGATATTGCTGCTCCTGCTGATGCCTCGGACAATGTTGCTGTGCCGGAGGCTGGTGCTGCTGGTCCTGATGCTGGCCCGGACAATGGGGCTGAGCTGGAGGAAGAAGAGAATACGCTGGAGGAGGTGCAAGATAAAAACCCTCTGGCAATGGTTCTCTACAAACCCCCCCCCCCACCCACCCGCTCAGTCCAAACTCATTGTTGGGGCAGCTGGGGTTTTATATGGGCCTCCATTGCCCCCAGTGATGTCCTGGACACGCACTTTTGATACTCTGATGGGCCCTGCTGCTGCTATGCATGTACCTTGTCAGTTCCAACTGCCAATCCTTGAGCCTATCCTGATCCCCAAGCGATCCTGGGACGTGGCTTTTGATGCTGATACTCCAGGACCTTCACTGTCGGACCCTGTCTCTGCCTCGCTCTCATTACAGGAGGTAACCCCTATCAGCCCAACTTCTTCCTCAGAGGACTTATCCTTCTGCTCTCCTGCTCCATCCAAGAAGGGGTCCCGCAAGAAGGCCACCCCGATGGTGGACTCCTCGGTGCGGCGGTGTACTCGTGGCTCAATCAAGCGCGATGGCTTCAAGCCAATTCTGCAAGAGCTACCTGCACACATCCCCAAGAAAAGGAAGCCCAAAGCCAAGCCTATGCCCTCAACGTCACACGAGACTGAAGATGTACCTCCCGCCACTCCTATCCCAGTGATCCAGGAGGTCGGGCAGTCATTGGGCATAGCCCCTGAGAAGCTCACGGTGGATCGACTTATGGAAGATCCTGCTGACTCTGCGCCCACATCTTCTGATGTTTAATCCGTCCATGTTAAGCTCTTACTGTACTGGTTCTATGTACTGTCGAACTTCTGTTTGCTCTGACTTTTGGTGTTTGGAACTATGGTTGCAGTGGCTATTACATAGCCTTGCTTTTGCTATATCTATAACCTGCAATGGATAATCGTTCAACGAGGAGTTGGCGTGTGCTGTGCTGGAATGTGCATGGCGTCAATTCGGATCATAGGCAACGGGCAGTCCGTAACAAAATTGATGCGAGCCTTGCTGCCGTGGTCTGCTTGCAGGAAACAAAGATGCAGCCTATCGAGTTTCGGGCAGTTAAAGGTTTCTGCCCCAAACATTTTGATCAATTTTCTTACTCCCCTTCCAGGGGTGCATCAGGAGGGCTCATCACCCTTTGGAACTCATCCATTCTCACTGGTCATTTAGTAGAATGCACCCCATATGGCTTGATCACCTCCTTTACCTCAAATCACACGGGTGAATCATGGACTTTAGTTAATGTCTATGGGCCATGTCAAGGGGAGGCCCGTGATCTTTTTGTGCGCTGGCTTTACAATCTTAATATCCCCACTGGGGCTAATTGTCTGCTCCTTGGGGACTTTAATTTCATTAGATCTCTTGATAACAGAAACCTCCCTGGGGCTGATGTCAATGACATGTTCATCTTCAACGAAATTATTGGGCACCTGGGATTGTTGGAGCTTCCCATCAAAGGCAGATCCTACACTTGGTCCAATATGCAAGACAACCCTCTTCTAGAGCAGCTGGACTGGTTCTTTACATCCACCAGCTGGATCTCCTCTTATCCTCTTACCCAAGTGCTCCCTCTGGCAAAGACTGCATCTGATCATGTGCCTTGTGTGGTGACTGTTAACACCTCCATCCCCAAATGCAACTTATTTCGTTTCGAGAACTATTGGGTTGAAATGGAGGGTTTCATCGAATGTGGGCAACAATCCTGGCTCGTTCCTTCAAGAAAGACACACATCTCTGCTATTATCATGGATAAGATGAAGCATCTCAGGCAGGCTCTCAAGAAATGGCAGACGTCTCTGTCTCAGTTAAAACTTCTTATTTCCAGATGTAATCAAGTGGTGCTATGCTTGGATGAGCTTGAAGAGCTGAGATCCCTTTTCAGACCAGAAGCTAACTTCAGGAAAATTGTTAAACTACATTTGGAACATCTCCTTCACCTTCAGTGTCTATACTGGAAGAAGAGGGCCACTATCCGCTTTGTTAAGGTTGGTGAGGAAAACACTAAGTTTTTTCATGCTATGGCCACTGAACGGTATAGGAAGAATTCCATTGCCTCTCTCAAGTTAAATGATGGTTCTATCATCTCTGATCATGATCAAATTGCTGCATGCTTCTGGGCATCTTTCAAAGATCGAATGGGAACTTCTCTTGGCATTAATATGGCTTTTGACTTACACTCCATACTGGATGAGGTTCAGGGCCTTGACATTCTCACAGAACCTTTTTCCAAGTCTGAAATGGATAAAACTGTGCAAGATATGCCTATTGACAAAGCTCCAGGGCCTGATGGTTTCAATGGGCTTTTTTTCAAGAAATGCTGGCACATTATCTCCCCTGAGTTTTATCGGCTCGCTGCTGAATTTTATGCTGGACAAGCCCAGCTGGTAAACATGAACTCCTCCTATATTACACTCATTCCCAAAAAGAGATCACCTGAACATGTGGGAGACTATAGACCAATATCTCTTACTGGAATGGGTCTCAAATTTTTGTCAAAAATGCTTGCCAATAGGCTATAGTTGCAGATTGTTAAATGTCTTCACAAGAATCAATACGATTTTATCAAATCTAGGACCATTCAAGATTGTGTGGGCTGGACTCTGGAGTATCTGCATCAATGTCATCAATCCAAGAAGCCTATAGTTATCCTTAAGCTGGACTTTGAAAAGGCATTTGATTCTGTGGAGCATGAATTCATCTTCCAGATTCTTAAGTCCAAGGGCTTCAATGATAGATGGATCCTTTGGGTTAGGCAGCTTCTAGCCTCTGGATCTTCTTCAGTACTAATCAATGGTGTGCCTGGAAAGAAGTTCATGTGTAAAAAAGGTGTCAGGCAGGGAGATCCTTTGTCCCCACTGTTGTTTGCTATTGCTGCTGACTTTTTACAAACTCTGGTTAATCAACTGCTGGTGGATGGGCTGCTACAGTTGCCTATACCTTGTCATGATAAGGATTACCCTATAGTGCAATATGCTCATGATACTCTTATCATCCTACCAGCTGACAAATCCCAATTGTTGCAGCTTAAGAAAATGCTTTTGCTTTTCTCCCAGTCCAGTGGATTACAGGTGAATTATCATAAATCTGCACTCCTACCTGTCAACACTTCTTCTCAGCATCTGCAGGACCTGGCAGACTCCATTGGTTGTAAAGTGGGATCTCTACCCTTCACATATCTGGGACTGTCTGTTGGGACAACTAAACCTTGAATCATTGATCTCATGCCTCCGGTGGATAACACGGAAAGAAGGCTCAGTGCTAGTTCCTCTTTTCTTGCTCAGGGGGGAAGACTGCAATATGTAAACTCAGCACTGTGTGTTGTTCCCATTTTCTTCTTATGCAGCCTAGATATACCACCAGGTATACTAAAGAAATTGGAGAGGATTCAGAGGCAATGTCTATGGATAAGAAATGTGAATGATCATGCACCCTCTCTTGTCGCTTGGCCCCTAGTGTGCAGGCCTAAAAATAAAGGGGGATTAGGGATTATGAATTTAGCAGTTCAGAATGAAGCACTCCTGCTCAAACATGCTGATAAATTCCTCAATCATGCTGATATCCCTTGGGTTCATCTGATTTGGAACACTTACTATCATAACATTGTACCTCAGGTTACTGCACTTTGTGGTTCCTATTGATGGAAAGACATCTGCAAATGTCTTGACAAATTGAGAGATGTTACCTATGTTCTGCCTAATAAGGGTGACTCCTTCTTGTTTTGGTCTGATTCCTGGTTACTTGGAAATTCCACTATGCCATTGGCAGCCAGATTCCAAAGATTGTTCTCCTTTGTGGCTGACCCTTTCTGCACAGCTCAAGAAGTCTTCGCTGCTTTTTCTGATGGCAGTATGATCTCCATGTTTCACCTTCCACTGTCTGCTCAAGCTTATCAGGAACTGACTGCGGTCCAATCTTTACTTCTGGACCTGGACCTTGATCATCAGGCCTCTGACCGATGGGTAGGGCGTAAGGATGCTAAGGTCTACACAGCCAAGGCATACTATGCTCATGTTCATAGCAGTATTGTACCTAACCCTTTGCTTAACTGGATCTGGAAAAGCTGATGTACCATGAAGGTTAAGATGTTTGCCTGGATGCTCATCATGGACAGGCTGAACACTCAGGACATGCTGGAGAGGCGTCACTGGAACGTCTCTGATTCTAATCTCTGTGTTTTATGCCATGCTCGAGTCAAGGAAGACAGAGATCATTTATTCTTCACATGCCTATTCAGCACCAGGGTTTGGAACTACCTACAGATCACTTGGCAGGGGTCATCTATGTGGACTGCTACTGCTGCAGCTAGAAAGGACTTCCCTCATCCTTTCTTTGCTGAGGCTGTTTTCACTGCGTGTTGGAATATCTAGACTACCAGAAATGCAAAGGTCTTCAACCAGGAGCAGCCAAAGTTCAGGAAATGGAGAGCTGGATTTCTTCATGACATTTCTTTGTTAGCTCATAGAATTAAGGCTAGTTTCAGGGATGATCTCCTTAAGTGGATTTCCTTTTTGCCTCCTTGAGGTTTGTATCCCTCTGCTCCTCCCCCCTTTGTACATTCTACAACCCCGATTGTACATACAGTTTCCATAGTTGAAATATAGAAAATGGCTGTGGGGGGTTTTCCCTAGAGTAGCCGGTCAAAAAAAATATAACCAACACCTACAGCATTCTTTTCGTGATCTACAAGCATAGAAATTTTACTACTCTCCACAATAGCAAATTTATTCTCGTGATTAATAGTGGGAGTATCGTAAAAGACTTGAACACTACGAATTGTTTCCACATTAAAAGAGTAATGTTCATTAAAAGGTACTCATAATTGTGACAAGTTTTATCATCTTTCTTATTTATAGCATAAGTATCATCACAAAAATAATCATAAATAGGGGGGCATGCTTTCATCATAATAAATTTGATCATTCAAAGTGGGGGAACTGAAAAGATCGTCTTCATCAAACATAGCATCCCCAAGCTTGTGGCTTTGCATATCATTAGCATCATGGGTATTCAAAGAATTCATACAAACAACATTGCAATCATGCTCAACATTCACATCTTTTATGTCAAGCATTCTATGCAATTCTTCTTCTAGCACTTGAGCACAATTTTCCTTCCCATCATTTTCACGAAAGACATTAAAAAGATGAAGCATATGAGGAAACCTTAATTCCATATTTTGTAGTTTTCTTTTATAGACTGAACTAGTGATAAAACAAGAAACTAAAGATTTGATTGCAAGATCTAAAGATATACCTTCAAGCGCTAACCTCCCCGGCAACGGCGCGAGAAAAGAGCTTGATGTCTACTATGCAACCTTCTCCTTGTAGACGTTGTTGGGCCTCCAAGTGCAGAGGTTTTTAGGACAGTAGAAATTTTCCCTCAAGTGGGTGACCTAAGATTTATCAATCCGTGGGAGGCGTAGGATGAAGATGGTCTCTCTCAAGCAACCCTGCAACCAAATAACAAAGAGTCTCTTGTGTCCCCAACACACCCAATACAATGGTAAGTTGTATAGGTGCACTAGTTCGGCGAAGATTTGGTGATACAAGTGCAATATGGATAGTAGATATAGGTTTTTGTAATCTGAAATTATAAAAACTATAAGGTAATTAATAATAAAAGTGAGCAGGAACGGTATTGCAATGCGTGGAAACAAGGCCGAGGGTTCGTACTTTCACTAGTGAAGTTTTCTCAACAATCATAACATAATTGGATCATATAACTAGTCCTCAACATGCAACAAAGAGTCACTCCAAAGTCACTAATAGCGGAGAACAAATGAAGAGATTATTGTCGGGTACGAAACCACCACAAAGTTATTCTTTCTGATCGATCTATTCAAGAGTCCGTAGTAAAATAACACGAAACTATTCTTTCCGTTCAATCCTAGAGTTCGTACTAGAATAACACCTTAAGAGACACATCAACCAAGACCCTAATGTCACCTAGATACTCCATTGTCACCTCAAGTATCCGTGGGTATGATTATATGATATGCATCACACAATCTCAGAATCATCTATTCAACCAACACATAGAACTTCTAAGAGTGCCCCAAAGTTTCTATCGGAGAGTCAAAACGTGTGCCAACCCATATGCATAGGTTCCCGATGTCACGAAACCCGCAAGTTGATCACCAAAACATACATCAAGTACTCACATGAATATCCCATTATCACCACACATAGACACGTGCAAGACATACATCAAGTGTTCTTAGAGACTCAATCCGATAAGGTAACTTCAAAGGGGAAACTCAATTCATTACAAGAAGGGAGAGGGGGACGAACATCATAGGATCCAACTATACACTACAGGAATCAAATAATTTGCCGTCTGTGAAGATCTTTGCCATCAGCTTTTCATCATGAATGACGGCAAAGACCTCTTTTGCCGTCATCTGCTGACGGCAAAGAATGCCTGACAGCGTAGACATATTTTGCCGTCTTTAATAAAAACTGCTGACGGCAAAGATATTTTGCCGTCTGTTAAAAAAAACTGATGACAGCAAAGACCTCTTTTGTCGTCCGTAAAAAAATGAATGACGGCAAATATATATTTTGTTGTATCTAAAAAAATTGATGACGGCAAATAATTTTTGCTGTCTATAATAAAAAAGAGAGACATCAAAGAAGAAACACATCTCACATATCAATCTCCTGGATCGATGAGGTGGCATGATCAGGCACCGCATGCTGCCTATCTATGATCTCTCTGTCCCACGCCTACCCCACCATCTTCTCCCTCACACGTTCTCTCTCCCTCGTACATCTCTCTCTCTCACGCATCAGATCCAGAGCACCCCGGCCCCTGCCTCTTCCCGCTTCCTCCCCGGCGCCGGTGCCCCTGACCCCATGCCCCGGCGACCCCGGCCTCGCCGCCGCACCCCCCGGAGACCCCGGCACAACCCCCACACCCCCGCATGCCTCCTCGCCACAGCGTCGCCGGCCTCCTCGCGTGTTTCCACTGGCACCTCCGCCCTCCTCACCCCAGCGCCGCCGGCCTCCTCGAGTGTCGCCCCCGGCACCCCCGCGGGCCTCCTCGCCCTAGCGCTGCCGGCCACCTCGCGTGTCGCCCCCGGCACCTCCGCCCTCCTCGCCCCAGCGCCGCCGGCCTCCTCGCGTGTCGCCCCGGCACCTCCGCCCACCTCGCCCTAGCGCCGCCGGCCTCCTCACGTGTCGCCCCCGGCACCTCCGCCCTCCTCGCCCCAGCGTCGCCGGCCTCCTCATGTGTCGCCCCCGGCACCTCCGCCCTCCTCGCCCGTCACCCCCAGCATCGCCGACTTCCTCGCCTGTCCCCCCAGCATGCTTTAACACGAGGTTAAGGTGATGAATTGATGATACATGGCTGCTTTGCTCTATTCCTCATATGTTGTATCAATATGAGTTAGCGTTGCTGCCAGATCTATTTGTGTGGCTATATCCTTTTCAATTGCACCTCAGATACTTCATACATCATGACACGTTTCCTGAGCCACATGCTTCCCATCTCAATTATTTTCAGGATTGTGTTTCTTTCCTGAGCCGTTCTGTTTAGGGAAAAGATGGGTCACAACTGTTCGTTTGGTACTTCTATAGTTACAAAGGTCACGTGTTACAGACCAAATGCTTATGAATTCCCTACAGAGTTGGAACTCTGAAGATCAGAGTACTGCTTTTATAGCACAAACCAATTTAAGTTGAAGTGCAAATAAGTTGAAGTTATTTTTCCATGTATGTTTATTTCCTATATTTAAGTTGAGAGCAATGACCTATACCTCATATTATGTATGTTTATTTCCCCAATGCTGAATTTTTAGGTTCACAATCGTCTTAGCACTACCTCTTTCCCTTGCATCCTTGATATATAGTTATGCAATGCTTGATGGTTCCACCTAAAAGCTTTTACTTTACACTCCAACTCCTTATTATGGCCTTTGCGGTGTACATAAATTCAATTTTTACGCCTTGGTCTTTCAAATTCTTTCATTTAGCTGAACTTGCACATGCCTTCTCGCATTGGTCATGTTTGGCATTCTGCACGTAAGAAGGAAGGAATGATATACAAGACGTGTAAGTAAACATATCTGTAATACCTAACGGATTATCGTTGCTTTTCTGATTTTACATGCCTGCTCTCAGTTATGTGGGGTTTGGGTAAAAAGGCTAACAACTAAGAACTCTGCAATTTTCTGTATTTCTGGTCACCCTTATATCTTTAGACTACTAATTCATTTGATACTTCATAGTTCTATGCAATACGTATAACTAGATTTATGTAAGATTCTAACATAATGGCTTATTATCTATTTATATGAGACAACAAAGGCTCCTAAAACGCTATAGTATTACTTCAGATATTTCCATATATGCATTGGTTGTGGGTCCCGACGGGTCCGATGGCTTTATTTAGGTTTGTCAACTTCCTCTGCATATTCTGCTAGCAGCCTCCGCAGTTGTATACTATTGCCACTACTTTTGTAAAATATGGCTTATTATGGCATGCCCGAGTATGTTTATCCTAATGGAATGGTTGAGCACCCCAATTTATCTTGTTCAATTCTACTTCCATTTGTACATAATTATTGAGAATATTATTGAGGGACAATGCCAAGGATGCAAAGGAGCAGCCAGTAGTAAATCTATTCTGTAGTAATGCTTGCATGCAGTACAATTTAATTTGATCACTCATATTTATTCAGTGTGCTATCAAGTGTATGCCAAGGAACTCAAATAGTGTGTTGTATTTATATATTGCTGATGCTCATCTGATCTGAGCTTGCTAAGGGCAAGGATAAAGCCACAAGGGAGCTTCAAACTTCCACTACTCATCTAAACAAGATTCAAAACATTAGGTACGTATCTTGTACATCACCATCCCATGATTTCCATAAATAAATTGTTCCTGCATTTACTCGAAAAATATTGGAAATGCATTACATCAATTTTAGACACCTGTGGGTGGGCATTATTACACATAAAACCATCTAGTATTCTAGCCTTATGCTTTTGTGCACATGTTGATGCCTAGTGAAGTTATTTTTGTGCCCCAAATAACTGTTTCTTGTGTCTGTTGTATGTGGATGTGAACCTTTCTTGGTCTGCTGTGGTGCAGGTGCTGGATGAACCAGCCGAGCTTCTTCGACCAGCAGAAGTTGGCCCAGCGACGATGAAGGAGTAAAAGGAGCAGCAGTTGCCATCGTGCTCAAGAAATGTATGTCGCTTCCTGTAGTGGGTCTAGCATGTAGCTTGTATCTTAGGTGACAAATCTTGTAGTGCCAAAATTTCGCATAGTGATATCTATTTATCTATGTGTGATATGGATCACCATGACATATGTGATATATATGGATCATGCATGAACATGTTCTGTTCATATATGTGATATGGATCAATTGTACTATGTGTGTCAGTTGCATTCGTGTAAACATTTTTGTCTATACGGATCATCGGTGTTTATAAGAATATGTATTGTCTGTTGAAGTACCAAAATAAAGTAATGCAAACAAAAAAAGTGTGTACATACGCTTTGCCATCTGCAGATGATCCCTCGCTGACGGCTAAGTATCATTTGCTTTGCCGTATGTAGAACCTCGGGAGACGACAAAACCCTCATTTGCTTTGTCGTCTGTAGAACCTCGGGAGACGGCAAAACCCCCATATAATTTGCTGTCTGTAGTTCTTTGGCTGACGGCAAAGAGTTAACGCAGTCCGGGTGGTTCTGTTATGTATTTTGCCGTCTGCCTCATAATAGCTGACGGCAAACCATTTTCACTGACAGCAAAAATTTTGCCGTCTGCTAGAAAAAACGCTGACGGCAAAATTACCCTTTGCGGGCACATGGGTTGACGACATTTTTTGCCGTCATGGGGATGACGGCAAAAAATTTGCCGTCTGTAATTCTCTCTTTGCCGTCTGTAGCGTCCTGACGGCAAAATACCCGATTCCTGTAGTGATAGTAGCAAAGCCCGCGGTACATTGAGATCATGACATCTCAAGAACACGAGAGAGAGAGAGATCAAACACATAGCTACGGGTACATACCCTCAGCCACGAGGGAGAAATACTCCCTACTTGTCATGGAGATCACCGGGATGATGAAGATGGCCACCGGAGATGGATTCCCCCTCCGGCAGGGTGCCGGAACGGGCTCGTGGTTGGTTTTTGGTGGCTACAAAGGCTTGCGGCGGCGGAACTCCCGATCTAGGTTTATTTCTGGAGGTTTCTGTATTTATAGGAGCGAATGGCGTCGAGAACAAGTCACGAGGACCCAAGACGTATCTCCCACCGCCGGCCCCACCTCACCGCGGGTGCCGCCCCGCCGTCATCTCCTCCCCCACGCCTTGATACGTCTCAAACGTATCTATAATTTTTGATGGTTTCATGCTATTGTCTTGTCATCTTTGGATGTTTTATGTACCTTTTATATCTTTTTTGGGACTAACTTATTAATTCAGTGCCAAGTGCCAGTTCCTGTTTTTCTGTGTTTTTGGCACTTTTTAGATCTGATTTTGGAACGGAGTCCAAACAGAATAAAATCCCCAAAATAAATTTTTCCCGAATGGAAGAAGATAAGGGGGCTTGAAGGCCAAGCCAGGAGAGCTACAGGGGGCCCACAAGCCCCCTAGCCGCCAGCTGGGGGCGGCGGCTAGCAGGCTTGTGGCCTCCCTGGCGCCCCCTGATCAAGCTCCTTCGCCTATATATTCCCTTAAATACAAAAAAAATCAGGGAATCCACGAAAACACTTTTCCGCCGCCACAAGCTTCCGTTTCCGCGAGATCTCATCTGGAGACCCTTCTCGGTGCCCTATCGGAGGGGACTTTGGAGTTGGAGGGCTTCTACATCAACATCATCGCCCCTCCAATGACTCGTGAGTAGTTCACTTCAGACCTACGGGTCCGTAGTTAGTAGCTAGATGGCTTCTTCTCTCTCTTGGATCTTCAATACAAAGTTCTCCATGATATTCATGGAGATCTATCCGATGTAATCCTCTTTGGCGGTGTGTCTATCGAGATCCGATGAATTGTGGATTTGTGATCAGATTATCTATGATATATATTTGAGTCTTTGCTGATTTCTTTTATGCATGATTTGATATGCTTGTAAGTCTCTCCGAGTCTTGGGTTTTGTTTGGCCAACTAGATCTATGATTCTTGCAATGGAAGAAGTGCTTGGTTTTGGGTTCTTACCGTGTGGTGACCTTTCCCAGTGACAGTAGGGGCAGCAAGGCACACATCGTGTAGTTGCCATCAAGGGTAACAAGGTGGGCTTTGTCGTAGATATGAGATTGTCCATCTACATCATGTCATCTTGCTTAAGGCGTTACTCTGTTCTTTTGGACTTAACACACTAGATTCATGCTTGTCGGGACCCCGATCCTAAGCCATAGGAATCCAGCCTGTAACACATCGCATCTCTTTGCGGTCTCACGCACGGTTAACCCCACGGTTGCAGCCTTACCTTAGCCGGGACCGTTTGCGCCTTTTGACTCGCGTATGCAATTGTGTCGCTAGCAATCCGATGACAAAGAACCCGGATCGACATGTCTTGTCATAAACCAAAGTGGCAGTTCCGCACAGGGACAGGCATACATAACCCAGCAAAGCAGGTGTCGGTCACCAGCGAATGTAGACGAGTCGTAGCAAGCTACAAGGACTCCATTACATCGCGTGACATTTCCCCAAAGGGGACAGACACAGCAGCTAAGAAGGACACACGCCGGTCAACCAATGTGTCCGGAGCAGTAGCGAGCTACCATGGCTCGTTGGATCACAAAGGGGCATTTCCCTGTAAGGAATGCTACTAAAGTCTACGGCTAGGTAATCGAACCCCATACATATCAAGCACGACACACGTACACATGGCATACCGATATGTATAGATTCATCGATGGCATCACAACATAACCATAAACATACAAGCTTTATTTAAAAGGCTCGGAAGAGCCACACACATAATATTACACAGTAGGGGTCTCACGACCCATCATCACAGTCATTCAAGTTACAAGCCAGCGGAAGTGATTAAACTGTCTGAGTACAGACAGATGAAACTAGAAGGCATATGGCCTGACTATACTACAGACCCACCCTAGGGCCAGATCGTAGCTGGGATACCAGCTACTCGTCGTCGTCGATGTCTAGGAAGAACCCTCCATTAGGGTCATTAACAACCTCTGCAACATTTATTAAGCAAACATGAGTACGGAGGTACTCAGCAAGACTTTTAGGATAACTATCTACTCATGCAATGTATCAATAAGGAATTGTGGGGTTTCATGCGGAAATCCAGCATTTGACTCGTGGCTAGACAACTTGCATTTTAAAACAATTTTTGACAACTTGATTTCTCGCACACGAGTCCACTAACTCCACAACAATAATCCATCGTGGAATCATTCTGTCTCCATGCGGAAATGCCGTCCACGACACTCACGCTTATCTTGACAATTTTATGAGTAGTCATTGAAGTTATCTATGAACAACATATGTCTCCAAGTAGTCCATATCCGCGGACGTGGCTATTCGAATAGATCATAACCCTGCAGGGGTGTACTTCTTCACACACGCTCTCGCCACTTATCGCCATGTGCACGTCATGCACCTCGGCAACCTCCGAGCGGAAGCCCAGCGAGGGAGTCGGCCACGACTGTTAACCACACTAATACTTAGTACAGGTCTATCACCTATCTGAGGGTAACCCGCACGGAAGTCCGGCCGAGGTTTCCTCCACGGCCCCAAACGATGTGCGCAGGGTTCCCAAGCCCACCATCCGGGTGCCACTTGGTACACCGTGCCACTGCCTACCGCATCATAGCCCACCTCTCAGGTCAGCGCTATGCACGGCCTCCAACATGACTATAAACTCCAGAAACTACTTGCATCTCCTGGACCGAGTACTAAGCGATTAATAAGTCGAGCGGGGTCATATTTCAGGGCCCAGCATGTGTTAGTATCTCATCTTGGATTACATACACGGAACTCAGGTCCTAAGGACGGTTCCAATGGAACAACCCGCCATGTACTCCTACATAGCCTTTCACCGGTACCTTTACCAAATCAGGTTCAACACACAACCTTTACTTATTGAACACATTCTCACAATTCTGTTCATCTCCCAGATGACAGACTATACACAACTCTAAGCATAGCATGCATAGCCGGATAAGGCACATCATGGCTCAAGCATCTACCAGGTATGCTAGGTTGCAAGGTTCGGCTATTTACTGTGACAAGACAGGTCATGCAAAGGAAGTGGGTTCAACTAACGTGGCAAAAGCATTTGAGCATTTGATCCTAATGCAATAAGTAAGTGCAGGAGCGAGAACATGGGATTTATTGGGATGATCAAAATGGTTGCTTGCCTTGTTGCTCAGAGGAGGGACAATATCCGTCAGTCGGATATTCGGTGGAATCCGGAGGAGCGGAGCCTACCGAAGAAAATGACAACAATCAATAACAATCATATGCAACAAGATGATGCATGAGCATGGCATGAGGATGCAAGGTGGTATGCTAATATAGCTTACATTTATTAGGTTTGAAGTTGATTTGAATCAGATTCAAATACCACTTCAAACGAGGTATTCTCGAATACCATTTTAATTGATTCGACCTGATGCTCAGATCAACTTGTTTTTAACATGCATGGAAATGACATGGTAAGTTGCTGGATGTGATTGAACAATGTTTGATCATAGCATTTGAAGTGGAATTCAAATGATTTTCAAATTCCATCTCCATAGTATTTATAAAATTTGACCTATTCATTATTCTACATGTTTGGTCCAGTAACATTTTCAAACATCTTTGAAAATGACATATTCAGATTCCTTGGATTTTTCTCATACTTCTTCATATATAAATTATTTTCATTGGAGTTACAGATTAATTTCTATGATTTTTAGAAGTTTTGGCATTTTTCTGGAATTCTTTTAAATCAGAAAACTCTTTATGGCGTCGTAACCACGTCAGCATTGCGTCAGCAGGTCAACTGACCTAGTCAGGACAAACTTGACAGGTGGGGTCCACTGGTCAGCGTCCCAGGAGCTAATCCCGCACTAACCAGCCCCTAAGTGGGTTTGACCCACTGCTAGGGCCCACTATTAGTGGCTGCTTAGCGCTAATCCACCGGGATTAGGCCGGTCACGTCGTCCCTCACCGGAGATTGACTGGCGGTGACTAGATCCGCAGCGGATCATCGCCGGAGACGCACCAATCCCGCTGTGGTGCTCGGAATCGAGTGCCATGAGCACTGGGATGATCCCCAGGCTCGGCCTCATCCTCTACAGGCATCAGGAGGGGCTATGGGTCGCCGGAGCATGCCGGCGACGAGCCGAGGCGGCTGCCGGAGCTCGGGTTCATGGGTCTCGGGGCTAGAGTGCCGGAGAGAGAGGGGAAACAGAGGGGAAATGCTCGCAAGCTCACGGTGGAGGCGAAGCTGGGCTTAGACTGCTCGGGAAGGGGCTGTAGCCGGCGATCCACCGTCGATTTGACGGCGGCCAAAGGTTGAAGACGACGGCACTGGGGGCGTCGCAGGGCTCGGGGAGGACGGTTTCGTCGACGTGCGTGTCTGGCTCGACGTTGCGGAGGGGATGGAACACTCGGGGGGCTTCCCTGTGGCCAGAGAGCGCGGGCTCCTCGAGCTCAAGCTTCTGTCAATGGCGGCAAGAGGAGAGGGATGAAACCGAGAGGAGGGGAGGAATGGATAGCGGGGATGGATAGGGACGCGCTCGGCGTTGTCATCCCTGTTGTCGCGTTGTCCTGGGGGCACTGGACGTCGCCACGGCGAAGCAGGAGGTGGAGGAGACCGCCGTAGTCGATCTCTCCTCTGCCAGAAGGCAGAGGAAGAAGACGACCCTGCCCCTGGTGGGCTGGGCCTCGCAGGTAAGCGTAGAATAGGGTTTTTTCCATTTTCTGCTATTTCTGTTTCTATTTTAATTACTAACATTGATTTCCATTTATCTTGGCTTCAAAAAGCAAACTAAAAATAGTTTGAAAAATGTTGGGGTGTTAGTTGGAATATTTCCAATCACCCATAAACTTTTCAACATTTTTGAAAACTTAAAGTTTTTGAATTCAAATTTTAAACTTGAAACCAGTAGCCTTTTGCAGTTATTTAAAATGCCAAATGTGTTAAGAAAATGGTTTTCTTCATTGCTTATTTGCTTTCAAGAATTATCATAAAAGTTGAACTTTTCTTGAGGCCATTTTGGGTTCATTGATTTGAACAAGTTTATAATTTCTTTGGATTTGAGAAGTGGCTAGGGTTTTTGAGTTTTTCTTCACCACTTGCTTTGTTCTTGTTCAAATTTCCTTGGATGCAATGCAAAGAAGATATGAGCACAATGCTAACTTGATTAGGGTTTCAGGGATGTGACAACTCACCCCCACTCAAAAGAATCTCGTCCCGAGATTTAGAAGTCGTCGGGAATAACGCAGGATACTCAAGTCACAGACAATCCTCTCTTTCCCATGTTGCTTCCTTTTCAGAATGATTTGACCATTGAACTTTAAGAAACTTGAGGTTTCGACGTCAAGTGGTACGCTCGTCTTGATCAAGAATACGTACAGTGTATTCTCGGTATGAAAGAGTATCTTGGAGATCAAGCGTTTCGTGGTCCACTTCACGGATAGGATCCGAAAAGCAAAGCCTGAGTTGCGAGACGTGGAAGACATCATGAACCTTGGAAATATGCAGAGGAAGTTCCAACTGGTAGGCAACTTCTCCTCATTTGGCAAGAATGCGAAAAGGACCAATGTAACGAGGAGCCAACTTGCCCTTGATACCGAATCGATGGGTACCCTTCAAAGGTGTAACCCGAAGGTAAGCCTTCTCGTCAACTTCAAAGGTCACAGCCTTATGATGATGATCATATTGGCTCTTTTGACGAGACTGGGCTGTTTTCAACTTTTCACGAATAATGCAAACCTGCTCTTCTGCATCCTAGATCATATCCGGGCCAAAGAGTTGCCTCTCTCCGGTTTCTGACCAATTAAGAGGTGTTCGACATCTTCGTCCATAGAGAACTTCAAAAGGGGCTTTGCCCAGGCTTGATTGATAACTATTGTTATAAGCAAATTCGGCAAATGGAAGGCACTTCTCCCAATTCATACCGAACGATATAACACAAGCTCGGAGCATATCTTCTAGGATTTGATTCACTCTTTCTACTTGACCACTTGATTGAGGATGGAAAGCAGTGCTAAAAGATAAATGAGTCCCCATAGCATTTTGAAAACTTTCCCAGAAGCGAGAAGTAAAGATACTCCCACGGTTTGAGTTAATCTCCAGGGGGACACCATGAAGAGACACTATTCGAGAGATATATAACTCCGCTAGCTGGCTAGCTGTTATACTCTCACGAACTAGAAGAAAATGAGCTACTTTGGAGAGACGGTCAATGACCACAAAGATAGCATTATTTCCTTTCTTGGTCTTGGGAAATCCGGTAATGAAATCCATACTGACATTATCCCATTTCCATTCAGGAATAGCTAAAGGTTGAAGGGTGGCAGCAGGCCTTTGATGTTCTGCCTTAACTTGACGACAAACGTCGCAGTTAGCAATGAACTCAGCAATTTCTCTCTTCATCCTAGTCCACTAGAACCTCTGGCGTAGGTCCTGATACATCTTAGTACTTCCGGGATGAATGGTGAGAGGAGAAATATGAGCCTCCTTAAGGATTAACTGCCTTAGATGTGGGTTCTTAGGAACCACTAGAAGATTCTGGAAGAACACAACACCTTGATCATTCATGGAGAATTCATTAGCGTTTCCGCTAATAATATTCTCCTTGATCCGTGATATCCCCTTATCACGCTTTTGGCCAGCTATAATTTGATCCCTAAGGGTAGGCTTCGCCACCAGGGTAGAAAGGAGTCCTTGAGGAACAATATGAAGATTTAATTTCCGAAATTCCTCATAGAGATGTGGTTGATCTCGTTGTAGCATCAAGTTGTTACAATAAGATTTACGACTTAGTGCATCAGCCATCACATTGGCCTTCCCCGGGGTGTAAGTTATCCCTAAGTCGTAATCCAAGATCAACTCAACCCACCGTCTTTGCCTGAGATTCAAATACGGCTGGGTGAAGATATATTTCAGACTTTGGTGATCAGTGAATATTTCGCAACGATTACCCAGAAGGTAATGTCGCCAGGTTTTTAGTGCATGGACCACAGCTGCAAGGTCAAGATCATGTGTGGGGTAATTATCCTCATGTGGACGCAACTGTCGAGATGCGTATGCAATCACATGAAGATCTTGCATAAGAATGCATCCTAATCCTTGTCGCGAGGCGTCGCAATAGATAACGAAGTCCTTAGAAAAATCTGGTGGTAGCAACACATGTGCGGAAGTCAGGCGTCTTTTTAGTTCCTGAAAACTATGCTCACACTGTGGTGTCCACTCGAACTTTTTATCCTTCTTGAGGAGTTCAGTTAGAGGCTTTGCAGCCTTGGAGAAATTCTCGACAAAGCAGCGACAACAGCTCGCTAGACCAAGAAAACTCCTAACTTGCTTAACCGATTCAGGTTGAGTCCAATCAAGGACGGCTTGAACTCTCTCGGGATTGACAGCAAACCCTTACCAGAGATTACGTGACCTAGATAGGTCACTTCTGGTAACCAAAATTCACATTTTGGAAACTTGGCATAAAGGCGATGCTCTCGAAGTTTCATCAATACCAGCCTTAGATGCTCGGCATGTTCTTGTTCGTTCTTCGACTAGATGAGAATATCATCGATGTATACCACGACGAATTTATCCAAATACTCCATGAAGATTGAATTCATCAGACGTGAGAAGGTGGCTGGGGCATTGGTTAAACCGAAGGATACGACGGTGTACTCGTATTGGCCATAACGAGTAACAAAAACCATTTTTGGAATGTCCCCGTTCTTGATATTGATTTGATGGTATCCCAACCTCAAATCCATTTTTGAGAAGATTGAGGATCCAGCGAGCTGATCATACAGGTCATTGATCCTGGGGAGCGGATACTTGTTCTTTATGGTGACCAGATTAACTGGTCGGTAATCTACAACCATCCGATCCGTTCCATCCTTCTTCTTGACGAAGAGGACGGGACAAGCCCAAGGAGAAGAGCTAAGACGAATGAAACCTTTATTCAAGGCCTCATCTAATTGCTTCTTAAGTTTGGCTAGCTCCAGGGGTGCCATCTTATATGGTCTTCTGGCTATTGGAACAGTTCCCGGAACAAGATCTATCACGAACTCTACATCTCTGTCAGGTGGAATTCCTGGCAGTTCCTCTGGAAAAACATCCGGGAAGTCACGGACTACCGGAATGTCTTCAAGTTCCGGAAGGGGGTTGGCATTGAGGGAATAGAGTTGGCATTTGGCAACTCGAGTAGAGACATTGACTATCTCACCCGAGGGATGGGTAAGCTGAACATTTCTAGAATGAGTGTCAATGTTGGCATAGTGAGCTCACATCTAGTCCATACCCAAGATGATATTAATATCCGAAGATTTCAGGGCTATCAATGAGGCTAGAAAAACTATCTGTCTACTAGAATTTCATTGTCATAGGTTATCCTAGAAGTTTTCCACTTACTACGAGGAGTTTGGACAACCAATGGAATTGGCATATCACAAAAAGACATGTTATGCAACTGTGCATAACTTTCTGAACTGAAGGAATGAGAAGACCCAGTGTCAAAAAGAACAGACGCTGGGTGATGATTAACAAGAAGCGTAGCCAGTATGACGTCGGGATCCTGTGCAGCTTCTTCTGCTGAGACATAGTTCACACGGCCACGTGCAGTAGTTGGCTGCACATAGTAAGCTTTGCCCGACGGACTTTCCGGGCTGCTTGGCACCCACATTCTGAGGACACTCTTGGGAATAGTTCCCAGGTTATCCACACTTGTAGCATATCACTTGGTTGGCACGTGGTGCAGCATTGCTAGCTGGACCACCATAGGTTTTTGCTGGAGGGTTGATCTGATTCGTCTGAGGCGCCACGTAGGATGGCCTCGGAGTGTATCTTGGCGGCAGAGAACTGTTTAGAACACACAGCCTGCGTTTTCGAAACGCGGAACCAGATGATGAGCCAAAGTCACGGGAGTGCTTCTTTGTGGCTTCGAAGTTAGTATGACCAGTCTCGGCACTGATCGCCTTGTTGACCAGGGCTTGGAAGCTTGCACACTCGTGGAGGCACAGATCACGACGAAGCTCAGGGCTCAGACCCTTACGGAATCTTGCTTGCTTCTTGGCGTTAGTAGACACCTCCTCTGTTGCATAGAGGACGTGGTTACCAAACCCGCGGCTATAGGCATCCACGGTCACCTTTCCCTGGGTGAATGCACAGAACTCCTCTCTATTTCTGTCCATTAGGCCCTCTGGAATATGGTGCAGACGGAAGGCTGCACTAAAGTCTGCCCATGTGGCTGCTGGTTCAGCAGGACGCATAGCTTCAAAGTTCTCCCGCCATGGATTGGCGGGTCCTTCCAGAAAATACGCCGTAAAGGTCACCTTGTCGGCCTGAGAAACATTCGCACAGAAAATATTACGTGAGATACTGCACAGCCAATCATCAGCGTCGAGGGGATTGACGGAGTGATGGAACTTTGGAGGATTCAGCTTCACAAAGTCATTGAGGGACACTGCAACATTCCTAGGCTGACGAGTCGTATTCTGCTCAATACGCTGTAACAGTCGGTTGGTCTCCCTTTTGTTCCTCTCTGCCTCAAGCATCACTTCCGCCAGAGAGGGTGGGTGAGGCAGGTCTTCCTACGACGCTTGACTACCCTCGCCTTGCTCATGAGCAGGGGCCCGGTTCAACCTGGTGAACACCATCCTGACAAACAAACTCTCAGCTTAGACCAATATCATCATCAATACTAGCTATGGATTAAGAATGCACTGAACACATGGAATGCGGAAATGAATATCCGAACAACATGGTAACAAGCAACTGCTATATATACACCATGGTTCATACACACCCTTACATAGTTCAGTACAACCTTAACCGAAGAGCAAACTACTGAAATTATGAAACTACTCGTCATAGGCTTACAAGCTTCCTATACATTATTTATCTAGGCCTCCGGAATTCATTTCACATCGCAAGCATACTTCACAAGTCACACAGGACCGTGAACGTACGGCTACTACCATACTATCCTTCCACTCACGGTTCAGGCATCCGCATAGAACACCTCATAAAGATTGCCTCCATGGCCTGGAAGCTCAACCTGCGGATCAGGAAATACTCTGGCCTGAGATCCCTAGGATCCATAAGGACACGGATGTGGCCTTGGTCCCTTGACTAGTGGTAGTAGGGGTCCCCGAAGAGGGGTGACTCCTCCAATAGCGGGCCAGTCAACATGGGCCGGAAGATGGGTTCTAACAGGGTTCAGCATCTCCATATCTCCATACCCTGTCTGGACTACCGGCGCCAGCTGCGTCAAAGCCATCCACAGACGGGCACGTGTGGCATAAAGCTCCATGCGGAGAGCACGAGCATCCCTGTCTATGTTCTCTAGCATCTCAGCAGTGGACTGCAGTAGCGGATGCTCCATAGAGGAATCAAAATAGACCCCGCTGAGGTATCCCTCTTCACCAGGCTAAGAGGCAGGAACATAGCAGAACTCTGAATTCTACAGCAGTGCATGTCTCGCCCTCATAATGGTCAACATTGAAGAGGTAGCATATTGTACTGTCATGTCAACAGTGACTCCCAATCCATAGGACCAATGGATTGGCTCCTCAACTCCAGGGTAGTCTGGAAATACCCTAACAGTGCAGATATACTGGCTCTGGTTGAAGTCTCGGTACTGTTCCTCCACTCTGTACTCTGGGTACCAGCGGTAACCGCACACCAACATCACCCTGACCAGCATGGCCGTATGACCCGGCACATCAATGCACCTGGTCAGACGAACCACCTGACGAGAAGGACGGCCAGGCATCTGAAAATAGAGAGTAATGCAAAAGCATTAGAGCTCTAAATGCAAAGTTGGGCAGCATAACGGCTGTAAATGCTCAAAAAAGATTTTGAGACAACCCAAAAAAATAGAATACCGTAACCACTCAACTATCAAGTTCAATTCTCTGATCATCAAACTTACATCCTTTTTCCTAGGGATAAAGGAAACCCAAATATCTCTCGACCCGTAGTCCTATAATCTACCGATCAGAAACACGAGCCTAGAAGAAGATGAGCAACCTAGTCCTTAATTCCTGCAGAAAAGACGAGGATGACCAGAATAGAATAACTTGAGAAGAGAACAAGAGTCTTACGTTCCCTTCCTCAAACAATTCCCATATATATAAGTAGAGCAATTCTAGACTCAACTTGGACCAGTTTGGCTTAGTAGTCCTACAGTCAGTCAGGCTCTGATACCAACGTTGTCGGGACCCCGATCCTAAGCCATAGGATCCAACCTGTAACACATCGCATTTCTTTGCGGTCTCACGCAGGGTTAACCCCACGGCTGCAGCCTTACCTTAGCCGGGTCCGTTTGCGCCTTTTGACTCGCGTATGCAATTGTGTCGCTAGCAATCCAATGACAAAGAACCCGGATCAACATGTCTAGTCATAAACCAAAGTGGCAGTTCCGCACACGGACATGCATACATGACCCAGCAAAGCAGGTGTAGGTCACCAGCGAATGTAGACGAGTCGTAGCAAGCTACAAGGACTCCATTACATCGCGTGACATTTCCCCAAAGGGGACAGACACAGCAGCTAAGAAGGACACACGCCGGTCAACCAATGTGTCCGGAGCAGTAGCGAGCTACCATGGCTCGTTCGATCACAAAGGGACATTTCCCTGTAAGGAATGCTACTAAAGTCTACGGCTAGGTAATCGAACCCCATACATATCAAGCACGACACACGTACACACGGCATACCGATATGTATAGATACATCGATGGCATCACAACATAACCATAAACATACAAGCTTTATTTAAAAGGCTCGGAAGAGCCACACACATAATATTACACAGTAGGGGTCTCACGACCCATCATCACAGTCATTCAAATTACAAGCCAGCGGAAGTGATTAAACTGTCTGAGTACAGACAGATGAAACTAGAAGGCATATGGCCTGACTATACTACAGACCCACCCTAGGGCCAGATCGTAGCTAGGATACCAGCTACTCGTCGTCGTCGATGTCTTGGAAGAACCCTCCATTAGGGTCATTAACAACCTCTGCAACAATTATTAAGCAAACATGAGTACGGAGGTGCTCAGCAAGACTTTTAGGATAGCTATCTACTCATGCAATGTATCAACAAGGAATTGTGGGGTTTCATACGGAAAGCCAGCATTTGACTCATGGCTAGACAACTTGCATTTGAAAACAATTTTTGACAACTTAGTTTCTCGCACACGAGTCCACTAACAGCACAACAATACTCCATCGTGGAATCATTCTGTCTCCATACATAAATGCCGTCCACGACACTCACGCTTATCTTGACAATTTTATTAGTAGCCATTGAAGTTATCTATGAACAACATATGTCTCCAAGTAGTCCATATCCGCGGACGCGGCTATTCGAATGGATCATAACCCTGCAGGGGTGTACTTCTTCACACATGCTCTCGCCACTTATCGCCATGTGCACGTCATGCACCTTGGCAACCTTCAAGCGGAAGCCCAGCAAGGGAATCGGCCACGACCGTTAACCACACTAATACTTAGTCCAGGTCTATCGCCTATCTGAGGGTAACCCGCACGGAAGTCCGGCCGAGGTTTCCGCCACGGCCCCAAACGATGTGCGCAGGGTTCCCAAGCCCACCATCCGGGTGCCAATTGGTACACCGTGCCACTGCCTACCGCATCACAGCCCACCTCTCAGGTCAGCGCTATGCATGGCCTCCAGCATGACTATAAACACCAGAAACTACTTGCAACTCCTGGACCGAGTACTAAGCGATAAATAAGTCGAGCGGGGTCATATTTCAGGGCCCAGCATGTGGTAGCATCTCATCTTGGATTACATACACGGAACTCAGGTCCTAAGGACGGTTCCAATGAAACAACCCGCCATGTACTCCTACATAGCCTTTCACCGGTACCTTTACCAAATTAGGTTCAACACACAACCTTTACTTACTGAACACATTCTCACAATTCTGTTCATCTCCCAGATGACAGACCATACACAACTCTAAGCATAGCATGCATAGCAGGATAAGGCACATCATGGCTCAAGCATCTACCAGGTATGCTAGGTTGCAAGGTTCAGCTATTTACTGTGACAAGACAGGTCATGCAAAGGAAGTGGGTTCAACTAACGTGGAAAAAGCATTTGAGCATTTGATCCTAATGCAATAAGTAAGTGCAGGAGCGAGAACATGGGATTTATCGGGATGATCAAAATGGTTGCTTGCCTTGTTGCTCAGAGGAGGGACAATATCCGTCAGTCGGATATTCGGTGGAATACGGAGGAGCGGAGCCTACCGAAGAAAATGACAACAATCAATAACAATCATATGCAACAAGATGATGCATGAGCATGGCATGAGGATGCAAGGTGGTATGCTAATATAGCTAACATTTATTAGGTTTGAAGTTGATTTGAATCAGATTCAAATACCACTTCAAACGAGGTATTCTCGAATACCATTTTAATTGATTCGACCTGATGCTCAGATCAACTTGTTTTTAACATGCATGGAAATGACATGTTAAGTTGCTGGTTGTGATTGAACAATGTTTGATCATAGCATTTGAAGTGGAATTCAAATGATTTTCAAATTCCATCTCCATAATATTTATAAAATTTGACCTATTCATTATTCTACATGTTTGGTCCAGTAAAATTTTCAAACATGTTTGAAAATGACATATTCAGATTCCTTGGATTTTTTTGATACTTTTTCATATATAAATTATTTTCATTGGAGTTACAGATTAATTTCTATGATTTTTAGAAGTTTTGGCATTTTTCTGGAATTCTTTTAAATCAGAAAACTCTTTATCACGTCATAACCACGTCAGCATTGCGTCAGCAGGTCAACTGACCTGGTCAGGTCAAACCTGACAGGTGGGGGCCACTGTCAGCGTCCCAGGAGCTAATCCCGCGCTGACCAGCCCCTAAGTGGGTTTGAGCCACTGCTAGGGCCCACTGTCAGTGGCTGCTTAGCGCTAATCCACCGAGATTAGGCCGGTCACGTCATCCCCCGCCGGAGACTGACCGGCGGCGACCAGATCCAGGCGGATCTTCGCCGGAGACGCACCAATCGTGATGTGGTGCTCGGAATCGAGTGCCGAGAGCACTGGGATGATCCCCAAGCTCGGCCTCATCCTCTACAGGCATCAGGAGGGGCTATGGGTGGCCGGAGCATGCCGGCGACGAGCCGAGGCGGCTGCCAGAGCTCGGGTTCATGGATCTCGGGGCTAGAGTGCCGGAGAGAGAGGGGAAACAGAGGGGAAATGCTCGCAAGCTCACGGTGGAGGCGAAGCTGGGCTCAGACTGCTCGGGGAGGGGCTGTAGCCGGCGATCCACCGTCGATTTGCCGGTGGCCGAAGGTTGAAGACGTCGGCACTGGGGGCGTTGCAGGGCTTGGGGAGGACGGTTTCGTCGACGTGTGTGTCGGGCTCGACATTGTGGAGGGGATGGAACACTCGGGGGGGCTTCCCTGTGGACAGAGAGCTCGGGCTCCTCGAGCTCAAGCTTCTGTCAATGGCGGCAGGAGGAGAGGGAAGAAACCGAGAGGAGGGGGAGGATTGGATAGCGGGGATGGATAGGGACGCGCTCGGGGTAGTCATCCCCGTTGTCGCGCTGTCCTGGGGGCACCAGAGGTCGCCACGGCGAAGCAGGAGGTGGAGGAGGCCGCCGTGGTCGATCTCTCGTGTGCCAGAAGGCAGAGGAAGAAGACGACCTTGCCCCTGGTGGGCTGGGCCTGCAGGTAAGCATATAATAGGGCTTTTTCCATTTTCTGCTATTTCTTTTTCTGTTTTAATTACTGACATTGATTTCTATTTATCTTGGCTTCAAAAAGAAAACTAAAAATAGTTTGAAAAATGCTGGGGTGTTAATTGGAATATTTCCAATCACCCATAAAGTTTTCAACATTTTGGAAATCTTAAAGTTTTTGAATTCAAATTTTAAACTTGAAACCAGTAGCCTTTTGCGTTTATTTAAAATGCCAAATGTGTTAAGAAAATGGTTTTCTTCATTGCTTATTTGCTTTCAGGAATTATCAGAAAAGTTGAACTTTTCTTGAGGCCATTTTGGGTTCATTGATTTGAACAAGTTTATAATTTCTTTGGATTTGAGAAGTGGCTAGGGTTTTTGAGTTTTTCTTCACCACTTGCTTTGTTCTTGTTGAAATTTTCTTGGATGCAATGCAAAGAAGATATGAGCACAATGCTAACTTGATTAGGGTTTCAGGGATATGACAATGCTGGATAGCGGTCGACGTGTGGAGTAATAGTAGTAGATGCAGAAAGTATCGGTCTACTTGTTTTGGACGTGATGCCTATAGATATAATTATTGCCATAGATGATGTCACGACTTTCCGCGGTTCTATCAATTGCTCGACAGTAATTTGTTCACCCACCGTCTACTTGCTTTCATGAGAGAAGCCACTAGTAAACATTACGGCCCCCGGGTCTATTCACACCTATCGTTTCCACTTTGCTTTTACTTTGCTTTGTTACTTTGTTGCTTTCAGTTCTCACTTGGCAAACAATCTATAAGGGATTGACAACCCCTTCATAGCGTTGGGAGCAAGCTTTTTGTGTTTGTGCAGGCACTTGTGATACTCCTTCACTGGATCGATACCTTGGTTCTCAAAACTGAGGGAAATACTTACCACTGCTGCGCTACATCACCCTTTCCGCTTCGAGGGAACACCAACGCAAGGCTCCAAGGCCGCGGGGAAATCCTTTGCATATTTGCCTAGGAAGTCCCTAAAGGTGTAGCCGTAGCAGAAGGATTCCTGGTGCCGTTGCTGAGGAGAATCAAGACATCTCCCGTCAGCACGTGTTTCCGGCACCGCTGGAAGGTCTTTTGTTGTAGTAGCACGCCTCTACTTCCCAATATACTCGTGGTGATCCCCCGGTCTCCACCCCTCCTTCCCTCGCCCCCCTGGGCACACTCCGGTGACTCCGCGTCTCCCTGCAGCCGCCCCCGGCGCTATGCACCCCACGTCGCTCGCCCGTCGCCCGTCCGCTGTGCAGCGTCCTCCCCCGGTGCTGAGCGCCCCCCCCCCCCCGACCGTGCAACCTCCCGTTGCACCTCGGGCCACCGCGGCCCTGCAATTTTCCCATGCCGCCCCGCGTGTGGCCGCGCCACGACCAACCGCGCGCGCGCCTACACCCATGCACGGGCCCCGTGCTCGACTATGTCGCACCGCTGTAGTGCTCAGCACTCCCCAATTTTCCCCTCCATCGTTGGTGGCCCCCACCGTCGGCAACCACGATCGTCGATGACAACCACGGCCCTTGCCCTCGAGTCCCCTCCGCAAGCCCCGGCTCCCCTTGGTTTGCTTCGGCCCCGTTGGATTAGTGGGGGATTGACTACCCCACTAATCCCCCTAGAGAGAATCACATGGGGGCCCACGCCCCCTAAACATATTTAAAAAAATATTAAAATAATAATAATAATACTAATTAATTAATTAGTTAATTCACTTAATTAGAGTAATTAGATAATATTAACAATCTATTAAGTTAATGTGAGAATGAGATGTGGGACCAGACCCAATTAAAACTAATTAAATTTGTTTAGTTAAACTTGTTAATTAGTTTAGTTTAATTAGAGAATGACACATGGGTCCCACTCCACCTAAATTAGTCTGATTAATTATTAATTAAACTAAATTAAAATGTGAGTATGACACGTGGGACCCACTGGTCAGTTTGACGAGTCAACACGACTCTTGAATGTTGATGTCATAGTTATTTAATGAATTTAATAAAATCTGTTTAATGCTTAAATATTTAATAAAACTTTAAATATTAATATAAATTAATCCGTAATCCGGATGAAAATATTGTGTACATGAAAGTTGATGAGAAAACGAGACGAACCCGAATACGTTATGCGTTCGTGTGTCACGCATCTCTATCATAGCGAACATGGAACTTTTCCATCTATTTCACGTGTTTGATAGAAGCCAGAGACCCGGGAAAAATCGTCACATATATTCCAGGTCTATCCATGGCAGGTGATACTACGTTAGTGCATCCCTAGGCCTGCATATTGCCATGTCATGCATCATGTTGCATTTGTCCTTTATATTTACTGTTTCTTCCCCCTCTTCTCTCAGGTAGTCCCCGAGACTAATGTTGTTGTTGGGTACGACTACCCTCCTAACGACCAGCCCTTTGTCGCATAGCAACAAGGAAAGCAAACCACCCCTTGATCATTCCAACATCGCCTATTCTTTCTCCCTCATGCTTGCATTAGATTTTGGTACTGTTGTAGTTAGCTCCTATATGTGATGCATAGCCTGTTTTTGACGAACTGTTATTTTACTCTACTGCACCTTAAATATTTAGTATAGGTGGAGCAGTGATCCCCATTTACCCCCCCCCCCCCCACCTAGTCTAGTTGCCCCTCCTTTTTCACCAAGTCTCGATCATCTGATCGACGAGCCAAGACCCGTCACATGACTCACACCCATTTAGTTGTACGATGCTGCAGAGCTACTATCGAGTACTGAGGGTGACATCTCGATACATACTCCTCACGTTAGCTTTGTAGTGTAGTTGACCGGTAGTGGTTCTCGGAGGGTAATTCCTCCTTCTCCACCTCTGATAACGACTCGGTCGTACAACCCATCAAGCGTGGTCCATCGAGCGTGAATCCTCGTTGGCCACCTTGATGGTTACATCATTTGGAATCCATCGAGGGTGATATCTCGGATCCCTGTGATGTTACAACCACTCAGTAACTTGACCGTGCTACTTGGAACGTGAAAGGTGTGTTGCGAGTGGATTCCCACGTGAATGTGACAAGGCGTGGCAGGACATTCTGGTCCTTGTCACACATCCTCGAGATTAATTAAAATGCTAATGGATTTGGGTATTTGATCTGAGTTGGTCGGGAGACCTTTTTTGCACTAACCTTCACATGGGAGAAGTTATGGGTACTCGATGTCGTGGTATCAACCGAAGCTCTTCAGACATCAGCAATGGAGCGGCGCACGCCTGAGTGGCCCAGATAAGCATCGTTCTTGTATAAGAGGTGCCAGGACTGACATCGGCCGCCCTTGCATCATGCACGAGCACAAAGGGTGATGGGCCCATGACCCCTGCACTCTTAGCATTTAGACCGGTGGGTTGGCCTCTTTGTTGAACTTAGGTAGGGATGCGATGTGTTGATGTTCCGAGGCCGGACATCGCCCAGGAAAGTGTGTCCGACGAGAGTTTATCAAGCGTGTTGGGTACTGTGGTGCACCCCTGCATGGATGAAAATTAACTATTCGAATAGCCATGTCCACGGTTAGAGGATGGCTTGGAGTTGTGCCTCGATCTTACACAACTACAACTATTACTTAAATGGAATGTTTCCTCCGAGATTGCTTTCTCACACGGAGTCGAGGAAGAATCTCTAGGCGTGACCTGAATTAAAATTGCAACAACAATATGACTATTAATTGTGGTACTTGCTCTATTTTCGTCTATTCCTATAAGATGCTGAAGATGCTAGTCTTTGCTAGGGCTAGTTCCCCCTCTCTATTCTTGCATTGCTGCGGTCAGTCCACATATAACCCCATTCCTTTGATACTGATGCATACTTAGTATAGTTCTGATGTCAGTCTTGCGAGTACTTTGGATGAGTACTCACTGTTGCTTTGCTCCCCTTTTCCCTTTGATATGACTGTTGCGACCAGATGATGGCGCCTAGGAGATGGCGTATCCCGCCGACAACGACTGCAATCCCAACGGTGCCTACTACTACATGGAGGTCGCTGACGACCAGGAGTAGTTTAGGAGGTTCCCAGGTAGGAGGCCTCGCCTCGTTCGATCAATGTATCTTTTGTGAAAGCCTTCTCTAAGACATTATCCTGGTTTTATGTGTGTACTCAGAAATTTGTTGCTTCCGTTGACTCGTGTGTTTATCGAGCTTTTGTATTCTATCCCTCGTGGCACCTGCTTGTAATATGAAGCTTATATGTTTTTATTTGTGTCTAGAGTTGTGTTGTAATATCATCCCGTGAGTCCTTGAGCTTGGTCGTATGCATCTACATGTATGATTATCGTACAATCAAATCGAGGGCGTCACAAGTTGGTATCAGAGCCCACTACCTATTGGTAGCCCCCTTTCCAACTCCTTGGCCAAAGTTGAGTCTATTATTTGAAAAACTTTTACTAACATTGATGTGTGGCTTACGGGCCCACATCTCAACCGGGTGGTATTAGTATCTTTTGCTCCTCTTCTATACTCTGGGTTGTGATCTCTCTTCTCTTTCGGGTTACAAATGTTGCTAACTCCAACATTAGGTTCTCGTAATCACATCGACCCAGAGAGCTGGATTATCTACTTTTGTTCTTCTAATAATATGTTACACACACTATCATTTGACATCCTTGAATCTTCCTTTTTAGATGTGTCCCACAAGGTAGATCATACGCCTGGCTTTGGCTGTCAATGCGACTGGGTTCTCGTCCATGCTAGTCGACCTCTTGATCAGGCTGGGATATCGCTGGTACCCCGAGTACATTGTGTACGAGGACTTTCGCGAGTTCAAGCAGGGGTAGTACCAGGCTGAGGTTCGCATCTTCGGTCGGACGGACATCTCCACCAATGATCTGCACACCTTCTACAGAGTTGGGTTGCCGATCGATATGGCCGTCCATGATGTTTCCTATATCGCTATCACCTGCCTTCGTGGAGCGTACCTTTGCCTGGAGGAGACTGCTTTCAGATACATCCCGTATACTCCTGTTGGGGATGAGACTGGATCTGATCTCACTGCCTACACCGCCACCGTTCGGGAGCACAATGACAGATCTGACGTCGCTGTCTGTACCCCCTACGTGAGATGTTGCTACGACCCACAGGTTCTGGTGCAGTACACCGAGGCGCTGGATCGTGCGTTCCGAGCTCAGACTGTGGAGTTGTACGCCATGCGGACCCGTCTTTACGACACATTGACACAGTTGGTGCGAGGAGTCGAGGCGAGGATCCACCCTGAGTACATCCTCCACCTGTGTGGGACAGAACTACCACCAGGCCTTGATAGGCCTATTGTTGGAGGAAATACCCCTGCACTTGGACCTCGGCTCCCCGGTTGGATGCAGTACGAGCACATGAGTCGCAACGAGATGCAAAATCCTGCTCCTAGGTTCTCCTATCACGGTCACCGTCAGCTACCTGGATTTTGTCGTTGTCTCTCACATTGATGTAGCCTTATCGCTCTGTCTCGTTGTTGTATACCTCCACCACGTGCGTGTGTGACGCCTAGTGAGTCCAAGTTATCGCCAAATTTTGAATCTGTAGTCGATGGTCTATAAGCAAACTTATGTATGGGTCTATATGTCGAAGTTGGCTACTATGAAGTATCTATTACATCTCCTTTTTTCATGCTTGATTGCTTCAAGAATGACTACAATACCCCTGCAATTACTTTATGCTAAAGTACACCTATTAAATTTTAGCAGGATGGTTAGACCAGCTGGTCACCCGCGTGGCGCCGCAAATGATGCACCACCGCCGCCTCGTGTATATATGGCTCGGATGATCCAACAGTTTGAACTGAACCAACAGTTTATGCAAGGGCTCATGGACCAGTTTCCAAGGCTGAATTTGAACCAGCAGCAAGGCGTGTGATACGTCTCCAACGTATCTGCTTTTCCAAATTCTTTTGCCCTTGTTTTGGACTCTAATTTGCATGATTTGAACGGAACTAACCCGGACTCACGCTGTTTTCAGCAGAATTGTCTTGTGTTATTTTTGTGCAGAAATAGAAGTTCTTGGATTGACCTGAAAATTTCCGGAGAATGTTTTTGGAATTAATAAAAAATACTGGCGAAAGAATCTACCTGAGAGGGGCCACCCCGAGGACACAAGCCTACAGGGCGCGGACCCCTTAGGTCGCGCCCCTGGCTTGTGGGGTCCCTGAGGCTCCACCGACCTTGTTTCCACTTCTATATATTCCTATCGAGGGAGCAAAAAATCAAGTAGAAGAGTTCATCGCGTTATACGATATGGAGCCGCCGCCACCTCGTGTTCTTCCTCGGGAGGGCAGATCTCGAGTCTGATTTGGGCTCCGGAGAGGGAAAATAGACGTCGTCGTCATCACCAACCATCCTTCATCACCAATTTCATGATGCTTTCCATTGTTCGTGAGTAATTCCATCATATACTTGCTGGACCGTGATGGGTTGGATGATATCTATCTTGTAATAGAGTTAGTTTTGTTAGGGTTTGATCCCTAGTATCCATTATGTTCTGAGATTGATGTTGCTATGACTTTGCTATGCTTAATGCTTGTCGCTAGGGCCCTAGTGCCATGATTTTAGATCTGAACCTATTATGTTTTCATGAATATATATGTGTTCTTGATCCTATATTGCAAGTTATAGACACCTATTACGAGTTATGATCCGCATCCCCGGGGTGACAATAATCGGGATTCTTTTCGGTGATGACCATTGTTTGAGGAGGTCATGTAGTCACTGAGTACTAATGCTTTGGTCTGCTTCTCTATTAAAAGGAGGCCTTAATATCCCTTAGTTTCCATTAGGACCCCGCTGCCATGGGAGGGTAGGACAAAAGATGGCATGCAAGTTCTTTTCCATAAGCATGTATGACTATATATCGAATACATGCCTACATTACATTGATGAATTCGAGATAGTTTTGTATCACCCTATGTTATGAGTGTTGCATGATGAATGCCATCCGACATAATTATCCATCACTGATCCATTGCCTACGAGCTTTCCACATATTGGACTTTGCTAAGTTACTTTTCCGTTGCTATTGTTACGATCACTACAAAACTGCTATTGTTACGTTTGTCACCGTTACCGTTACTTCCATACTACTTTGCTACTAAATACTTTGCTGCAGATATTAAGTCTTTCAGGTGTGGTTGAATTGACAACTCATTTGCTAATACTCGAGAATATTCTTTGGCTCCCCTTGTGTCGAATCAATAAATTTGGGTTGAATACTCTACCCTCGAGAACTGTTGTGATCCCCTATAGTTGTGGGTTATCAAGACCTTTTTCTCACGCCATTGTCGAGTCACTTGGAATTTATTTCTGTTGATCACTATGAACAATCTTAAAGATGCTAATACGAAGATCTACCACTCAACTACGAGGGTAGGTAAGGGACTGCCATGTAGCTCTGCACTTGATTCACCGTCTATTATGAGTAAATTTGCAACACCACCACCTGCTACTGAATCTGATATGTCGCAAGTAATTGATGATGCTACTTCTGCTATGCATGATGCTTATGATGATACTTTTCTTGAAACTACTGTGCCACTTGGTGAATTTCTTGATGAACAAATTGCTAGAGCGAATGGTGAAACTGATGATATTGCTGAATCTTATGAAACTGAACACAATGATTCACCAGCTAGACCTAGCTCTCCTAGATATGAATTGCCTAATATACCTGAGGGCTGTGTTACGGAAGGAGGAGGAGTTAGGGACTTTCTTGCTTGTAAGGATGGAGATGATCTTAAGAAATTTTTATGCAAGTGGAAGGAAAAATCTTCGAATGCTAGAATGAAATATGGTCCCAAGTTTGCTACTTCACCTATCTGTGTTACTGATAAGGATTATGAATTCTTTGTCGATCCTGAGTTAATTACTTTGGTAGAATCTGATCCTTTTCATGGTTATGAATCTGAAACTATTGTGGCACACCTTACTAAATTGAATGATATAGCCACCCTATTTACTCATGAGGAAAAAAATCGTTATTACTATATTCTTAAGTTGTTTCCATTCTCACTAAAGGGTGATGTTAAGATATGGTTTAATTCTCTTGCTCGTGGTTGTGTGTGTAGTCCCCATGATATGGTTTTCTACTTATCTGGAAAATATTTTCGTGCCCATAAGAAACAAGCTACCTTGCAGGAAATATTTAACTTTGTGCAAATTGAAGAAGAGAGTATCCCACAAGCTTGGAGGAGGCTTCTTCAGTTACTTAATGCTTTTCCTGATCACCCTCTCAATAAAAATGAAATACTTGATGTCTTTTATAATGGACTAACTGATGCTTCTAGGGACCACCTAGATAGTTGTGCTGGTTGTGTTTTCAAGGAATGAACTGTTGAACAAGCTAAACCACTACTGAATAATATATTAAGAAATGATAATGATTGGACTATTCCCGAACCACCTCCAAAACCAACTCCGAAGAAAAGAGGTATTCTATTCCTCAGTCCTGAAGATATGCAAGAGGCAAAGAAATCTATGAAAGAAAAAGGTATTAAAGCTGAAGATGTTAACAATCTACCACCTATTGAAGAAATACATGGTCTTGATAACCCGACACAGGTACTAGAGGTAAATTATGTTCATATATTCGATGAAGGTGATATTCCTTATAATAAGTCTGTTAGCCAATGCTTGGATGGATTTGATAACTTTGTTGTTAAACAAGAAAATTTCAATGCTTATGTTAGTAGACAATTGAAGCATAATGCTTACATGCTTGATCGCTTGGGTGATTATATGAGTAGAACTGTCAGTGACCTTAGGCTTATTAGTAAACATGCTTCCATGGTAACAACTCAAGTAGAATAGGTATTTAAGGCATAAAATGATTTTCTCAATGAGATGATTAGTAAGAACAATGATCATTCTGTTAGAGTTGTGACTAGAGGTGGTAGAATGACTCAGGAACCTTTATATCCTGAGAGCCATCCTAAAATAATTGAGCAAGATTCTCACAGAGTTAATATTGACGTAACTAGTCCTTGTAATAAAAGGAAAAAGAATGATGATAGCACTTTGCATGCTGCTAGTGAACCTGATATAGAGTCACATGAAAACCCAAATGATGTCTCTATTTCTGATGCTAAGACACAATCTGGTAATGAACATGAACCTAGTGATAATATTAATGATGACGTTCATGTCGATGTTCAACCTAGTAATGACAATGATGTGGAGATTGAACCTGCTGTTGATCTTGATAACCCAGAACCTAAGAATAAGAGATATGATAAAAGAGATTTTGTTGCTAGGAAGCATGGTAGAGGAAGAGAACCATGGCTTCAGAAACCCATGCCCTTTCCTCCTAAACCATCCAAGAAAAAGGATGATGAGGATTTTGAACACTTTGCTGAAGTACTGAGACCTGTCTTTTTACGTATGCGCTTAGCTGATATTCTAAAAATGTCTCCTGATGCTAAGTACATGAAAGATATTGTTACAAATAAAAGAAAGATACATGAAGCTGAGAGTTTCACCATTCTTGCTAATTATACTTTTAAGGGTGGAATACCAAAGAAACTAGGAGATCCCAGAGTACCCACTATACCATGCTCCATCAAAGGAAATTAAGTTAAAACTGCTTTATGTGACCTCGGAGATGGTGTCAGTGTTATGCATTTCTCTCTGTGTTCTGCATTTCTCTTTATATCATAGACTTGATTTGAATAAGTTTGACACCTACTAAAATCTATCCACAAATGGCTGATAAATCCACTCTTTACCCATCGGTATTTGTGAGGATGTGCCTGTTGTGGTTGCAAATGTTACTATCCTAACGAACTTTGTTATCCTTGATATTCCCGAGGACGATAGTTTGTCGATCATCCTTGGTAGACCCTTTCTGAATACTACAGAGGTTGTTATTGCCTGCAACAAAGGCAATGTCACTTTTCATGTTAATGGTAATGAGCATATGGTAAACTTTCTGAAGAAACAATCTCAAGTTCATAGCATCAACTCCATTGAAACAATTCCAACATTCACTTTTGGAGACTTTGAATTCCCTCTTCCTACAGTCAATAAGAAATATGATATACTTATTGTTGGGGACATGCATATCCCTATTGAGGCAACCTAGTGCTATTTGAAAAATCTTCGGTTCCATGTCTTTCAAAAAAAGTTTGTTAATAAGACTTGATCAACGTTATTGATGGATTCTTTTTGATGGGCATGAGATGGATGAATTTAGAAAACACAACCTTCTATACCCAACCTTTATTTTTTGTTCCTTAATTTCACTTTAGTAAAAATGTTATTATTTCTCTATTTTCCGTTTTATCCGTGCATTAGAAAAATTACCTAAAAATAAAATTTCTCAGAACGCCCTGCAAATGTAGTATGATTTTTTCTGGATTATTTAAGAATTTCTTGCACTGAGTATACATCACGGGACTACACCAGTGGGCCACAAGCCTGTAGGGTGCACCCACCCCCTGGGCACGCCCCCTGGCTCGTGGGTCCCACGTGGGGCCCCTTCACTTATTCCAGTACCCATCCACTCCTTCTTCCTCCAGAAAAAATCCCATAATTGCTCAAACCCGTATTTTAGCTCATCTTAGTGCCATTTTCGATCTCCCTGCCCAAAGCTCCATTTGCAAAACTATTTTAGGGGATTGTTCATCAGTATGTGACTCCTCCAATGGTCCAGTTAGTTTTTGTTCTAGTGCTTTATATATTGCAAAATCTTGCCGTTGTGGTGACCTTGTTCTTGAGCTTGAATGTCAAATTTGTAGGGTCCCAAGTAGTTTTGATGCATGATATAGCTTCTAGGAATTTTGTGGGAGTAGTTGCTATAAGTTTTGTTTGGGTTTTGTTCATTTTTATGTGGAGTCACTAAACATTTCAGATTTATTTTTAAGAGAAAGAAAAATGTTAAGGAAAATATACCAAGGTGGTTCCTCGAGCAAGAAAACCCCAAGACTCGTGATATGCGAGCCCGACCTTGAACACCCAAGGGAAGATCAAGTGCGGCCTTATGAATGGTCATAAGAATCATTCATGGTCCAGGCCGGATTCAAGGAAGAATTTTACGCAGAGGAGGCATACGAGTACGAGTGAGAGACGAAAGCCGCTCGCCTTCATGCAGAAGCCGTTCAGGCAGGAGCTGCCGCAGCCCTATACAACCCCAACTATGACGTTGGATATTATCCAGGCCATCCATGGCCTTAGACCAACTTAGGCCAAAAGCCTAAGCTTGGGGGGTACTTATTTCTCACCGACATTACATTCATGTTCACACACTTATTCCAGTTGTCGGTGTTTATACTTTTTCCTTGTACCATCCATGGTAATTTATTTATTCCTTTTGTTTTCTTCTTATGTGTTTCATTAACCTTGAGAAAATCCAAAAAAATAGTTCTAGCTTTACCTTCTAGTTTGTTTAGTTGTAGTGTTAAAAGAAAACTCAAAAAGATTTTTCGTTCTTCTTTTGCTTGTTGCAGGCTTTCCCGTGTAAATATTTTTTTCTTTCTTCTTTGGGTCGTAAGGAGAAGACCACGATGACATGCTGAGTGGCTCTCATATTCATTATCGTTTATCAATCAGAGAGTCCATACTACCTTGTCTTCTCCTCTGAGTTATTGCTTCCAGATTCCAGCTTAGTCCAATGCATGTGCACTCTAATTATTATTATTTTCACACCGTTCGGTCGTGCAAGTGAAAGGCAATAATGAAAATATATGATGAAGTGACGGAGATGGAGAAAAGCTGGTATGAACTCGACCTATTTTGTTTTTGTAAATATGATTAGCTCATCATTCTGGATTCAGCTCATTATGGATTGAACATGTTTGCAATGACAATTAGAGATTAGAGTTACTTATGACATGCTTAATTAGCTAGGACTGAATAATGGTTTGTCTTGAGTGCCAACATGCATATTTAAATGGTTGTGATGTAGTATGATAGAATGGTTTCCTCCTCTGAATTATTCGAGTGGCTTGACTTGGTGCATGTTCACGCATGTAGTTGAAACAAAACCAACATAGCCTTCATGATGTTTATGTTCATGGTGATTTATATCCTACTCATGCTTGCATTCAATGCTGGTTAATCTCAAAGCATGTTTGTGACTATTACCGCTCTCTAGTTGGTCGCTTCCTTGTCTTTTTCTAGCCTCCACTTGTACTACGCGGGAATTCTGTTTGTGCATCCATTTCCATAAACACAAAGTTATTTCACATGATTCCACCATACGTACCTATATGCGGTATTTACCTACCGTCCCAAGTAAATTTGCATGTGCCATACTCTAAACCTTCAAATAAATATTATGTTTTGTATGCCCGAATCGCTCATGTAGTGGCTAGGGGCTGTCAGTATCTTCCATGCTACGTGGGTTATTCTCAATATATGTGTTGATTCACTATCATTCACGAGAAAGTGGCTGGTAATCGCAATGCCCAGTTCCATGCTCAAAAGTCAAATCAAATTTAATGAAACAAAACTTCCCCAAGATTGTAGTTTGTATGGACAGTACCCGTGGATTCGGCCCGCCATGGAATGTGATCAATTGGTGGAGGGGGAGTAAAAACTTTACTATTCTGTTTGGGAACCGCCTATAATGTATCTAGCATGAAAGATATTGAGATCTCTTAGTTGTTATGTTGACAATGAAAGCATACCACCCAAAATTTTGTTTCATCCCTGTTTTAGAAGCTCGAGCTCTGTCACCTCTGTAAATCAATGCTTCCCTATACAAAGGGCCTATCTATTTTACTTTATTGTTGGGTCATCCTCTTCTTATAAAACGCACCAGTTAGAGAGCACATCAGTCATTTGTATGCTTTGTTATTAATTGATATTGAGTATGAGTATGACAGGATCTCTTTTACCATGAATTACAATGTCTAGTTAGTCATTGTTCTTTGGAGGTGCTCTGCATTTGTGTTTTGCGGTCTCGGAAAGGGCTAGCGAGATACCAGTTTATCATATTGTATTATGATTGTTTTGATAAAATTGTTGTCATCCGAGACTTATTATTATTTCTCGCTAATTGATTGTGCCATTGATATAAGTAAATATGAGACCTAAATATTATTCTCAATCTGGTTAGTCTATCTTAGTTGAAGATCTGAACCTAAGTTAGACATATTTACAACAACAAGATCAAACAGAGTTTGTAAAAGTTTTTCTTTATCACATTCAGTTTATCAACGGAATTGCTTGAGGACAAGCAAAGGTTTAAGCTTGGGGAGTTGATACATCTCCAACGTATCTACTTTTCCAGACTCTTTTGCCCTTGTTTTGGACTCCAATTTGCATGATTTGAATGGAACTAACCCGGACTGACGTTGTTTTCATCAGAATTGCCTTGGTGTTATTTTTGTGCAGAAATAGAAGTTCTCGGATTGACCTGATAATTTACGGAGAACATTTTTGGAATTAATAATAAATATTGGCGAAAGACCGGAGAGGGCCCACTCCCAGGCCACAAGCCTGCAGGTCGTGCCCCCTAGGTCGCACCCCCTGGCTTGTGGGGTCCCTGAGGCTCCATTGACCTCGTTTCCACTTCTATATATTCCTATCCTCGGAGAAAAAAATCAAGGAGAAGAGTTCATCGCGTTTTACGATACGGAGCCACCGCCACCTCCTGGTCTTCCTCGGGAGGGTAGATCTGGAGTGTGATTTGGGCTCCGGAGAGGGGAAACTAACATCATCGTCATCACCAACCATCCTTCATCACCAATTTCATGATGCTCTCCATCGTTCGTAAGGAATTCCATCATAGGCTTGCTGGACAGTGATGGGTTGCATGAGATCTACCATGTAATCGAGTTAGTTTTGCTAGGGTTTGATCCCTAGTATCCATTATGTTCTGAGATTGATGTTGCTATGACTTCGCTATGCATAATGCTTGTCACTAGGGCCCGAGTGCCATGATTTCAGATCTGAACCTATTATGTTTTCATGAATATATATGTGTTCTTGATCCTGTCTTGCAAGTTATAGACACCTATTACGAGCTATGATCTGCATCCCCCAGGGTGACAATAATCGGGATTCTATTCGGTGATTACCGTAGTTTGAGGAGTTCATGTATTCACTAAGTGTTAATGCTTTGGTTCGGTTCTCTATTAAAAGGAGGCCTTAATATCCCTGAGTTTCCATTAGGACCCCGCTGCCACGGGAGGGTAGGACAAAAGATGTCATGCAAGCTCTCTTCCATAAGCACGTATGACTATATATGGAATACATGCCTACATTACATTGATTAATTGGGGCTAGTTCTGTATCACCCTATGTTATGACTATTGCATGAAAAATGCCATCCGACATAATTATCCATCACTGATCCATTGCCTACAAGCTTTCCACATATTGGTCTTTGCTAAGTGACTTTCCCGTTGCTATTGTTACAATCACTAAAACACTGGTATTGTTATGTTTGTCATCGTTACCATTAGTTCCATACTACTTTGCTACTAAATACTTCGATGTAGATATTAAGTCTTTCAGGTATGGTTGAATTGACAACTCATCTACTAATACTCGGGAATATTCTTTGGATCCCCTTGTGTCGAATCAATAAACTTGGGTTGAATACTCTACCCTCGAAAACTGTTGGGAGCCCCTATACTTGTGGGTTATGAGCGTGACACTGCTAGACTTCTGTCGCCTCAACCCTGCTATTTACCGCAGCTCAACTAAGCCTCTTGATGTTTATGACTAGCTCCGTGACATCACTTACGAGCTGGAGTCTGCAATTGTGCCCCTGGCGCGCTATGTCAACTTTGTAGCTTACTTTCTGAAGGGTCCCGCACAGTCACAGGCGCTCTAAGCGTGCTCGAACTATCATCACTTGGACGGAGTTCCAAGCTGCTTTTCATGCCCGCTACATTCCTCACAGAATCATGGACCGAAAGAAGTGTGAGTTCCGCAACCTTGTCCAGGGCAACAAGACTGTGGATGCTCATCACTGGGAGTTTCTGGACATATCCCGCTATGCAGAAGAATACATTGCAATTGATGCATGCAGATAGGAGAAGTTCTGTGATGGCCTCCACCCTGACATCAAACTGGCGCTCCTTGTACAGGACTATGTTGATTTCACCACCGTGGTGAACAAGGCCATTCAGGTTGAAACTGGTCTCCAGGAATACAAGGATAGTAGCAAGCACAACGATGACATGGGCTCATCTTCGGGCTCATCTGCACAGAAGCGGAAGATCTGGATCCCCCACAACATGTATCATGCACCTTCTCCTGCTCCAAGGTCGTCTTATGTTGCATCTCATCTGCCTCCTCCACCACCTAGGCAGTCGAGGCTTCCAGCTCTACCGCCTCAAGCTCCTCCTTCCCGTCCTGAGGACGGGGTGTGCTTCAAGTGTGGCCGTCTAGATCACTGTGCAAGAAACTGAAGGCAGAATTTTAACCAACTGGCACTTCCCTCTATCGTGAGTGGCAACAATCAGAAATGCAAAAACAATGTCAAGCCTGCTTATGTTCGTGGTCAGGCCAACAACATTGATATGGGTCAAGCTTGGGACCAGTCTTCTACCGTGATGGGTACACTTCTCGTTAACTCAATATCTGCTTTTGTATTGTTTGATACAGGAGCATTCCATTCCTTCATGTCGGAAAATTTTGCATTCACGCATGACATTAAATACGAAGAAATGAACATGCCGATAGTGGTAAACACCCCCGTGGGCCAATGTCGACCCTCTATGGTTTGCCCCAATGTACCCATTGAAATTGAAGGATTGGAATTCCTTGCCACTCCCATGTTACTGAAGTCTTCCAACATTGACCTCATATTGGGAATGGACCAGTTGAAAGCTCATACGGCTTCAATTGTTCGTGCCACCAAAACCGTCCACCTCTTACACCCTTCAAATGAGTTAATAAGCTACCATGCTCATCTCGTTCGAGATGCGGAGGCACGACTATATGCCTTGAATGCATTAAATGTGTCGCCTCTTGAAGGGATCGAAAACATTCCAATTGTCCAGGAATTCCAAGATGTTTTTCCAAAAGAACTTCTGGGGATTCCCCCTGCTCGAGTTGTCGAGTTTGTCATGGACTTGGTACCCGGTACCACTCCTATCGCCAAGAGTCCTTATAAAATGCCACCACATGAACTTCTTGAACTTAAGCAAGTAATTGACAATTCGCTTCGCGAGGGTTTCATTCGTCCAAGTTTCTCTGCTTGGGGAGCACCTTCTCTCTTTGTGAAGAACAGGGATGGAACAAATCTTTTGGTTCAAGACTACCATCCTATCAATCAGGCCACTATTCAAAATAAATATCCTATTCCTTGGATAAATGGTTTGTATGATCAACTTGTTGGTTCCTCGGTCTTCTCTAAGCTTGACTTGAGGTTGGGATACCACCAGATCCGTGTTCGCAAAGAGGATATCCCAAAGACCGCCTTTGTTAGTCGCTATGGATCATACGAGTACACCGTCATGTCCTTCGGCTTAACCAATGCCCCGGCAACCTTCTCTCGATTGATGAATTATATATTCATGGACTACCTCGAGAAATTCATCGTGGTATATCTAGATGATATTCTGATATATTCGAAGAATAAATAAGAGCATGCCTAACATCTTCGTCTTGTACTGGATAAGCTTCGGGAGCATCAACTTTATGCAACGTATCACATTTTGACTAGACGAAGTGACGTACCTAGGTCATGTGATTTCCAAGGATGGTATTGCGGTCAACCCCGAATGAGTTCAAGCTATTCTTGACTGGACTCCCCCGAAGAATGTTAAGCAAGTTAGAAGTTTTCTCGGACTCACCACCTATTGTCGTCGATTCATCGAGAACTTGTCCAAGATTGCAAAGCCCTTAACCAACCTGCTTCACAAGGTGTTAAGTATGAGTGGACTGATAAATGTCAGGAAAGTTTCGAGACACTAAAGGACAAACTGACATCCGCTCCAGTACTTCCTCTATACTAAAAGGGATTTCGTCATATATTGTGACGCTTCTCGTCAAGGATTAGGTTGTATCCTAATGCAAGATTGCAAAGTGATTGTTTATGCCTCTCGTCAGCTACGTGCTCATGAAGAAAACTATTCAGTTCATGACCTCGAACTTGCTGCCTTGGTGCATTCACTAAAAGATTGCCGACAATACCTTCTTGGTAATCGCTGTGAGATCCACATCGACTATCAAAGTCCGAAGTACGTGTTCACTAAGCCGAATCTGAACCTCCATCACCAGAGATGGATGGAGCGCATATCAGATTTTGACTCTGGTATATCTTATACCCCCGGCAAGGCTAATGTAATGGTTGATGCCTTGAGCCGCAAGTCGTACTACAACCACCTCCAGACTCATAAAGTTCACGACCCTCTTCAAAAGGAATTCCATAAGCTAAACCTCCGTATTGTTCCCGGGGGTTAGCTTGTTCCCCCTCCTGAAGAGTTTCGCAAGATGAAACTTGATGACCCACAAGTATAGGGGATCAATCGTAGTCCTTTCGACAAGTAAGAGTGTCGAACCCACCGAGGAGCAGAAGGATCTGACAAGTGGTTTTCAGCAAGGTAAAATTTGCACGCACTCAAATTATCGGTAACAAGTGATTGTGTGGTGAGATGATTCGTAGGAAGCAACAAGTAACAAAAGTAGCAACGGTGCAGCAAAGTGTCCCAATCCCTTCTGTAGCAAGGGAGAAGCCTTAACAAAGTCTTATAGGAGGAAAAGCGCTCCCGAGGACACACGGGAATTTCTGTCATGCTAGTTTTCATCATGTTCATATGATTCGCGTTCGTTACTTTGATAGTTTGATATGTGGGTGGACCGGCGCTTGGGTACTGCCCTTACTTGGACAAGCATCCCACTTATGATTAAACCCTCTCGCAAGAATCCGCAACTACGAAAGAAGAATTAAGACAAAGTCTAACCATAGCATTAAACTAGTGGATCCAAATCATCCCCTTACGAAGCAACGCATAAACTAGGGTTTAAGCTTCTGTCACTCTAGCAACCCATCATCTACTTACTACTTCCCAATGCCTTCCTCAAGGCCCAAATAATGGTGAAGTGTTAAGTAGTCAACGTTCACATAACACCACTAGAGGAAAAACAACATACAACACATCAAATTACCGAACGAATACCAAATTCACATGACTACTATTAGCATGACTTATCCCAGGTCCTCAGGAACAAAAGTAACTACTCAAAAAGCATAATCATATTCATGACAAGAGAGATAATGAGTAGCATCAAGGATCTAAACATAAATTCTTCCACCAAGTAATCCAACTAGCATCAACTACAAAGTGTAATTAACACTACTAGCAACCTTACAAGTACCAATTGGAGTCGCGAGACGTAGATTGGTTACAAGTGATGAACTAGGATTTGGAGATGAGATGGTGCTGATGAAGATGTTGATGGTTACGAGTCCCCTCCGATGAGAGGAGTGTTGGTGATGATGATGGCGACGATTTCCCCCTCCGGGAGGGAAGTTTCCCCGGTAGGATCGTCATGCCGGAGCTCTAGATTGGTTCTGCTCAAGTTCCGCCTCGTGGCGGCGGCGAATCCACGAAAAAGCACCTCCTCGATTTTTTTCCCGAACGAAACCCTTCATATTTCAGAAGAGGGGGCCAGTGGGCTAGCAGGCTTCCCACAATCCCCTAGGCGCGGCCAGGGGGGTGGCCGCGCCTAGCAGGCTTGTGGCCACCTGCTGGCGCCCCTCTGTCACTTCTTCAGCCCAGTATTTTTTATAAATCCGGAAAAAAAATCCTCGTTGATTTTTACGTCGTTTGGAGTTGCGCAGAATAGGTATCTCAAACTTGCTCCAATTTCAGGCCAGAATTCTAGCTGCCGGCATTCTCCCTCTTCATGTAAACCTTGCAAAATAAGAGAGAAAAGGCATAAGTATTGTACCGTGAAGTGAAATAACAGCCCAAGAAGCGATAAATATCAACATGAAAACATGATGCAAAATGGACGTATCAACTCCCCCAAGCTTAGACCTCGCTTGTCCTCATGCGAAAGCCTAGCTCAATAAATATGTCCACATGTTTAGGGAGAGAGATGTCGACAAAACAAGATACGAAAATGCATGCATCATGATCATGATCAGAACAGCAATACCAACATATAATCTCTCATGCTAAAGTGATAATTCCTTCACAAAGTAAAGCATGGGTCAAGCACCGAGAAGTAACAACCGATAGCCTTTAGTCATTAAAGCAATTGCAATTTATCACAACATCAGAAGGAGTCAAATAAGAGCTTGTAAAGCAAATCCACATACTCAATCATCCTTTCGGTCTCTACAATTGCTACAACTCACGTGGTACTCATGAGATCAAAGTTTCAGCTGGACACAGAGAAAGATAGGGGCTTATAATTTTGCCTCGCAACTGCTTACCTCAAGGGTAATGTCAACAATAATAATTCTTGAATACTTACCTCCAAGTTGACATATGAATATAGATGTTTCCCAAGCATATGACGTTAGCCAAGATAAAGGCGAAACAAGGAATTGGTGAAGATCACCATGACTCTTTCAAGGGCAAAAAGTAAAGGTACAAGATAGGCCCTTCGTAGAGGGAAGCAGAGGTTGTCATGCGCTTTTGAGGTTTGGATGCATGTCCTCTTAGTGCGGAGGAATGTCACTTTATATTGCCTCCTGTGATAAAGAACTTTATTATGCAGTCTATCGCTTTTATGTCTTCCTCATCACAGGTTCGTACAAAGATTATTTTCCACACACTAATACATCATACATATTAGGGAGCAATTTTTATTGCTTGCACTGATGACAACTTACTTGACGGATCTTATTCAGTCCATAGGTAGGTATGGTGGACTCTCATGGCAAAACTGGGTTGAAAGTTTATGGATGCACAAGTATTATCTCTACTTGGTGCGGCGGTTTTCGCTAATAAGAGGTGGAAGCAATCGTCACATGCTAAGGGATCTCTAATCTTATAACATTGTTCGGAACCAATCAAACACAATTCATTATGTTGTCTTCCTTGTCCAACATCTACTTCTAGGCATGCAATAGTTTAGTGAGTGTTCACAATCATAGATGGTGTCAGAGATGATATATTTATATGTGAACCTCTCCTTCTTTATCATTTCCTATTAATTGCAACCATGACCAAGGTCTACGTTTGTCTACCCTCAACAAGTCTCAATCATCATTCTTTTTATATGTGAAGCCATCATTTCCCATAAGATCATTACATGATCTTTCATGATTTTGTTCTTTTCTCACTCTTTTGATCACGGCAAGAGGCAAAGCCCTTCAACTAAGACATTATTTATTATATGGCTCGCGAGCTCGAATACATCGGGGGTGACACAAAGCAAAACTCAAGACTAAAACACTAAGACTTTTAATCTACTAGAGAAAGAGAAAACTGAAAAGGAAAACTAAAACAAAGGTAAAGGCAAAAGATTTGATGGTGATACGATACCGGGGCAACTCCCCCAAGCTTGGCACACGCCAAGGGGATTGCCCATACCCATGTTTAGTTGTCTTCCTTTGGTGGTGATGGTGGTGGAGTTGTTGCAATCTGGGTTTGATCCTCCGTCTTCCAAGGCATAGGTGCTCCATCATGGAAAGATGAACGAGTCTCCAGAATCCTCAAATCTGCAGCCAATCGTATTGATTTAAATCTATACTCACACTCACAGTTTTGGCTCTGCAGGTCATAGCTCTGGGCCTGGAGTTGATCATTCCTGACATAGAGCCTGGAGAGGTGCTTCCCAATGTCATTGGCATCAATCATGTGCTTGCTGGTGAACTCCGTGATCATCATGTGGTTGGCGTTGAGTCCACGCTCCACCATCCCTTGGCACTTGAAGACTTGTTGCTCCATAACTTCGAGCCTCGTCTCCACGCTTTCGGTCTTCTTGGGCCCCTCAACATCACGGATGTGCAACATCCCCTCATGCATCTCGATAGATTGAGGGTGTTGCAGCACTCCCGTGAGGTAGGGATTGATGACCTTCTCGAAGATCTTGTCCTTCGGAGCTTTTGGGGAAGTCATAGCGATCTTGATCTGCAACAGAAACAGGCTCGAAACAAAAACAGAGGAAATCTGCGTGATACGGGGGTTAGACCAAACGGGAGAATATATATTGATTTATACCAGACCAGAAGGAGTACTCCGCACGAAAACGGAGTCCGGGAGGCGCACGAGGTGGACACAAGCCCGCCAGGCACGGCGAGGGGGTGGGCCCGCGCCTGGCAGGCTTGTCGCCTCCTCGTGCAATTTCCGGACTACTTCCAATTTTTGTATTTTTTTTTCAAATATTCCAAAACGGAGAAAATTTCCTACTGGAAAAGTTTTGGACTCTGTTTTCTTACCGAATCACATACCTCTTCATTTTCAGAGTCTGAAACAGGGTGATAAATATCCCTTAGGTATTCTTCCGGAGTTATGGTATAGATAATATTGCTTTCAACATTTATGGGAGTACCTGAGATATAATGCTTGATTCTCTGCCCATTTACCACTCTCGGACAATTACCTTCCATGTTGTTGATCTTGATAGCACCGGAACGATATACTTCCTCAACAACATAGGGACCTTCCCATTTAGAGAGAAGCTTGCCTGCAAAGAATCTTAAACGAGAGTTATATAGCAAGACATAATCACCTACATTGATCTCACGCTTTTGTATCCTCTTATCATGCCACCTCTTAACCTTCTCTTTGAACAACTTGGCATTCTCATATGCCTGAGTTCTCCATTCATCAAGCGAGCTAATGTCAAATAACCTCTTCTCACCGGCAAGTTTGAAGTCAAAGTTGAGCTCTTTGATTGCCCAATAAGCCTTATGCTCTACTTAAGGGGTAAATGGCATGCTTTACCGTACACCATTTTGTACGGAGACATGCCCATGGGAATCTTGTAGGCAGTTCTATAAGCCCACGGTGCATCATCGAGCTTCTTAGACCAATTCTTTCTAGACCTGTTGACAGTCTTTTGCAGAATTAGTTTAATCTCTCTGTTGCTTAGCTCTACTTGACCACTGGACCGAGGGTGATAGGGAGATGCAATTCTATGGTTGACATCCTACTTAGCAAGCTTTAAACGGAAAGCACCATGAATGAAATGTGAACCACCGTCGGTCATTAGATATCTAGGGACTCCAAATCTAGGGAAAATAACTTCTTTAAGCATCCTGATAGAGGTGTTGTGATCAGCACTACTAGTGGGGATAGCTTCTACCCACTTAGTGATGTAATCAACAGCAACTAGGATATGAGTATACCCGTTGGATTTTGGAAAAGGTCCCATATAATCAAAGCCCCAGACATCAAATCGTCCAATGACAAGTGAATAGTTCATAGGCATTTCCTGATGTTTACCGATATTACCTATTCTTTGACATTCGTCACAAGACAAGACAAACTTACGGGCATCCTTGAAGAGACTGGGCCAATAGAAACCTGATTGCAATACCTTGTGTGCAGTTCTATCTCCCGCATGGTGTCCTCCGTAAGCCTCGGAGTGACACTTCTGTAGGATCTGTCCCTGTTCATGTTCAGGTACACAACGTCTAATAACACCATCTACTCCTTCCTTATAAAGGTGAGGGTCATCCCAGAAGTAATGTCTCAAGTCAAAGAAGAATTTCTTCTTTTGCTGGTACGTGAAATTAGGTGGTATATATTTGGCAACGATATAGCTTGCATAATCAGCATACCACGGTGCACTACGTGAAGCATGGATGACATTCAATTGCTCATCAGGAAAGTTATCATCAATAGGTTGTGAGTCATCAAGCACGTTCTCCAACCTAGACAAGTTATCTCCTACTGGGTTATCAGCACCCTTCCTGTCGACAATGTGCAAATCAAATTCTTATAGTAAGAGAACCCATCTGATAAGTCTAGGTTTAGCGTCTTTCTTCTCCATGAGGTACTTAATAGCAGCATGATCAGTGTGAATAGTGACTTTGGAATCAACTATGTAAGACCTGAACTTTTCACATGCAAACACGACTGCTAAAAATTCCTTCTCTGTAGTAGCATAGTTTCTTTGGGCACTGTCTAGAGTTTTACTAGCGTAGTGAATAACATTCAACTTCTTATCAACTCTTTGCCCTAGGACAGCACCAACATCATAATCACTAGCATCACACATGATTTCAAAAGGTAGATTCCAATCAGGTGGCTGAACAATAGGTGCAGTTATCAAAGCCCTTTTAAGTATTTCGAAGGCTTCCTCACAATCATCGTCAAAAACAAAAGGAATATCGTTTTGCAAGAGATTGTTAAGAGGCCTAGAAATCTTAGAGAAGTATTTAATGAACCTTCTATACAAACCAACATGACCAAGGAAACTTCTTATACCTTTGATATCTGTGGGGTATGGCATTTTCTCGATTGCATCAACCTTAGCCTTATCAACTTCAATACCTCTTTCAGAAATTTTATGTCCTAAGACGATGCCTTCATTCACCATAAAGTGGCACTTCTCCCAATTAAAGACAAGATTGGTATATTTACATCTCTGCAAGGCTCGATCAAGGTTGCTGAGGCAATCATCAAAGGAAGACCCGTAAACGGAGCAGTCATCCATGAAAACCTCAACAATCTTTTCACAGAAGTCAGAGAATATAGCCATCATACATCTTTGAAAGGTGGTAGGTGCATTACATAAGCCAAAAGGCATACGTCTATAAGCAAAGGTACCAAAAGGTTGGGTGAAAGTGGTTTTCTCCTGATCAGATTGTGCAACTTGTATTTGGGAGAAACCAGAATAACCGTCTAGAAAGCAGAAGTGTGTGTGTTTAGACAGTCTTTCTAGCATTTGGTCGATAAAAGGCAAAGGGTAATGATCTTTCCTAGTGGCTTTATTCAGTTTCCTAAAATCAATCACCATCCTATAGCCAGTAATAATCCTCTATGGGATCAATTCATCCTTATCATTAGGGACAACGGTAATGCCTCCCTTCTTAGGGACGCAATGCACCGGACTCACCCAATCGCTATGAGCAACAGGATAGATAATACCCGCTTCCAAGAGCTTTAGTATTTCTTTTCTTACTACTTCTTTCATCTTAGGATTTAATCTCCTTTGATGATCAGCAACTGGTTTCAAGTCAGGATCAGTTTTAATCTTGTGTTGGCATAGAGTGGGACTAATGCCCTTAAGATCATCAAGAGTATATCCAATAGCAGCACGGTGCTTCCTCAGAGTTTTTAGTAACTTATTTTCTTCATGCTCTGAGAGGCTAGCACTAATTATGACAGGATATATCTCTTTTTCATCAAGATAAGCATACTTAAGAGTATCAGGCAACTGTTTGAGCTCGAACACAGGATCACCCTTTGGTGGGGTGGATCCCCAAGCAGTTCAATAGGCAAGGTATTCTTAAGAATAGGATATTGTTCTAAGACAACTCTATCTATCTCATCCCTTTCATCCATATGCATATCATTTTCATGCTCAAGCAAGTATTTCTCTAAGGGATCAGTAGGAGGCACGGCAATAGAAGCTAAGGAAATAGTCTCATCCTTGCTAGGCAACTCCTTTTCATGAGTTTGTCTACCAAACTTGGAGAAATTGAACTCATGTGACACACCTTCAAAGCCAACGGTGACAGTTTGCTTCTCACAGTCAATATGAGCATTGACGGTATTGAGGAAGGGTCTGCCAAATATGATGGGACAAAAGCTATCTTGTGCGGTAGCAAGAACGAGGAAATCAGCATGATACTTCGTTTTACCACACAATACTCCAACATCCCTAACAATTCCCACAGGGCAGATAGTATCTCTATTGGCAAGCTGAATAGTGACATCAATGGGTTCTATCTCAACAGGTGCAATCTCGTCTTTAATTTCATCGTATAAGGATTGAGGTATTGCACTAACACTAGCACCCACGTCACATAAACCATGATAACAATGATCTCCTATCTTAACAGAAACAACAGGCGTGCCAACAACAGGCCTATGTTTGTCTCTAGCGTGAGGTTTAGCAATTCTAGCAGCATCTTCACATAAGTGAATATTATGTCCCTCAACATCGTCAGACAGAAGATATTTGATAATAGCAATGCTAGGTTCAACTCTAATTTGCTCAAGGGGTGTAGGTGTTCTAATGTAGCCGCTCTTATCACAGTTGCAGCTTTAGAATGATCCTTTATCCTAACAGGGAAAGGTGGTTTCTCAATGTAAGTAGTGGGAACAACAGGATCATTATAGGCAATGACTCTCTCTTCAACTGGATTGGGTTTAACTACATTGACTTCTAAGGGAGGATGATATTTAAACCACTTCTCTTTGGGGAGATAAATATGAGCAGCAAAGGATTCACACACTGAGGCTACTATCTCAGAGTCAAGTCCATACTTAGCGCTAAAGTCACAAAAAGTATTTGTTTCAACAAAGGATTTAACACAATCAAACGTGAAATTCATACCTGACTCCTTACCTTCTTCAAGCTCCCAATCTTCAGAGTTGCGTTTAATTCTCTCCAATAAATTCCATTTCAAGTCAATATCTCTCTTCATAAAAGAACCGGAACAAGAAGTGTCAAGCATGGTGCGATCATCATGAGAAAGCCGAGCATAGAAGTTCTGAATGATAATTTCTCTCGAGAGCTCATGATTGGGGCATGAATATAACATTGATTTAAGCCTCCCCCAAGATTGAGTGATGCTTTCTCTATCACGAGGCCAAAAATTATAAATATAATTCCGATCACGATGTACTAAATGCATAGGATAAAACTTTTGATGAAATTCCAATTTCAACCGATTGTAGTCCCATGATCCAGTATCATGACATAGCCTATACCATGTCAATGCCTTATCCTTCAAAGATAAGGAAAGACCTTCTTCTTGACCTCATCCTCGGGCAAACCTGCAAGCTTAAATAAACCACAAACTTCATCTACACAGATTAGATGCAAGTCTGGATGTGATGTTCCATCTCCTGTAAAAGGATTAGCCAGCAGTTTCTCAAGCATACCCGAAGGAAATTCAAAGCAAATATTTTCAGTAGGTGCAGCGGATTGAGGAGCAACTCTTTGTGCTTCCGTTCGAGGTGAAGATACCCCGAACAAGCCCCTCAAAGGATTAGTTTCCATAGTGACAAGTGACAATAAATTTCAGCACACTACAGGAATGTTTCCTTACCAAGTTCCACTTACCAAAGGCGCTTCACTCCCCGGCAACGGCGCCAGAAAAGAGTCTTGATGACCCACAAGTATAGGGGATCAATCGTAGTCCTTTCAATAAGTAAGAGTGTCGAACCCAACAAGGAGCAGAAGGATCTGACAAGTGGTTTTCAGCAAGGTAAAATCTGCAGGCACTGAAATTATCGGTAACAAGTGATTGTGTGGTGAGATGATTCATAGGAAGCAACAAGTAACAAAAGTAGCAACGGTGCAAAAAAGTGGCCCAATCCCTTTTGTAGCAAGGGACAAGCCTGGACAAAGTCTTATAGGAGGAAAAGCGCTCCCGACGACACACAGGAATTCGTGTCATGCTAGTTTTCATCATGTTCATATAATTCGTGTTCGTTACTTTGATAGTTTGATATGTGGGTGGACCGGCATGGGTACTGCCCTTACTTGGACAAGCATCCCACTTATGATTAACCCCTCTCGCAAGCATCCGCGACTACGAAAAAAGAATTAAGACAAAGTCTAACCATAGCATTAAACTAGTGGATCCAAATCAGCCCCTTACGAAGCAACGCATAAACTAGGGTTTCAGATTCTGTCACTCTAGCAACCCATCATCTACTTACTACTTCCCAGTGCCTTCCTCTAGGCCCAAATAATGGTGAAGTGTTATGTAGTCGACGTTCACATAACACCACTAGAGGAAAACAACATACAACACATCAAATTACCGAACGAATACCAAATTCACATGACTACTATTAGCATGACTTATCCCATGTCCTCGGGAACAAAAGTAACTACTCACAAAGCATAATCATATTCATGACCAGAGAGGTAATGAGTAGCATCAGGGATCTGAACATAAACTCTTACACCAAGTAATCCAACTAGCATCAACTACAAAGAGTAATTAACACTACTAGCAACCTTACAAGTACCAATCGGAGTCGCGAGATGGAGATTGGTTACAAGTGATGAACTAGGGTTTGGAGATGAGATGGTGCTGATGAAGATGTTGATGGTGACGAGTCCCCTCTGATGAGAGGAGTGTTGGTGATGACGATGGCCATGATTTCCCCCTTCGGGAGGGAAGTTTCCCTGGCAGGATCGTCCTGCCGGAGCTCTAGATTGGTTCTACTCAAGTTCCGCCTCGTGGCGGTGGCCAATCCAGGAAAAAGCTCCTCCTCGATTTTTTTCCGAACGAAACCCTTCATATAGCAGAAGAGGGTGGCCAGTGGGCAAGCAGGCTGCCCACAAGCCCCCTAGGCGCGGCCAGGGGGTGGCCGCGCCTAGCAGGCTTGTGGCCACCTGCTGGCGCCCCTCTGGCACTTCTTCGTCCCAGTATTGTTTATAAATCCGGAAAAAAATCCTCGTTGATTTTTACGGCGTTTGGAGTTGCGCAGAATAGGTATCTCAAACTTGCTCCAATTTCCGGCCAGAATTCCAGCTGCCGTCATTCTCCCTCTTCATGTAAACCTTGCAAAATAAGAGAGAAAAGGCATAAGTTTTGTACCGTGAAGTGAAATAACAGCCCAAGAAGCGATAAATATCAACATGAAAACATGATGCAAAATGGACGTATCAAACCTCTGTGTTGTTAATGAGGGTTCCCTTAGTAACCTCGTTGCTGAACCAAATCTCGTGGGTGTCATCAAGACTATTCAACTCTGTGATGATGATGTAGAAAGAATTAAACAATATCTTGCAGAGGGTAAACCATCTTACTTCACTATGGCTGAGGATGGCGCGTTTTACTTCAAGGGTCGCCTATTCGTTCCAAATAAGAAGGAAAACCTCAGAATGACTGGAAGGGATAAAAGAAGCTCACGACACATTGTTGTCTACCCATCCGGGTAGTACCAAGATGTACCAAGACATCCGTCAAATACTCTGGTGGCCAAATATGAAACAAGACATTCCACGCTAGTCGCAAAATGTGATAATTCCCGGCGAATCAAAGCAGAACATCAAAAGCCTGGTGGAACTCTGTAACCTATCTTTATTCCTGAATGGAAATGGGACCATGTTGAAATGGACTTTGTCATCGGTTTTCCCAGATCTCAGAAAGGTAATGATGTTCTTCTTGTCGTCATTGACTGACCATCCAAAGTTGCACATTTTCTAGCCGTCAAAGAAACAATTACTGCTAGTCAACTGGCAGATATTTGTATGTCCAGAATTGTTCCACTTCACGGTATTCCGTTGGTAATCAGTTCGGACCATCGCATCTTGTCCACTTCAAAATTCTGGGAAAGTTTTCACAAGGCTATGGTGACTCATCATTCTTTTAGCACCGCATTTCACCCTCAATCCCAGGGACAAGTTCAATGAGTCAACTAAATTCTCAAAGAAATGCTTCGAGCTTGTGTCATTTCTTTCGATAAGAAATGAGAGGAATCTCTCCCGTATGTCGAGTTCTACTACACTAATAGCTATCAAGCTAGTCTGAAGATGGCCCCCTTTGAAGTATTGTATGGACAAAGGTGTCGAACTCCTCTGAATTGGTCACAAACTTGGGAACGATCACTCTTCGGTTAGGATATTATCCAACGCGCTGAAGATCAAGTCCGCATTATTCATGAGAATCTGAAGGCTGCTCAGTCTCGTCAGAAAAGTCAGTATGACCGTCATCACCTTGATATGGTCTATCAACCTGGCGAAGAGGCTTATCTTCGAGTCACACCAATGAGGTGTACACCATTTCGGGATCAATGTCAAGCTAGCTCCTCGCTATATTGGTCCATCCACTATTCTCGAAAGGAGTGGAAAAGTAGCTTACCAATTGGAACTACTGGCGAACCTTTCTCAGGTTCATGGTGTCTTCCATGTGTCTCAGCTCCGCCGCTGCTTCAAAGATCCTGTTCGAGCAGTGGATCATGATATGCTTAAACTACAACAAGACCTCTCTTATAAAGAGCATTCGGTCCGCATTCTCGATTAGACTGAACGTCAGAGTCATCGCAAGGTCACCAAGTTCCTTAAAGTGCAGTGATCAAATCATTCTCAAGATGAAGCCACTTGGGAATGCGAGGATCATCTTCGTGATGGATACTCCGAGCTCTTTCCTTCTACCTCTTAATTCTCAGGACGAGAATTTCATATAGTAGGAGAGAGTTGTGACATCCCTAGTTTATGCTACAGTAATCATTGTAATTAAGCTAAAGTGATGGCCAAGATTAAGCTAATGCTTTTGCTAATCCAGTTATGATCACGGATCGAATGAAACTCTGATTCAAATTCTTTTGCAATTCAAATTCATTATAAAAGTGGATTTAAAAGTTTTGCAAACTCCAAATTAAAAATCATGCTTAGGTTTCAAATAATCCCTAAGTATTTATAAAATTGAAACCAACATTTTTCCAAGTATTTTAGTGCCTCAAAATAATTAAAATTGAGGCTAAGAATTATTAATAAATGCCCTTTGATTTAAATCAATTCCAAATAAATTTTAAAGGCTCCAAATAATTTTGTGGTGGTACCAAATGTTGCAATACAATTATTGGGCCGAGTCACCTATTTTTACAAATATAATTTTGTCACTATAATAAATAAACAACAGAAAAAAAGTAAAAAGAAAAAAAAGAACCCCCCTCTACGTGGGCCGACCCAGCCAAACCGGCCCAAACCATCCCACCCTGCCACCTAGGGTATAAAACCCCCTCCCCAAACCCTAACCGCCCCCTCTCCCATTTCCCCCTCCCCTCCCCCTCCCTCTCCCCCCCGAGCCACCCCCTAGGGGCTCTCCCTCGCCCAGACCAGATCCAGCCTGACCCCCCCCCCCCCCCCGCGCGGCCAGGAGTCCCACCGCCGGCCCCACCTCACCACCGACGCCGCCTCGTCGTCGTCTCCTTCCCCGCGCGTGTGCTTTCCACTACAGCCGTGGTGAGCACTTAGGCTCCACCCCTCCTTCCCTCTTTCCGCCCTTCGGTCGCACTCCCACGATGCCGCACCACCCTATAGCCGCCCCCGGCGCTCTGTACCAAGCGCCGCTCGTCCGTCGCCCGTCGCTGCGTAGTGTTGTCCCCTGGCGCCGGGCGCCCGTCCCCCCGGGCCGTGCAACATCCCTCTGCACCTCCGTCCAATGCGGCCCTGTGGTTTTCCCTTGTCGCCCCACCTGTGGCCGCACCATGACGAGCCGCGTGCCAGCCCCGTGCTCGCCTACGCCGCGCCACCGTAGTACCCCACACTCCCAATTGCGCCCCTCCACCATTGGTGTCCACCACCATCGGTAACCACGCTCGCTAGCGGCAACCAAGGCCCTTGGCTTCGCGTCCCCTCCGCTAGCCTCGGCTCCCCTCGGTTGGTTTCGGCCCCGCTGGATTAGTGGGGGAATGACCACCCCACTAATCTCCCCCTAAGAGAATGACATGAGGGACCATGCCCCCTAAACATAATAATAAAAACAATATATAATAATAAAAAATTAATTAATTAATTAATTAATAGTTAATTCACTTAATTAGAGTAATTAGATAATATTAACAATCTCTTAAGTTAATGTGAGAATGACATGTGGGACCAGCCCCAATTAAAACTAATTAAATTTGTTTAATTAAACTTGTTAATTAATTTAGTTGAATTAGAGAATGATACGTGGGTCCCACCCCCTAAATTAGTCTTGTTAATTATTAATTCAACTAAATTAAAATGTGAGTATGACATGTGGGAACTACTCATCAGTTTGACCAGTCAACATGAGTGCTCACTCGTCATGTGAGCATGAGATCACGCTGATGTCATAACTATTTAATGAATTTAATTAAATGCGTTTAATTCTTAAATAATTAATAGAACTTTAAAAATTAATATAAATTAGTCCTCGTCCAAATGAAAATATTTTGTACATGAAAGTTGATTAGAAAAATGAGACGAACCCGGATACGCTATCCGTTTGTGTGGCATGCATTTCTATCATAGCGAACATGGAACTTTTCCATCTATTTCGCCTATCCGGTAGTAGCCACAGACCCGGGTGATACTGCGTTAGTGCATGCCTAGCCCTGGATATTGCTATGTCATGCATCGGGTCGCATATGTGCTTTATATTTATTGTTTCTTCCCCATCTTCTCCCCATAGACCCCGAGACTGACGTTGTTGCCGGGTACGACTACCCTCTTGACGACCAATCCTTTGCCGCGGAGCAACAAGGCAAGCAAACCCCCTTGATCATTCTTATATCGCTTATTCTTTCTCCCTCATGCTTGCATTAGATTTTGATATTATTGTAGTTAGCTCCTATGTCTGATGCATAGCCTGTTTTTGATGAACTGTTACTTTACTCTACTGCACTTTAAACTGTTTAGTATAGGTAGAGCAGTGATCCCCATTTACCCCCCCCCCAAGTCCAGTTGTCCCTGCTTTTTCATGAAGTCTCAATCATCTGATCGACGAGCCAAGACCCGTCACATCACTCACACCCCCTTAGTTGTACGATGCTGCAGAGCTACTATCAAGTATCAAGGGTGACACCTCGATATGTACTCCTAATGTTAGCTCTATAGTGTAGTTGACCGGCGGTGGTTCTCGGAGGGTGATTCCTCCTTCTCCACCTTCGATAACGACTCTGTCATACAACCCACCAAGCAAGGTCCATCGAGGGTGATTCCTCGCTGGCCACTTTGACGGTTACATCGTTCGGAATCCGTCGAGGGTGATACCTCGGATCCCTGTGATGTTACAACCACACAGTAACTTGATCGTGCTACTTGGAACATGAAAGGTGTGTTGCGGGTGGATTCCCGCGTGAATGTGACGAGGCGTGGCAGGGCGTTCTGGTCTATGCCACACATCCTCGAGATTAATTAAAATGCTAATGGATTTGGGTATTTGATCTGAGTTTGTCGGGAGACCTTTTTTGCACTAACCTTCACGTGGGAGAAGTTATGGGTACTCGACGTCGTGGTATCAGCCGAAGCTCTTCAGACATCAGCAATGGAGCGGCGCATGACTGACTGGCCCGGATTAGCATTGTTCTTGTATAAGAGGTGCCAAGACTGACATTGACCGCCCTTGCATCATGCAGGAGCACAAAGGGTGATGGGCCCATGACCCCTGCGCGCTTAGCATTTAGACCGGCGGGTTGGCCTCTTTGTTGAACTTAGGTAGGGATGCGATGTCTTGATGTTCCGAGGCCGAGCATGGCCGATGAAAGTGTCTCCGACTAGAGTTTATCAAGTGTGTTGGGTACTGTGGTGCACTCCTGTAGGGATGAAAATTAACTATTCGAATAGTCGCGTCCACGGTTACAGGACGATTTGGAGTTGTGTCCCGATCTTATACAACTACAATAGTTACTTAACGGAAATGTTTGCTCCGGGATTGCTTTCTCATAGGGAGTCGAGGAAGAATCTCTAGGCATGACTGCTACGGCAACAAAAGTCCTTCCCCGGCAACGCCAGGAATTCTGCTTGGTACTTCTCTTGTTTGCGTCGGTTTTTCCCTTGAAGAGGAAAGGGTGATGCAGCACAGGAGCAGTAAGTATTTCCCTCAGTTTGAGAACCAAGGTATCGATCCAGAAGGAGGGTCTCGTCAAGTCCAGAGTACCTGTGCAAACACAAACGAGCTTGCACCCAACGCTTCAAAGGGGTTGTCAATCCCTTCAAGATTGCTTGCAAAGTGAGATCTGAAGGCGGAAAGTGCAACGAGGTAAAAAGTGTAAGGCTGGATATATGGTGTGGAGTAGACCCGAGGGCCATAGTGTTCACTAGAGGCTTCTCTCAAAATAGCGAATATCACGGTGGGTGAACAAATTACTGTCGAGCAATTGATAGAACCGCGCAAAGTCATGACGACATCTAAGGCAATGATCATGCATATAGGCATCACGTCCGAGACAAGTTGACCGATACTTTCTGCATCTACTCCACCATGCATCTAGTGTATTGAGTTCATGACGAAGAGAGTAACGCTTTAAGTAAGATGACATGATGTAGAGGGATAATCTCAAACCAATGATGAAAACCCCATCTTTTTACCCTTGATGGCAACAACATGATGTGAGCCTCGCTACCCCTTCTGTCACTGGGTGAGGTCACCACACGGTATGAACCCAAAACCAAGCACTTCTCCCATTGCAAGAATCATAGATCTAGTTGGCCAAACAAAACCCACAACTCGAAGAGAATTACAAGGATATGAAATCATGCATAAGGGAGATCAGCAGAAACTCAAATAAGATTCATAGATAATTTGATCCTAAATCCACAATTCATCAGATCTCAACAAACACACCGCAAAAGAAGATTACATTAGATAGATCTCCATGAAGATCATGGAGGACTTTGTATTGAAGATCCAAGAGAGAGAAGAAGCCATCTAGTTACTAGCTATGGACCCGTAGGTCTATGGTGAACTACTCATGCATCATTAGAGAGGTCATGGTGTTGATGAAGAAGCCCTCCGTATCCGAATCCCCCTCCGGCACGGCACCACAACGTGCCCTAGATGGGATCTTGCAGAGACATAAGCTTGTGGCGGCGGAAAAGTACTTTCGATGATCTCCTGATTTTTTGTGGAATTTTTGGGGATATATAGGCGCAAACCCTAGGGCAAAGGAGGTCTAGGGGGGCCAGAAGCCTGTGGGCCGCGGCCTCCCCCCTGGCCGCGGGGTAAGGGCTTGTGGGGCCCCTGGGGCCCCCCTTCCTTGACTCTCAAGTCTCCTGATCTTCTTCCATTACGGAAAAAATCTTTTCGGGGATTTTATTCCGTTTGGACTCCGTTTCAAAATCTCCTCTGAAAGGGGTCAAAAACATGGAAAAAGCAGGAACTGGCACTTGGCACTGAGTTAATAAGTTAGTCCCAAAAAATATATAAAAGGCATGCAAAACATCCAAAGTTTGACAAGATAATAGCATGAAACCATCAAACATCAAGCATCCCCAAGCTTAACTCTTGCTCGTCCTTGAGTAGGGAAGTGATAAAGAATGAATTTTTGATGTGGAACGCTACCTAGCATAGTTGTCCTTTGCAACTTCTTTCACGTGACATGAATGTTCAGATCTGTAAGATTTGAAACAATAGTTTGCTATTGACATGAAAACAATAATACTTCAAGCAAACTAGCAAGGTAATCATGAACTTTCCAAATAACAAGGCCAAGAAAAGTTATCCCTACAAAATCATATAGTCTGGCAATGCTCCATCATCCTCACACAACTAATGTAAATCATGCACAACCCCGGTATTGGCCAAGTAATTGTTTTCGCACTCTTACTTTCTCAAACTTATTATAACTATCATGCAATACATGAGCGTGAGCCATGGATATAGCACTGTAAGTGGAATAGAGTGTGGTGGTTGTTGTGACACAAAAAGGAGATGATCACATTGACTCGGCGTATCAAATGGCTGTGGAGATGCCCATTAATAGATATCAATGTGAATGAGTAGGGATTGCCATTCAAGATATGCACTAGAGCTATAAGTATGTGAAAGCTCAAAAGAGAAACTAGTGGGTGTGCATCCAACTTGCTTGCTCACGAAGACCTAGGGCAATTTTGAGGAAGCCCATCAGTGGAATATACAAGCCAAGTTTTATAATGAATATTCCCACTAGCATATGGTAGTGACAAAGCAAGAAGCTCTCAATCACGAAGAACATGGTGCTATTATGAAGCACAAGTGTGGAAAAAGATAGTAGCATTGTCCCTCTCTCTTTTTTCTTTCTTTTCTTATTTTTCATTTGGGCTCTTAGGCCTCTTTTTTCTCTTTTTTTGGGCTTTGTGGCCTCTTTTTTTTAATTTCCTCACATGGTACAATGCTCTAATAATGATGATCATCACACTTTTATTTACTCACAGCTTCAAAGCTCAAAATGATGATGAGAAATGCCTCCGGAAGTGTACCGGGATGTGCAACGATCTAGCATGGCGTATGACGTTGGAAACATCTCGCTAGCTATCTTACGATCACGCAATAGCAATATGAGAGTGACGGCACAAGTCATGAGATGGAATGGTGGGAGTTGCATGGCAATATATCTCGGAATGGCTATGAAAATGCCATAGTGGGTAGGTATGGTGGTTGTTTTGAGTAAGGCATATGGTGGGTTTGTGTACCGGCGAGAATTGCACGGCACTAGAGAGGCTAGCAATGGTGGAAGGTGAAAGTGCATCTATACCATGGACTCACATTAGTCATGAAGAACTCACATACTTGTTGCAAAAGTATTTACTAGTAATCGAAAAAAAGTGTTAAACGCATACTCCTAGGGGAAGGGTTCGTAGGTGTTAGCCATTGCGCGATCCCGACCTCAACACAAAGGATGACAATCAATAGATCAATTATGCTCCGACTTCCTAACATAGCGGTTCCCCATACGTGCATGCTACGGGAATCACTAACTTCAACACAAGTATTTCTAGATTCACAACACCCTACTAACATAGCTCTTAATATTACCAAATCCACGTCTCAAAACTAATTGAGAGGAATCAAAACTTCTCTTTCTACTCAATGCACATGAAGATGGAGGTTTTTGCATCCTCTTTGGGTACCTATCACATTTGCGACTACTTTCATAGCATAAGCCAACTACCAAGTCACGCACCGCCGTGCTCTAAAACATATAAGTGAAGCACATAGAGCAAAAGTATCTAGCTCAAAAGATATAAGTGAAGCACTATGAGCATTCTAGAAAAATCATGATGAGTGCATGTTTCTCTCTCTCAAAAAGGTGTGTAGCAAGGATGATTGTTAAACAACAAAAAGAAAAGACTCCTATGATACAAGACGCTCCAAGCAAAACACATATCATGTGGTGAATAAAAATATAGCTCCAACTAATGTTACCGATGGATTGAAGACGAAAGAGGGGATGCCTTCCCGGGGCATCCCCAAGCTTAGGCTTTTTGGTGTCCTTGAATTTGGCTTGGGATGCCTTGGGCATTCCCAAGCTTGAGCTCTTTCCACTCCTTATCTCATCCTCCATGATAACATCACCCAAAACTTGAAAGCTTCACAACACAAAACTTGAACAGAAACTCATGATAACATTAGCACAAGAAAACAAACTACCACCTCTTTTGGTACTATATCAAACTTGAATTCCATCTATATTGGTGTTGGGCTACCGTATTCTCACTTTTCCATGGCTAGTACCCCCCCCCCCACCCGATATTAACCATAGTTTCATCAAAACAAGCAACCAACTCAACAAAAACAGAATCTGTCAAAAACAGACCAGTCTGTAGCAATCCGTATACTTCGTATACTTCTGGTACCTCAAGAAATCTGAAAAATTACGACTGCCTGGGCAAAAGTCATATCAACCAGCAGCAGAAAGAATAAACTCAAAAGCTCTTTCTGAATACAAATGAAAAATCATCTCGTGAGCGAAAAGTTTCTGTCTTTTTCCAGCAGGATGAAACAACCATTACCAAGACTAGTCATAAAAGTTTTGCTTGGCTCAAACACAAAAAGAAACACAAAAAACACAATCACAACAGAATTATGATGGTGTGGACGCAACAAAACAGAAATAAAAAGATAAATTCATTGGGTTGCCACCCAACAAGCGCTATTGTTTAACGCCCTTAGCTAGGCATAAGGCGATAGTTCAATGATACTCACACAAAAGACAAGAACTGAAGCACAACGAGAGCATCATAAAGCATGTGAAAATCACATCTAAGTCTAACATACTTCCTATGCATAGGCATTTTATAGGAAAACAGATTGTCAAGACAACCAATAGTTGCCATATGCAAGGAAGAAGAAAGAGACAATAGTAATCTCCACATAACGAGAGGTAATTTGGTAACATGAAAGTTTCTACCACAATATTTTCCTCTCTCATAGAAATTACATGTGGGATCATAATCAAATTCAACAAAATAGCTATCACAAAGGATATTCTTTTCATGATCCACATGCATGCAAAGTTGACGCTCTTCAAAAATAGTGGGATTACCATCAACTAAACTCATGAATTCTCCAAGCCCACTTTCAATATTATTGCAAACATCATAATAATCATGAGGGTTAAACAAATTTTCAAGATCATAAGAAAAATCATCACCCCAATCACGATCATTGCAACAAGTAGTGGACATAGCAAAACTAGCATCCCCAAGCTTAGGGTTTTGCATATTTTTAGCATGGTTGTCATTAATAGAATTTATAATGAAATCATTGCAATCATGCTTTTCATTCAAGGAGCCCTCATGAATCACTTCATAAATTTCTTCATCACGATTTGCAGATTCACGCATCTCAAGCAAAACTCCATAGAGAAAGACAAGTGCACTCAACTCACTAGCAATTGGTTCCACATAAGTGGATCTCTTAAAGAGATTAGCAAGTGGGTGAGGATCCATATCCATAGATTTTCAGCAAGAGAAGATGCAAGCATATTGAAGGCACATAGCACTCAAGCAAAGGAAAGGCAAGCGAGAGAAAAGGGCGAACGAAAAAGGCAAACGAAAAAAGGCAGAAAATTTTGTAATTTTTTGTTTTTCAGAAGTGGGGGAGAGGAAAACGAGAGGCAAAAAAGTAAATGCAAGAGATGAGTTTGCGACACTTACTTGGATGAGTTCTTTACTTGATCTTCCTCCCTGGCAACGGTGCCAGAAATTCTTCTGCTACGGCAACAAAAGTCCTTCCCCGGCAATGCCAGGAATTCTTCTTGCTACTTCTCTTGTTTGCGTCGGTTTTTCCCTTGAAGAGGAAAGGGTCATGCAGCACAGGAGCAGTAAGTATTTCCCTTAGTTTGAGAACCATGGTATCGATCTAGAAGGAGGGTCTCGTCAATTCCAGAGTACCAGCGCAAACACAAACGAGCTTGCACCCAACGCTTCAAAGGAGTTGTCAATCCCTTCAAGATTGTTTGCAAAGTGAGATCTGAAGGCGGAAAGTGCAACGAAGTAAAAAGGTGTAAGGCTGAAAATATGGTGTGGAGTAGACCCAGGGGCCATAGTGTTCACTAGAGGCTTCTCTCAAAATAGCGAATATCACGGTGGGTGAACAAATTACTATCGAGCAATTGATAGAACCGCGCAAAGTCATGACGATATCTAAGGCAGTGATCATGCATATAGGCATCACGTCCGAGACAAGTAGACCGATACTTTCTGCATCTACTACTATTACTCCACACATCGACCGCTATCCAGCATGCATCTAGTGTATTGAGTTCATGGCGAACAGAATAACGCTTTAAGCAAGATGACATGATGTAGAGGGATAATCTCAAACCAATGATGAAAATCCCATCTTTTTACCCTTGATGGCAACAACACGATGCGTGCCTCGCTACCCCTTCTGTCACTGGGTGAGGTCACCGCACTGTATGAACCCAAAACCAAGCACTTCTCCCATTGCAAGAATCATAGATCTTGTTGGCCAAACAAAACCCACAACTCGAAGAGAACTACAAGGATATGAAATCATGCATAAGAGAGATCAGAAGAAACTCAAATAAGATTCATAGATAATCTGATCATAAATCCACAATTCATCGGATGTCGACAAACACACCGCAAAATAAGATTACATCGGATAGATCTCCATGAAGATCATGGAGAACTTTGTATTGAAGATCCAAGAGAGAGAAGAAACCATCTAGTTACTAGCTATGGACCCGTTGGTCAATGGTGAACTACTCACGCATCATCGGAGAGGTCATGGTGTTGATGAAGAAGCCCTCCGTATCCGAATGCCCCCTCCGGCAGGGCACCAGAACATGCCCAGATGGGATCTTGCGGAGACAGAAGCTTGCGGCGGCGGAAAAGTACTTATGATGATCTCCTGATTTTTTGTGGAATTTTTGGGGATATATAGGCGCAAACCCTAGGGAAAAGGAGGTCCAGGGGTCCCACAAGCCTGTGGGCCGCGGCCTCCCCCTCTGGCCGCGAGGTGATGAATTGTGGGGCCCCTGGGGCCCCCTGCCTTGGCTCTCAAGTCTCCTGATCTTCTTCCATTACGGAAAAAATATTTTTGGGGATTTTATTCCGTTTGGACACCATTTCAAAATCTCCTCTAGAAGGGGTAAGAAACATGGAGAAAATAGGAACTGGCACTTGGCACTGAGTTAATAAGTTAGTCCCAATAAAAATATCAAAGGCATGCAAAACATCTAATGTTTGACAAGATAATAGCATGAAACCATCAAAAATTATAGATACGTTGGAGACGTATTAGTGACCTTAATTAAAATTGCTTCAATGATATGACTATTAATTGTGTTACTTGCTCTATTGTCGTCTATTGCTTTAAGACGCTGAAGATGCTAGTCTTTGATAGGACTAATTCCCCCTCTCTATTCTCGCATTGCTGCAGTCAGTCCACATATAACCCTATTCCTTTGACACTAATGCATACTTAGTATAGTTTTGATTTCATTCTTGAGAGTACTTTAGATGAGTACTCACCGTTGCTTTGCTCCTCTTTTCCCCTTGATGCGATTGTTGCGACCAGATGATGGAGCCGAGGAGATGGCGTATCCCCCCGCCGATGACTGCTACCCCCGACAGTGCCTACTACTACTACGTGGAGGCCGCTGACGACCAGGAGTAGTTTAGGAGGTTCCCAGGCAGGAGGCCTCGCCTCATTCGATCACTGTATATTTTGTGCTAGCCTTCTCTAAGGCATTATCCTTGTTTTTTATCTGTACTCAGATATTTGTTGCTTCTGCTGACTCGTGTGTTTATCGAGCTTCTGTATTCTAGCCTCGAGGCCCCTGGTTTGTAATATGAAGCTTGTATGTTTTTATTTGTATCTAGAGTTGTGTTGTTATATCTTCCCGTGAGTCCTTCAGCTTGGTCGTACGCATTTGCGTGTATGATTAGCATACGATCAAATCGACGGCGTCACAACCTCAACCTATAGATAGCCCAAAGTATCCTCGGAATCATGTGCACAAGATATTTCATAAAAGGTAAAACAAATCTAGCAAGGCCACGCGACGTGCCGACACACTCGATAGGAGCCGCCTATCTTGTTCTCAGGGCATAATCGAATGAGCTAGATGTCGAGTTGGATGATACCCCAGGTGACCAGGGGGTGCCGAACATCGCTCAGTTTGGACCAACACTCATGAGGAGCACTGGCCTAGGGGGTTGATTAATTATCCATGGGGGTCGATGGGTCCCTATGCAATTTTATTAGTTATTAGGCAAATTTAGTGCCAAAGTTGGGCCTTGCCACAAGAGTTTTAGTCTAAGACGAATTATCGAGGGGGTCCCCATAACAACCCCAAGCATGTTAGGAGCGCTCAATTATGGAACATAACACCGGTACACAAGTAACTAGGGATACAAAGGTGGAACAAAACACCGATCTAAATGTCCAAGCCTTCCACCTTTTACCAAGTATATATGCGCATTAAATTAAATAGCAATAATATTGTGATATATCAAGGAATCCATGTTGTCACATGGAAGCAACTTGCACCTCAACTAGCAACGCTATAAGAAGGGTTGAGCAATCGGTAACATAGCCAAACAAAGGTTTACTGGGATGTGGAGAGGGTTAGAGGCTTTTCATGACAATGTTGGGAGGCTGACATTTAAGTGGCAGGTAACAAGACATAACGATAGAAGAGAGACAACTAGCATAGCAATGATGGTAGTGGTATCTAAGGAAATGATCATCTTGCTTGAGGTCCCGCTTGGAAGAAGAATGAATCCGTGAAGTAGACGAACCAACGTAGTCGAACGAATCCTCACACTCTGACACGCTTGCGGAACTCTATTGAGAAAAAGTAATCAGGAAATAGTTGTCAACACACGATAAACACCACCACATATGCATGACATGATGCACAAATAAATATGATGCATGTTCAATTTATTATGCATGGTATGGAAAGCACAAAAATCAACTCATACACATTAAGTGAAGCTCAATATGCAACGATTTGCATATTAACGAAACTTTGTATTTGAATTACTTAGTTCACTCCCATTTAGATATGCAACAATGTTAAATGTTGTTAAACATGGCAAGAGGTGAAGCATGAATAATCTACACTATCTGCGTATTTTAAATAAGGTCGGAAACAATATATAGTATTTCTCAAAGGACCCCATATGTTAATTTTGAAAATTGGTCCAGATCTGAACTAACCGCATTTTATATTTATTAAATAGGGAAACAAATGCAACATGTGATTCTACACATCATTCTAGTCGATTTACCTATATAGATAATCTAAAACACATTTACGGTCTACAAGATACGACCCACACAAGATAAGATGTCATGAATGCAAAATGTATGCAAATGACAACCACAAACATGTTGAAACATGGATGCATCAAGATATTATGAAACTACATGAGATTCCAAGCAAGTTTCATATATAAAACATTTTAATCGGAGTTATAGTTATTTAGTTATGAAATAAATTGTTTTAACATGGCATTTGTACAAATTAAATGTAAACAACAATTTAAATATTTTTTTCATTTGTGAGAATGGAATATTACGAATCTATATGAAATCCTAAGCATTTTACATATATGACATGATTTAATCCGATGTATGGTTATTTAATTATGAGTAATTCAAAATAATGGCATTTTACAAATATGCAATTTATTTTAGAGAAGAAGACAACTCACAACTAGATACATCATGGGATAACCAGTGCCCATGACACTGGGGCCACAGGGGTGGTCAGCAGGTCAATTGTGACCGGTCAACACGCTGCGCTCGGACCCAGACGTCATTCTAATAAGAAAAGAAATAGTCTAAGAAGCCAACAAAATGGGAGAACCTCGGATTCGATCCGTGGACTCCTGGATAGATGCATGCATGGATGACCAGTGTGCTACAAAGAAACTTTGATATGAAATAGATGTTGCATGATATGAATCATACACTAGCGCTATTTGACGAAAACAAAATCAGCCATAGATCGATTGGCTCGGGTCGCAGGGGTCAACGCACGCGGCGCGTGTTGGGGAACGTTGCATGGGAAATATAAAAATTCATATGGACACGAAGACCTATCATGTTGATGTTCATCTATGAGAGGGAGATTGGATCCACATACCCTTGTAGATCGCTCAGTGGGAAGCATTAAAAAACGCGATTGATGTAGTGGTACAGCTTCGTGATTCAAATCACCATCGTCCCGCGATCCGTCCCGATCTAGCACCAAACGGACGGCACCTCCGCGTTCAGCACACGTACAGCTCGATGACGATCTCCGGCTTCTTGATCCAGCAAGAGAGACGGGGAAGTAGATGAGTTCTCTGGCAGCGTGATGACACGCCGGTTATGGTGATGATCTATTCCTGCAGGGCTCCGCCCGAGCTCCGCAGAAAAACCGATCTAGAGGAAGAACTCCGAGGTATAGGTTTGATTTGCACGTGGCAAAGTTGTGTCTCAATAATCCTAAGACCTCTAGTATATATAGGAGGAGGGGAGGGGCTAGCCTTGGGGCTCAAGGGAGCCCGTAGGGCGCCGACTGAAGTGGAGAGGAGGACTCCAACTCCAATTCGGTTTGGGGAAGGAGGAGTCCTCCTCTTCCTTCCCACCTCCCTCCTTTTCTTCTTTTCTTTTGGTTTTCATTTCCTAGCACCATAACACACTTGGGATGGCCTCACCAGCCCACTAAGGGCTGATGCGCCACCCTTGGACTATTGGGCTCACTCTCGGCTGGGTGGGCCCCTCCCGGCGAAAACCCGGAACCCATTCGTCACTACTCGTACACTACTGGTAATGCCCAAAATCTTTCCGGAGACCAAATGAAACCATCCTATATATCAATCTTCGTTTCTAGACCATTCCTGAAACCCTCGTGACGTCCGTGATCTCATCTGAGACTCCGAACAACCGTCGGTCCCAACTCCTATAACTCAACTATACTGAAACGTCACCGAACCTTAAGTGTGTAGACCGTGCGGGTTCGAGAACTATGCAGACATGACTTGAGACACTCCCCGGTCAATATCCAATAGCGGGACCTGGATGTCCATATTGGATCCTAAATATTCTACGAAGATCTTATCGGTTGAACCTCTGTGCCAAGGATTCATATAATCTCGCATACCATTCCCTTTGTCCTTTGGTATGTTACTTGCCCAAGATTTGATCATCGGTATCCCTATACCTATTTCAATCTCGTTACCGGCAAGTCTCTTTACTCGTTCCGTAATACAAGATCCCGTGACTAACACTTTAGTCACATTGCCGAGTGGGCCCCAAGATACCTCTCCGTCACACGGAGTGACAAATCCCAGTCTTGATCCATGCTAACTCAACGGACACCTTCGGAGATACCTGTAGAGCACCATTATAGTCACCTAGTAACGTTGCGACATTTTATACACACAAGGTATTCCTCTGGTGTTAGTGAGTTACATGATCTCATGGTCATAGGAATGAATACTTGACACACAGAAAACAATAACAACAAAATGACACAATCACATGCTACGTTTATAATTTGGGTCTTTGTCCATCACATCATTCTCCTAATGATGTGATCTAGCCATCAAGTGACAACAGTTGCATATGGTCAGAAAACCTTAACCATCCTTGATCAACTGGCTAGTCAACTAGAGGCTTACTAGGGACATTGTTTTGTCTATATATCCACACTTGTATCTATGCTTTCATTCAATACAATTATAGCATGGATAATAAACGATTATCTTGAAATAGGAAATATAATAATAACTATTTTATCATTGCCTCTAGGGCATATTTCCACTAGTCTCTCACTTGCACTAGAGTAAATAATCTACTCTCACATCGCTATGTGATTTACATTGGAATGAATCTAACACCCATACAGTTCTGGTGTTGATCATGCTTCGCTCGTGGAAGAGGTTTAGTCAACGGATCTGCAACATTCAGATCCGTGTGCACTTTGCAAATGTTTATGTCCTCTCCTTTGACATAGTCGCGGATGAGTTTATAGTGTCGTTTGATGTGTCTGGTCTTCTTGTGAAACCTTGGTTCCTTTGCTAGAGCGATGGCACCAGTGTTGTCACAGAACAGGGTTATTGGATTTAGTGAGCTCGGCACAACTCCAAGATCCGTCATGAACTGCTTCATCCAGACACCCTCCTTAGCTGCCTCCGAGGCAGCCATGTACTCCGCTTCACATGTAGAATATTCTACGACGCTTTGATTGGAACTACACCAGCTTACTGCATCCCCATTAAGAATAAATATGTATCCGGGTTGAGACTTAGAGTCATCTGTATCAGTGTCAAAGCTTGCATCAACGTAACCCTTTACGATGAGCTCTTCGTCAACACCATAAACCAGAAACATTTTCTTAGTCCTTTTCAGGTACTTCAGAATATTCTTGACCACCGTCTAGTGATCCACTCCTAGAGTACTTTGAAACATGCCTGCCATACTTATGGCCAAGCTGACGTCCAGTCTTGTGCACAGCATTGCGTACATGATAGACCCTGTGGATGAAGCATAGGGGACGGTACTCATCTTTTCTCTATCTTCCGCAGTTACTGGACACTGAGTCTTACTCAACTTTATACCTTGTAATACTGACAAGAACCCCTTCTTGGACTGCTCCATTTTGAACTTCTTCAAAACTTTATCAAGGTATGTGCTTTGTGAAAGTCCTATTAGGTGCCTCCTTCTATCCCTATAGATCTTAATGCCTAATATGTAAGCAGCTTCTCCTAGGTATTTCAGTAAAAACATTTTTTCAAGTAATCCTTTATGCTCTCTAAAAACTCCACATTGTTTCCAATCAGCAATATGCCATCCACATATAATATTAGAAACGCTACAGAGCTCCCAATCACTTTCTTGTAAATACAAGATTCTCCAACAACTTATATAAACCCAAATGCTTTGATTACCTCATCAAAGCGATTATTCCAACTCCAAGATGCTTGCACCAGTCCATAAATGGATCGCTGGAGCTTGCATACTTTGTTAGCATTCCTTGGATCGACAAAACCTTCGGGTTGCATCGTATACAACTCTTCCTTAAGAAAACCATTAAGGAACGTCGTTTTGACATCCATCTGCCAGATTTCATAATCGAAAAATGCAGCTATTGCTAACATGATTCGGACGGACTTAAGCATCGCTACGGGTGAGAACGTCTCATCAGAGTCAACTCCTTGAACTTGTGAAACACCTTTGCCACAAGTCGAGCTTTATAAACGGTCACATTATCGTCCACGTCCGTCTTCTTCTTAAAGATCCATTTGTTCTGAATAGCCTTGCGACCTTCAGGTAATACTTCCAAAATCCACACTTTGTTTTCATACATAGATCCTATCTCGGACTTCATGGACTCCAGCCATTTGTTGGAACCCGGGCCCACCAATGCTTCTTCATAATTTGCAGGCTCATTGTTGTCTAACAACATGATAGATAAGACAGGATTACCGTACCACTCAGGAGCAGTACGTGATCTTGTCGGCATGCGAGGTCCGACAGTAACTTGATCTAAAGCTTCATGATCATCATCATTAGCTTCCTCCTCAAGCGGTGTTGCCTCGATAGGGGTTTCGCCCTGCCCTGTGCCACCATCTAGAGGGAGCAGAGGTTCTACAACCTCATCAAGTTCTATCTTCCTCCCACTCAATTCTTTTGAGAGAAACTACTTCTCAAGAAAAGCTCCGTTCTTAGCAACAAACACTTTGCCGTCGGATCTCAGATAGAAGGTGTACCCAACTGTCTCTTTTGGTAACCTATGAAGACGCACTTTTCCGCTTTGGGTTCCAGCTTTTCAGGCTGAAGCTTTTTGACATAAGCATCACATCTCCAAACTTTAAGAAACGACAACTTTGGCCTCTTGCCATGCCATAGCTCATATGGTGTCGTCTCAACGGATTTTGATGGTGCCCTATTTAAAGTGAATGCAGTTGTCTCTAATGCATAACCCCAAAACGATAACGGCAAATCGGTAAGAGACATCATAGATCGCACCATATCTAACAAAGTACGATTACGACGTTCGGACGCACCATTATGCTGTGGTGTTCCAGGCGGTGTCAACTGTGAAACGATTCCACATTGTCTTAAGTGAGCTCCAAACTCGAAACTCACATATTCACCCCCTCAATCAGATCGTAGGAACTTGATCTTCTTGTTACGATGATTTTCAACTTCACTCTGAAATTGCTTGAACTTTTCAAACGTTTCAAACTTGTACTTCATCAAGTAGATATATCCATACCTACTCAAATCATCAGTGAAGGTGAGAAAATAACGATATCCGCCCCGCGCCTCCACACTCATCGGACCGCACACATTAGTATGTATGATCTCCAACAAGTCACTTGCACGCTCCATTGTTCCGGAGAACGGAGTCTTAGTCATCTTGCCCATGAGGCATGGTTCGCATGTGTCAAGTGATTCGAAATCAAGTAACTCCCAGATCCCATCAGCATGGAGTTTCTTCATGCACTTTACACCAATATGACCTAAGCGGCAGTGCCAAAAAAACGTGGCGCTATCATTGTTAACTCTACATCTTTTGGTCTCAATGTTATGTATATGTGTGTCATCACAATCAAGATTCAATATGAACAAACCCCTCACATTGGGTGCATGACCATAAAAGATATTGGGAAACACTTTCTATCAGGAGTCTGATAGAAGTTTTCCATCAGACCGCTCCAACGCCGTTGATATTTCTAAGCAACTCTCCTATCCCGTCAATTAATTCCACGATTTGCTCAATCCCACGTAAATCTTTACCTAATAATAAAGAGGATATCGCTTCCGTCGGAAAACCCACCGAGGTGATATTACAAAAAAGCCCTTATTGTTTATGACATTAAATTCGTAGTATATATTAAATATATTTTTAAATACTCATATTTTTTAAACCGTAACTCCAAATTTAACATATTATACATGGAATTTGATTAGAAAAATATGTAGAATTTAAATATGATATTATTTTATCTGTTAAACGTTTAATAAAAATACTATCTAGGGTGCAATCTTAATAAATAAGTCATTATTCGTCTTTATTTCATACCGGTACTCATTCGGGTTGGGGATGAACACGTCAACAAAATCAGGATTAGAGATGAAACTGAAGGTCACTTGATTGATTCTTTGTACGTATTAAATCTACATGCAAGCCGTGTTAAAATAGAAGACCTGTGAAATTTTGAACTGCATTTTTATAGGATAAGACCATCTTTATTTGTATCATAACTATAAATTCTCAAATTATAGACATTTTTTATAAATTAAGAGCGTGTGCCTGTGTGTTATTTATTTCTCCCGTTGCAACGCATGGGCCCTTTTGCTAGTCTCTCCTAAAACTTCATCCCAACCACCACACCACGTCACCTCTCCAGGGCGAGTAAATCTCTCCTGCCCGACTTACCACCGCCATCCCGGCCATGTCGCATCCCATGGACAAGCAAATCTCGGAGATCGATCACGGCGACGACTACCTCCGCCACCACCTTCGACGGTGACGGCTACCTCCGCCACCACCTTCGACGCCCCGGTCCACGGCCAGATGTTGCCCCGTCACCGCCCCTCCCACCATGCCAGTGCGCTGTTTCAGCTCGGTCAAGAAGTTGATCACCATGGTGGCGACGACTCTGACGAAGACGACCCATGGAATGCACGTCCTCGCTATCCACGGCTTCAGTAACGTGAGGAAAAACAATGTGACGCAGATGGCTTTCTGTACTCGCCGACCTTCACCATCGGCGGCCTCGACTGGGCCGTATGCTACTACCCCGACGGAGGCCGACCTTCACCGTCGGCGACCTCGACTGGGCCGTCCGCTACTACCCCGACAGCAATATATACCCACGATGCTGACGGCAACTCGGAGCGGTCGGACCACGTGGCCACCTTCGTCAAGCTAGTGACCAAGGGCGCCCCGGCTTGGGCGCACGTCGGGTTCGGGCTGGTGGACCACACCACCGGCGAGACGGTACCGTTGTTCCGCGAGAAGGACCCGATCATGTTCGACGCCAGCAGCGAGGACACGTGCACCTCGGGCACCGGCGAGGTCCTCAGGAGGAGCCACCTCCATGCTGGTTCGTGCTATGTCCTTGGGGACCGCCTCAAGATCGAGTGCGCCATCGACGTTTGCGGCGACTTCCTCACCTTCGATGACCCGCCACCGACGCCGTCCTCCGGCCTGCCGCTCTTCCAGCGAGTCGGCTACGGCAAGGGGGAGCCGGACGTGATCACCCAAGTCGAAGGAGGGACTATTGGCGCATACTACTGCATCCTCGAAGCTCATTGTACATAGAAGCAAATTCTGACATCATAAGAAGCAAATACTATTTCCGTTGGAAACATTGTTTCATTGGATAAGAAATTTATGTTTTTCATGCTCCTTCCGTTATATACTCTCATGCTTCCTAACAAAATTAAGCCGGACATGTTTTCCAAGCCATCTCCTAGTTGATGTAATTCTATGCTACCATGCTACTTCATAATTTCCAAGCCATCTGCTAGTTAGATAGTAGAAACAAATCACGTTTTGGGTGGAAGCAAATTTTGTATTTGACCGAAACACATTGGAAGCAAATATATTGGATGCAATTTTTGTTAGACAGAAACAAATCTTATTTTTGATGGAAGCAAAAAAATTGTTCGGGCAGAAACATATTCGAATCAAATATTATTTTCGACATAAACTTAATAGTAGTACTATGAAAGCATAGTTTATTTTTCAATGGGGAAGCAATTTATTTTACAGTGGGGAAGCAATGCGTGATGAAAGGACAATTTTATTTTCCTAGATATTAGTTGGAGGAAGCAATAAAATAAGGAAAACACTTCCCTACGTCCGGCTGATAACGTGTAAGCGTCCGCCTCCTCTGCTGCCAACCACGTGTCCTGTGACATCCACTATTTGTTCATCGTCTAGCCTTCACGTGTCCTGGCGCACGAACTGCACCATCCATTGACCCATCTCCTCGAGGTACGTTGTACAGTTTCTGCAATATTATCTATGTTGCACAAATTTTCTGCAACTAGACCTTTGTTGCAAAAAAATATAAATGTTTATGTAACATGATTTCTATTGTAAAAATATTACAAATATTTCTGTAACATGATCTTTGTTGCAGAAAATATTCTATAACAAACATGGTTGCAAAAAAGAATTATATAGATGTTTTCGCAACACGGTCCTTGTTGCAAAAAATATTTGTATAACAGACTTTGTTTCAAAAAATATTCTACTTATGTTTCCAGAATAAACTCTTTGTTGCAGAAAATATTTTACACGTATTTCTCCTGCAAATCTTTGCACGACACGGATCTGTAGAGGCTCGGACGAAGCAGTGGTTTCTGCAACAAAGTCGTCGTTGCGGGAATTAATGAGTAGGGGAGAGGACAAACAAGGCGTGGCAGGAAATTGATCGGATGACTGCCCACGGTAGATCCAACGGCCATCGAGGTGGTGGACGTATAGTACACGTCCGCCAGTGGACGCGTAGCAGTTCCCATAAAATAACATGAAAAGGATGTACATGGATGGAGCACGACGTGTATGGTAGATCACATGTAATTGACGGGAGCAATTATAGGAAGCAACAATTAAGGAGATCCATGCATCATGCATGTAAGGTAACAAGCGAGGCCGATGGATGCGGGAAGAATTATGATGGAGCAATCAATTAACAAAGCGAATTAACTTACCGGAAGTCAACTACTACATCGGACGTTCATCACGCATTTGATCGGACAGCCTACCACTAGTCTGATAAAAGCAAAAAATCTGTAGTCTGAAGGCTAGTGGTGTCCAAAGATATTACTCATAAAAAATAGAACAACCATTATTCTCTGACTTAAATGAGTAACCGTCTCGCAATAAACAAGATCCAGATATAACTTCATGCTTAACGCATGTAGTAAATAACAATTATTTAAGTTCATAACTAATCCTGATGGTAACGGAAGTGACACTGTGCCGACGGCAATTGCATCAACCTTGGAACCATTTCCCACGTGCATCATCACCTCATCCTTCGCTAGCCTTTGTTTATTTCGTAGTTCGTGCCTCGAGTTGCAAATATGAGCAACAGAACCGGTATCAAATACCCAAGCACTACTACGAAAGCTGGTTAAGTACACATCAATAACATGTATATCACATATACCTGGTTTGGCGTTGGCCGCCTTCTTATCAGCCAAATACTTGGGGCAGTTTCGCTTCCAATGACCCATCCCCTTGCAATAATATCACTTTGTTTCCGTCTTAGGTCCAGCCTTGGGTTTCTTCGTCATATTGGCAACAGTTTTGCTGATCTTCTTGGAGTTACCCTTCTTGCCTTTGTCGTTTCTCTTGAAACCAGTGGTCTTATTGACCATCAACACTTGATGCTCTTTCCGTAGTTCTGACTCTGCGACTTTCAGCATCGCGAATAACTCGCCCGGCGATTTGTTCATCCCTTGCATGTTATAGTTCAACACAAAGCTCTTGTAGCTAGGTGGCAGTGATTGAATAATTCTATCCGTGATAGCCTCTTGCGGGAGTTCAATCCCGAGCTCAGCTAGACGGTTTGAGTACCCAAACATTTTGAGCACATGTTCACTGACAGACGAATTCTCCTCCATCTTGCAAGCATAGAATTTATCGGAGGTCTCATACCTCTCGATCTGGGCGTTCTTCTGAAAGATAATCTTCAACTCCTCGAACATCTCATATGCTCCATGACGTTCAAAGCGTCGTTGAAGTCCCGGTTCCAAGCCATACAAGACTGCACATTGAACTACTGAGTAGTCCTCCTTCCGTGATTGCCAAGCGTTCAAAACATCTTGGTCAGACATAGCGGGTGGTTCATCTCCTAGCGCAGCATCAAGGACATAATTCTTTTTCCCAGCTTGTAGGATAAGCCTAAGATTACGAGGCCAATCTACAAAGTTGCTACCATCATCTTTCAGCTTAGCTTTCTCTAGGAACGTGTTGAAATTAAGGGTTGCTACTGCGTGAGCCATTGATCTACAACATAAAATATTGCAAAGTGGACTCAGACTATGTTCAAGATAATTAGAGTTTAACTAATCATATTGCTAATAAACTCCCACTCAAATAGACATCCCTCTAGTTACTTGAGTGTGGCATGATCCAAATTCACTAACCCAAATCCGATCATCACGTGAGTTGGGTATACTTTTAGTGGTAAACATCTCTATGCTAATCATATCAACTATACGATTCATGCTCGAACTTTCGGTCTCTTGTGTTCCGAGGCCATGTCTGCACATGCTAGGCTCGTCAAGTTTAACCCGAGTGTTCCGTGTGTGCAACTATTTTGCACCCGTTGTATGTGAACGTTGAGTCAATTACACCCGATCATCACATGGTGTCTTGAAACGACAAACTCTCGCAACAGTGCACACTCGGGAAGAACACAATTTTATCTTGAAATTTAGTGAGAGATCACCTTATAATGCTACTGTCGTTCTAAGCAAGATAAGGTGCATCAAATGATTAGCACCACATGCAATTCATAAGTGACATGATATGGCCATGATCTTGTGCTTCTTGATCTCCATCACCAAAGCACCTGCATGATCTTCATAGTCACCGGCGCTGCACCATGATCTCCATCATCATGCCGCCATCGAGGTTGTCCTGCTATGTAATGCCCCAGATGTAATCCTTGCCATTTTGAGATCATTTCCTTTTGTGGAACCATGTTCTCGTTCTTATAAAGTCATCATTTCAAGTGGATCATTTCATGTCATCATCTTTGCATCATGCCATCATCCATTTCATTTGTTTTGCTTTCACTCTGGTGTTTGTAGTTGTTCCATCTTGTTTGATAGCTTGCTTGTAGACATGTGATGTTGTGGTGTTTTTCAACCATTGGTTTAAAACAATGCTTCTCAAAATATACTTTTCAAACAAGGCAAAGCCCCTTTTGGTATTTCTAAACTTGTGTGTCAAACCTTGCTAGATCCTGTTTTAAAAATGTATAACATTCAGAGTATTAACTTGTGATTGAGGGGGTATTGTCTTTTGGTTTTTAAGCTTAAGTCATATGGGGTTTTAATTAACAAAAAACAGCATTAAAAATCTTGTTTTGAATATAATTTAGTTGTCCTAAAAATCATATTTGTATTTTATTTAAATGGGGCATAATGCCCTCATGCCCGAGGTGTTCTTATTTTTATTTTCAAAACCCTGTGCTGCTCTGGGTATTTTGATTTGTTGTGATGTTATTTTAAAAGGAAAACCCTTTTCTCTTATTTCACAGAGACCCAAGTGCGCTGGCTCCCTCCTCTTACCTGGGCCTTGCCACTTTTTTTCTTTCCTTCGCTAGCGCCTAGCCCGCTCGGCGACCCTCTTATTTCTCCTGGCGCCGTTGTGTTTTCCCCACCTTTCCGTCAGAGAGAACGTCGCCGTGTGAGAGAGAGCTCCCAACGCCGTGGCTTCACGGACGTCGAGGCCATTCCCCCCAATCTCCTATTTAATCCCTCGACGTGCGGGCCTCGTCTAGGGTTCCTCTCCCCGCCGCCACCTCGTTCCCATCTCTCTCCCTCTCCCTCTGCAGGTAAGCTCCAGAGAGATTCAGAGAGTCTCCGTCGCGATCTCGCGTCCTCCTCTTCGCCGGCAGCCTCCCCCGCGGCGTCCGAGGCGTCCATGAGGATGGGGGTTCTACCCCCGTTCCATTCCCGTCGCTAGCGGGGCGGCTCCCCCTCCGTGGCGCCTCCTCCATGACGACATCGCCGGAGCGGAGCTTCTGGTCGTCGCAGGCGTCCTCCCCTTCTTCCTCTTCTCGGTAGCGTGCGCTTCTCCGAGCACACCAGGGTGAGTTGCTCCTTCCTCCTCCTTTCTCTTCTCCTCGCCGTAGGTCTCTGTTAGCGCCTAGTTGTCTCCGTTGTCGCCGTAGTTAGGTGCTCCGTTGCGCCGCCGCCATGGGTCACCTCCTGTTGCATTTGGCTCGGGAATGGAGCCCCCATAGACCCCATGTTCCGAGCCATAGCCTACCGGCCCGATTAGATCGCCGGATGGTCGTCGGAGCGTTTCCCCTGTTCCGCCCGCCGCATGGTTGTGCTAGTTGCAGAGGGGCAGCTCAAAAGAGATGCTCCCCTCTCTTTTAAGTGTCTCCCCCGTAGCGCAGTGGCTACCGAGCCTGGGAACGCGCAACGCGTCGTGGGTTCGATCCCACGCAGGCCCCTTTTTCTTATTTGTGTTTTTCGCTAGTAGCAAAGCAGCGCAGAGAAGCTTAGCTTGCTTCTTTCCCCTTCTCTGTCGAGTGCCGAAGCACTAGCCTGGTGGTGTTGTGCCTGTGGAGTAAGCAGGGGGTTTTGGGATCGACTCCCACTCCCACCCCCTTTTTGTTTTCTTGTTGATTTAATTTTTTCCTTTCTTTTCCTTTTGTTGTTGAGTTTTGTTTTTCTTCTTTTAAAACCAGGGTGTATGTGAGTGTATGTGTGTGCACATGAGTGCATATGCATGTGTGTGTGAGTGTATGTGTGTGCACATGAGTGCATGAGTGTGTGTGGTGCACATGAGTGTGTGTGTGAGCACATGCATGTGTGTGTGTACTCATGTATGTGAGTGTGTGTGCATGGGTGCATATGCACTTGTGCATGAGGGCCTAACCCCTCATGTTTGCCACTATGTTGGTGGTGATGTGTGTATAGTGCTTGTGTGTGTGCATGTGTAGGTGTAGGTGGTGTGTATATGAGTTGCACATGCGTGTGTGTGTGGGCAACCACATTTCTATATGATGGTATGACATGTTAGTGAATACATGTTATGCCTAGTTGGGTGTTCTTTCCCTAGTGTTGTTCATGTGTAGGTGATGCAATATGTGCTAGTTTCTACATGTGATGATAGTCATTGTAGCTAATAGGATTCTATGTGATATTTTTCGAGCTAGCTATGTGCCTTGTTGTTACATGCAAGTACCCATGTATTATATATGATTTTGGGATAGAATCATCCCAAGAATCCATTGGTGCAATCAGATTTCACTTTAGAGCAACTTCATAAAACTGTTATTTTCTGTCATGATGCCACGTTTAGTGCTTTGTATTAGGTGGTGCCTTGACCCTTTGAGGATGATTCCTTGATGTAGTGGTAGTGGGTGAACCCCTCTACAACATGGGGTCTTTGTTTTATTCTGAGGAATTTGTATGCACCTATTGTTCCCTGTCAAAGTGGACACTTGGCTGAAACTGACAGATTTGTGAAACCTTGTGATTTTCACTAAGTCTAGGAATCTGATGTTATTTTCTTCCCCTGTTGTCTTGGATGAATTAGCTCCTCTGTTGGGAATCAGCCCATGCAACAAACAAAAGTTTGTGAGATTTTATGTTTGTTTAGCTCCCTATTAAATTTCATGCTTATAAACTTCCTGTAGATATCATTTTGGAGGCTGCCAAAATGCTTCAAAGCATAAGCAGCTGGTGAAAATCTGTGATTTTCACTAAGTCCCAGAATCTGTGATATTTTGTCCAAGTTAGTGCCTACAGATCTGCTCATGGGTGATTCCTTTGCATTAGCTAATTGTAAAGGGTTGTAGAGCTTTTGGATGGCTTTTGCCTCATATATTGTGTGACACTTTTAGCTGGTTGTAGCTACTTTTAATATTGTAGACAAACTGCTATGTTGCTGTTGAAAACAAATTGCATGTTTATGTTGATTTAAAGCTTGTGTGGGAATTGTTGATGGTGTAGTGTGTTCCCATACACCACCCCACTTATATAATTGTTGCTTGATCATGTGTCTACCTGGTAACACCAGGGAGTGCCCATTGGAGTGTGTGTGTGGCTGATTTGAACCGTAGGTCTCCATATCTTGTTTTGTAGTTTCCGATTGATCCGTGGCTCCATTGTCTACGTTCTTTATATGTTTTTGCATCATTTTTTCGTGATGCACATGTTCATGCCATATTCATGCATGTCAAGATAACTTAATATGAGGTTCTGTCCAGAATTCAATTAACTCAACTAATGCATATGAAAGTGACTAGTATAGTGATGCATGCTTCCTTCTTCACACATGCATCTTATTGCTTGTTGCATTATGTTATGTTGGTGTTCATTGGCTGTTATCTTATCTTAGGTAGCATCCGGATCGGAGAGCGAGTACGTGGGTTCTGGAGAGTACGTGCAGGAAGATCAAGAGCAGTTCCAAGCTGAAGACATCACTGGCAAGATGATCGTGACCTTGACACCGTATCTAGCTTTGTTACGCTTAGAATCATGTTTCCTTCATTACATGCTCGCTGCCTACCACTTGATATAATGCCACCTATCTTTGCCATGAACCCAAACACTTCCCTCTCCTAGCAAATGTTGTTTGGCTAAGTAGGCTTCCTCAACCACTAATGAGTAGCTTTGCTAGTTGCAGGTGCCAGCTGTCTCATGTGATAACATGAGTAATTTGATATCATTATGTTTTAAACTGCTATTTAAATTAATGCACCTATATACTTGGTAAATAACGGAAGGCCTAGCCTTTTTCCGCGTGATTTGTTCCGTTGTTGCCGCCTTAGTTTCGATTACCGGTGTTTGATTCCATAACTGATCGCTCCTGACACATTCAGGGTTGTTGTGGGGACACCCTTGATAAATCGTGTAGTGTTAAGGCTTGTCCGGCAGGACCCAACATCGGTTTTAGTTTGCTAATAACCAATAATAATTTGCATAGGGAATAGCTACCCCCGAGGAATTAATCAACAACCCGGGCCAGTGCTCCTCATGAGTGTTGGTCCCACCTGAGCGATGTTCGACGCCCCCTGGTCACCCAGGGTTTAGCCAACCCGGCGTCGAGCTCATCCATCGTGTCATGAGACTGAGATACTCGTCTCTTATCGGGGTCATCGACGCGACAGGAGGTCCTTCTAGATTTGTCTTACCTTAGCGATATATCTTGCGTATAGGAATCCCGGTGAAACTTTGGGTCTACTCAAAGTTGAGGTTTTTCTCTAAGGAATCCGACGAGATCACGAGTTTCGTGATAGAGGATGACTTTGCGGCCCGTGGCAATTTGTGATGGACTAGTTGGAGCACCCCTGCAGGGTTTAATCTTTCGGAAAGTCGTGCCCGCGGTTATGTGGCAAACATGGATATTTTGTTAACATCTTGTTCTAAACAACTTGAAGTAACTCTAATAAAACTGCCAACTGTGTGCGTAACCGTGACTGTCTCCTTCGGAGATCACTCTTCGATTAAGAACACGGTGGGGTTATGTTTGACGTAGGTAGGTGTTCAGGATCACTTAGTGATCAATCTATTCGATGGCTCGTGTTGACCACCATATGAATACTCTGATCAACGTAAGCTAGCCACCATATGTGCTTAGGTTGCTGCAAACCCATACACAAAACCTTCCTCACCTAATAACTTGGCTAGATTCAGTACCAAGGTCATTAGATTGTTGAGTCCCCGTGGCTCACAGATACCTACAACCCCCAACAGGTACGGGTACGCCCGACGTAGGAGATCCTGATGACAACTAGCTGAAGTGGGAGTTCGATGAGGACTCTGGCCGCCTGTATGTGAACTATCCGGAAGACTCAGGCCGTGGTCGTGATCGTGGGCCAGCAGTCGGGATGTTTTAGTTCATCTGTTTCTTTTTTGTTTAAGTCTGTAGCTGGACCTTCTGCTACTCTGAATAATGTGTGTATGTAAGCTGTATGCTATAATCTTAACAGATGGCAAGTGTATGCCCTACTTGTTATTTTGTTAATTATGTATTGTGATGATTATCCCGTTTGCGAAACGCATAGATGCGCCCCTTTCCCCTTTTGAGGCCTCGACCCCAAATAAGGAAAGGGCCGCATCTTAGTCGTTACAAGTTGGTAATCACAACCTTACGACCATAGGAGCCTTCGTGTGATCGAACTTGGCCGAGTCGAGTCTAGTAAAATGTTTTGAGTCTTAGTTATATCGGAGAGTAGGTTTCTTTTTTTCTCCTCTTCTATGCTGTGGTGAGGTTCTCGACTTAGGAAATCTTAATTCTACTCCTCTTCTCGCTCAAAAAAAATTAGGATCATGCAGGTATTTTGAAATCTATATGATATCGATGTGACGGGGTTCTGTCTTGGTGCCTCCTGTCTGACTTGATTTCTTCTGGGGAGTTGAGCTCCAGGGGATTCTTGTGCACATCGCCATCATTCAGATTTCTTAGTATCTCAGGACGGAGGATGTTCGTAATTGCTTCAATACTAGTTGCGACGAGAGGAGTCCGGCTTCCCCAGTACTGGTGCACAGAGTTCGGGATGTATCGCCACACTTTGTATCGTTGTGATTGCGAGGGTCTGTAGTAGATGAAGGTCCGAGATTCTGGTTATGTGTTGACGGATGTGATACACTGGATGGGTTAGTATAGGAGTTGTGTGACATATTACTCCTTGTATCCGTGTACCAGATTGCATGACCAGATATTTCGGGAATTCATAGGTGGGTTATCAAGTAGTGACTTATAGGACAATATTCCTACAGATGCATGATATGAGGTTGGGATTCGACATTCAGTGGGTACGTTTGTTCACGGTCGTCTTACAGGGGTTCTCGTTGTGTCTTAAAGAGTCCTTGTAGCTTGCTATGACTCGGGGATGCTTCGTAAGTCGTGTGCACTGCCTTGCACATGATGGCTACTGTAAATTCGAGCCCGTGCGATCATATCCAGGAAGATATCGGATGGAATCTCTACCATACGTTTGTTCCGAGCAGTTCTAGCTCATACTTGGTTTTCAAGTGGTCTTTAATCAGATTTTGTCGACAGTCACTTTGAGGAAGCATTCTTACTATTTTGTTCGAGTGCAATTGCTAAATATTCTTGTTCAGATATTCCTGCCTTTTGATTCAGCTTTACCTTGAATGTTATTCTCTGGGCTAATGTGTTGTCCGTCTTCAGGATGGCTCCACCAACTCACCAGAATCCGGGTCGCAAGGGTGCTGATGCTCCGCCACCACCTCCTTCGCCTCCTCCTCCGCCGCCACCTCCTCCTGTAGAGGCTTGGCAAGGGGTGATGGCTGCAACAAATGCTAACACCCAGATGTTAATCCAGCTGTTGCAAGAGAGGACCAATCAGCAGCAGGGCAATTTCAACCATGGTTGTTATCAGTTTGCATCTCTAAATCAATTCCTGGCGAACCAGCCGAAGACCTTCACGTCTTGTGACTAGCCGTTTGGCACTGAGGACTAGATTCGGGACATGAACAAGCATTTTGAGTGCAGCAATGTCTGTCCAGAGGACTTCGTCAAGTTTGCAACGTTTCAGCTCAAGGGGCAAGCAGCAGTTTGGTGGCAGCAGTTGAAGGACTCCAGGGGTGGCAGAATGATCAGTTGGGATGAGTTCTACAGAGATTTCAGGTCTCACTATATCCCATCTAGCTTTGTGGAAGAGATGCGTGAGAAGTTCATACACTTGAAGCAAGGTGGTTCCTCTGTGTACAAGTACAACGTCGAGTTCCATGAGCTGGCTCGATATGCTTTGCAGGACATTCCAGATGAGAAGAGCAAGATCTATCAGTTCAGAGGTGGTCTGAGAGAGAACTTGCAGCTGGCCCTTGCCTTGCACGATCCCGATGAGTTTGATAAGTTCTATAACTTGGCTCTCAGGCTAAGGCAGCTTTGCTCAGGGTGGAGAATTAGAGGAAGGGTTTCATGAAGTCCAGTTCGTCGCCCTCAACTCAGGTGGTCCCGAAGCAGCAGAAATACTGGGTGTCTACTCCTCCTCCTCGACAGACTCAGCAGTTCAAGCAATCAGGTGGTCGTGGTTCTTCCCACCCACCCAACCCAGCTTTCTAGCAGAGGTTTCAGCAGCAGAAGCAAGGGAATCCTAGGGTGCAGTTCCGTCAGCCAACAGATGTTACTTGTCACAAGTGTGGGCAGAAGGGTCACTATGCCAACAAGTGCACCTCTCAGCTGCGTCTTCTGCCACCTCCTCCCGGGAAGCCTCCAAGCAATGCTATAGTGAAGTTCAACCCCAGGTCTGCGAGAGTCAATATGGTGAATGCAGCTGAAGTAGAGAACTCCTGAGACATGATTATGGGTAATCTCTTGTTTAATAATATTCCTGGTAAGGTTTTGTTTGATTCTGGTGCTTCGCAGTAGTTCCTCTCCATTCCATTTGCATCCAAGCATAATTTTCATGTAGACGAGCTACCTAGACCGTTGTCAGTAGTATCTCCGGGCAAGTTCATGCATGCAAGTACTCGAGCCCCATATGTCTTTGTTAAGATGGGTAATTATGCATTTCTGGCTTCTCCTATTGTCCTTGGCAAGTCTGATCTCGATTTGATCCTTGGGATGGATTGGTTGGCTATGAACAAGGCGTCTATTAATTATGAAGCTAAAGAAGTGAAGCTAACTCATTCTTCGGAGGACGTGATTATCTTCGCAGCGCGTGATGACACGGTTCGTCTGTTTTCCTTGAATGAGAAGGGTGAGATCTCTCCAATTTCGCAAGTCCGAGTGGTCTGCGAGTATGAAGATGTTTTTCCGGAAGAACTGCCAGGAATGCCTCCGCACCGAGCAGTTGAGTTCACAATTGAGCTTTAACAGGCTACTGAGCCTGTGTGTAAATTGTCGTACAAACTGGGTCCAGAAGAGTTCAAGGAGCTGAAGAAACAACTTGATGAGCAAGAGCGTCTGGGTCTGATCAGACCAAGCTCATCTCCGTGGGGTTGTGGAGTTCTTTTCGTCAAGAAGAAGGATGGTACGGAACGACTCTATGTCGATTACCGTCCACTGAATAAGAAGACGATCAAAAACAAGTATACACTTCCTAACATCAATGAGTTGCTTGAGCAATTGAAAGGGGCTAAGATCTTCTCGAAGCTTGATCTCAGGATGGGTTATCATCAGATTCGCATTCGCAAAGAGGACATTCCAAAGACTGCATTCAGAACAAGCTTTGGCTCGTATGAGTACACGGTGATGTCTTTCGATCTGGCTAATGCTCCACCGACGTTCTGTCAGATGATGAATTATATCTTCTCCAATTCAAGAATGAATTCGTCTTGTTGTATCTTGATGATATTCTGATCTTTTCAGAAACCGAGGAAGAGCATGAAGAACATCTCAGGCTTGTGCTTGATAAGCTAAGAGAGCATAAGTTCTATGCTAAGTTTTCCAAATGTGAGTTCTGGTTGAAGGAAGTTCTCTACCTTGGGCACATCATCTCTGCCGAGGACATCAAAGTTGATCCGTCGAAGGTGCAGGCCATTGTTGAGTGGGAACCTCCACAAAATGTGAAGCAGCTCCAAAGCTTTCTCGGGCTTGCAAGCTATTTCAGAAGATTCGTTGAGAATTTCTCCAAGATTGCTAAGCCTCTCTCAAGTCTTCTTCAGAAGGGTGTGAAGTATGTCTGGTCTCCATAGTGTCAGTTGGCCTTCAACACACAAAAAGAGAAGCTCACTTCTACTCCAGTCTTCATTCCTCCTGATGACTCCAAACCTTATCAAGTGTTCTGTGATGCCTCTCTTCAAGGTCTTGGTGCAGTGTTGATGCAAGACAATAAAGTGGTAGCTTATATCTCGAGCCAGTTGAAGCCAAGTGAGAAGAATTACCACACTCATGATCTTGAGTTGGCTGCAGTGGTACATGCTCTGATGACTTGGAGACACCTCTTGTTGGAGAGAAAGGTTGAAGTGTTCACCGATCACAAGAGTCTCAAGTACATCTTCACCCAGCCTAACCTCAATCTTCGGCTAACTCGTTGGGTGGAAATGCTCCAAGATTTTAATCCGAGCGTTGAGTACACTCCAGGCAAAGCTAATGTCGTGGCAGATGCTTTGAGCAGGAAGGCTTACTGCAACTGTCTCATTTTGAAGCCTCTCCAGCCTGATCTTCGTGAATCTTTCAGAAAGCTCAACCTTTAGTTAGTACCTCAGGGATTTCTTGCTAATCTTCAGATTTCTCCTACCTTGGAAGACCAAGTCCGACAAGCTCAACTTCTTGATGCAATGGTGAAGAAAGTTAAGATTGGCTTGGCAAAGAGAGTTCCAAATATAAGTGCTTCAGTGTTGATGCCAGAGATACATTATTCTTTGAGGATCATCTTATCATTCTGAAAGGGGATCTCAGAAAGGTTATCATGGAAGAAGCTCATAACTCTCTTCTCTCGATACATCCAGGAAGTTCCAAGATGTATCAGGATTTGAAACAGACCTTCTGGTGGACTCGCATGAAGTGTGAGATTGCTCAGTTCGTAAATGAATGTGATGTATGTCGAAGGGTGAAAGCAGAGCATCAACCTCCAGCAGGTCTTTTGCATCCCTTGCCCATTCCCGAGTGGAAGTTCGACCATATTGAGATGGATTTCGTCACCGGGTTTCCGAAGTCAAAGAAGGGTAACGATGCCATCTTCGTCGTCATCGACAAGTTGTGAAAAGTCGCTCATTTCCTTCCAGTCAAGGAGTCTATCTCGGTAGCTCAGCTTGCAGAGCTGTATACGTCAAGGGTAGTCTCATTGCATGGTGTTCCAATGTTGATTTCTTCGGATCGAGGAAGCATCTTTACTTCCAAGTTCTGGGACTCATTTCAGTCTGTGATGGGTACTAAGATTCGATTCAGCACAGCCTTTCATCCTCACACTAGTGGGCAAGTTTAGAGAGTCAATCAGGTCCTCGAGGATATGCTAAGAGCCTGTGTCATTTCCTTTGGCATGAAGTAGGAAGACTTCCTACCTTTTGCTGAATTTTCATATAGCAACAGCTATCAGGCAAGTTCAGGAAAAGCTCCGTTCGAGATTCTCTATGGCAGGAAGTGTCGTACCCCGCTCAACTGGTGTGAGACTGGTGAGCGCCAGATTCTTGGGAATGACATGATTGAAGAAGCAGAAGAAATGTGTCGTGTCATTCAGGATAATCTCAAAGTAGCGCAGTCCCATCAGAAGAGCTACTATGATAGTTAGCATCATGACATGTCTTATGAGCTCGATGACTTCGTCTATCTTAAAGTGTCTCCTATGAAGGGCACTCAGCACTTCGGCATCAAAGGGAAGCTTGATCCTTGTTTTGTTGGGCCTTTCAGAATTGTTGGCAAGAGAGGCGACCTTGCATATCAATTAGAGCTCCCTTCAAACTTCGCAAATGTGCATGACGTGTTCCATGTCTCTCAGCTCCGGAGATGCTTCAAGACTCCCGAGCGCATAGTTGATCTTCAGGATATCGACCTTCAACCCGACCTATCCTATCATGAGCATCCAGTTGCAGTTCTTGAGACGACCGAGCACAAGACCCGCAATAAGTCAATCAAGTTTCTCAAGGTGCAATGGTCACATCATTCCGATAAATAGGCCACTTGGGAACGCGAGGATCACCTCCGTTCCGAATTTCCCGAGTTCTTTAAGTCCTAGATCTCGGGTCGAGATCTTCTTGTAGTGTGGGAGAGTTTGTAATGCCCCAGATGTAATCCTTGCCATTTTGGGATCCTTTCCTTTTGTGGAACCATGTTGTGGTTGTTATAAAGTCATCATTTCATGTGGATCATTTCATGTCATCATCTTTGCATCATGCCATCATCCATTTCATTTGTTTTGCTTTCACTCTGGTGTTGCTAGTTGTTCCATCTTGTTTGATAGCTTGCTTGTAGACATGTGATGTTGTGGTGTTTTCAAACCATTGGTTTAAAACAATGCTTCTCAGACTATACTTTTCAAACAAGGCAAAGCCCCTTTTGGTATTTCTAAACTTGTGTCTCAAACCTTGCTAGAACCTGTTTTAAAAATGTTTAACATTCAGAGTATTAACTTGTGATTGAGGGGGTATTGTCTTGTGGTTTTTAAGCTTAAGTCATATGGGATTTTAATTAACAAAACAGCATTATAAATCATGTTTTGAGTATAATTTAGTTGTCCTAAAATTCAGATTTGTATTTTATTTAAATGGGGCATAATTCCCTCATGCCCGAGGTGTTCTTATTTTTATTTTCAAACCCTGTGTTGCTTTGGGTATTTTGGTTTGTTGTGATGTTATTTTAAAAGAAAACCCCTTTTCTCTTATTTCAGAGAGACCCAGGTGGGCTGGCTCCCTCCTCTTACCTGGGCCTTGCCCCTTTCTTTCTTTCCTTCGCTAGCGCCTCGCCCGCTCGGCGACCCTCTTCTTTCTCCTGACGCCGTTGCGTTTTCCCCTCCTTTCCGTCAGAGAGAGCGTCGCCGTGTGAGAGAGAGCTCCCGACGCCGTGGCTTCACGGGCGTCAAGGCCATTCCCTCCCATCGCCTATTTAATCCCTCACCGTGCGGGCCTCGTCTAGGGTTCCTCTCCCCGCCGCCGCCTCGTTCCCATCTCTCTCCCTCTCCCTCTGTAGGTAAGCTCCACAGAGATTCAGAGAGTTCAGAGAGTCGCCATCGTCGATCCCACGTCCTCCTCGTCACCGGCAGCCTCCCCCGCAACGTCCGAGGCGTCCGCGAGGATGGGGGTTCTCCCCCCGTTCCATTCCCGTCGCTAGCGGGGCTGCTCCCCCTCCCTGGCGCCTCCTCCACGACGATATCGCCGGAGAGGAGCATTGGGTCGTTGGAGGCGTCCTCCCCTTCTTCCTCTTCTCGGTAGCGTGCGCTTCTCCGAGCACACCAGGGTGAGTTGCTCCTTCCTCCTCCTTACTCTTCTCCTCGCCGTAGGTCTCTGTTAGCGCCTAGCTGTCGCCACCGTCGCCGTTGTTAGGTGCTCCGTTGCGCCGCCGCCATGGGTCTCCTCCTGTTGTGTTTGGCTCGGGAATGGAGCCCCCATAGACCCCATGTACCGCGTCATAGCCTGCCGGCTCGATTAGATCGCCGGATGGTCGCTGGAGCGTTTCCCCTGTTTCGGCCGCCGTGTGGTTGTGTTAGTTGCAGAAGGGCTGCTCAAAAGAACATGCTCCCCCTCTGTTATGTGTCTCCCCCGTAGCGCAGTGGCAACCGAGCCTAGGCACGCGAAGCGCGTCGTGGATTCGATCCCCCGCAGGCCCCTTTTTCTTATTTTTGTTTTTCGCTAGTAGCAGAGCACTGCAGAGAAGCTTAGCTTGCTTCTTTCCCCTTCTCTGTCGAGTGCCGAAGCAGTAGCCTCGTGGTGTTATGCCTATGGAGTAAGTAGGGGGTTGTGGGATCGACTCCCACTCCCACCCCCTTTTTATTTTCTTGTTGATTTCATTTTTTTCCTTTCTTTTCCTTTTGCTGCTTAGTTTTGTTTTGCTTCTTTTAAAACCAAGGTGTATGTCAGTGTATGTGTGTGCACATGAGTGCATATGCATGTGTATGTGAGTGTATATGTGTGCACATGAGTGCATGAGTGTGTGTGGTGCACATGAGTGTGTGTGTGTGAGCACATGAATGTGTGTGTGTGTGCTCATGTATGTGAGTGTGGGTGCATGGGTGCATATGCACTTGTGCATGAGGGCATAACCCCTCATGTTTGCCACTATGTTGGTGGTGATGTGTGTATAGTGCTTGTGTGTGTGCATGTGTAGGTGTAGGTGGTGTGTATATGAGTTGCACATGCGCGCGTGTGTGTGGGCAACCACATTTCTAAATGATGGTATGACATGTTAGTGAATCCATGCTATGCCTAGTTGGGTGTTCTTTCCCTAGTGTTGTTCATGTGTAGGTGATGCAGTATGTGCTAGTTTCTACATGTGATGATAGTCATTGTAGCTAATAGGATTCTATGTGATATATTTCGAGCTAGCTTTGTGCCTTGTTGTTACACGCAAGTACCCATGTATTATATATGATTTTGGGGTAGAATCATCCCAGGAATCCATTGATGCAATCGTATTTCACTTTAGAGCCACTTCTTAAAACTGTTATTTTCTGTCATGATGCCATGTTTAGTGCTTTGTATTAGGTGGTGCCTTGACCCTTTGAGGATGATTCCTTGATGTAGTGGTAGTGGGTGAACCCCTCTACAACATGCACCTATTGTGCCCTGTAAAAGTGGACACTTGGCTGAAACTGACAGATTTGTGAAACCTTGTGATTTTCACAAAGTCTGGGAATCTGATGTTATTTTCTTCCCGTGTTGTCTTGGATAAATTAGCTCCTGTGTTGGGAATCAGCCCATGAAACACACTAAAGTTTGTGAGCTTTTATGTTTGTCTAGCTCCCTGTTAAATTTCATGCTTATACACTTCCTGTAGATATCATTTTGGAGGCTGTCAAAATGCTTCAGAGCATAAGTAGGTGGTAAAAATCCGTGATTTTCACTAAGTCCCAGAATATGTGATATTTTGTCCAAGTTGGTGCCTACAGATCTTCTCATGGATGATTCCTTTGCATTAGCTTCTTGCACAGGGTTGTAGAGATTTTGGATGCCTTTGCCTCATATCTTGTGTGACTCTTTTAGGTGGTTGTAGCTACTTTAAATATTGTAGAAAACTGCTATGTTGCTGTTGAAAACAGATTGCATGTTTGTGTTGATTTGAAGCTTGTGTGGGCATTGGTGATGGTGTGGTGTGTTCCCATACACCACCCCACTTATATAATTGTTGCTTGATCATGTGGCAACCTGGTAACACCAGGGAGTGCCATTTGGAGTGTGTTTGTGGCTGATTTGAACCGTAGGTCTCCATATCTTGTTTTGTAGTTTCTGGTTGATCCGTGGCTCCGTTCTCTACGTTCTTTATATGTTTTTGCATCGTTTTATCGTGATGCACATGTTCATGCCATATTCATGCATGTCAAGATAACTTAATATGAGGTTCTGTCCAGAATTCATTTAACTCAACTAATGCATATGAAAGTGACTAGTATAGTGATGCATGCTTCCTTCTTCACACATGCATCATATTGCTTGTTGCATTATGTTGTGTTGGTGTTCATTGGATGTTATCTTATCTTGGGTAGCATCGGGATCGGAGAGCGAGTACGTGGATTTTGGAGAGTACGTGCAGGAAGATCGAGGGCAGTTCAAAGCTGAAGACATCACATGCAAGATGATCGTGACCTTGACACTGTATCTAGCTTTGTTATGCTTAGAATCACGTTTCCTTCGTTACATGCTCGCTTGCTACCACTTGATATAATGCCACCTATCTTTGCCATGAACCCAAACACTTCCCTCTCCTAGCAAATGTTGTTTGGCTAAGTAGGCTTGTTCAACCTCTAATGAGTAGCTTTGCTAGTTGCACGTGCCAGCTGTCTCATGTGATAACATGAGTATTTTTATATCATTATGTTTTAAACTGCTATTCAAATTAATGCACCTATATACTTGGTAAATAACGGAAGGCCTAGCCTTTTGCCGGGTGATTTGTTCCGTTGTTGCCGCCTTAGTTTCGGGTACCGGTGTTTGATTCCATAACTGATCGCTCCTCACACGCTCAAGGTTGTTATGGGGACCCCCTTGATAAATCGTGTAGTGTTAAGGCTTGTCCAGCAGGACCCAACATTGGTTTTAATTTGCTAATCACCAATAATAATTTGCATAGGGAATAGCTACCCCGAGGAAATAATCAACAACCCGGGCCAGTGCTCCTCATGAGTGTTGGTCCAACCTGAGCGATGTTCGGCGCCCCCTGGTCACCCAGGGTTTAGCCAACCCGACGTCGAGCTCATCTGTTGTGTCCTCAGACTGAGATACGCGACGAGAGGTCCTGCTAGATTTGTCTTACCTTAGTGATATATCTTGCGTATAGGAATCCCGGTGAAACTTTGGGTCTCCTCAAAGTTGAGGTTTTTCTCTAAGGAATCCGACGAGATCATGAGTTTCATGATAGAGGATGACTTTACGTCTGTGGCAGTTTGTGATGGACTAGTTGGAGCACCCCTGCAGGGTTTAATCTTTCAAAAAGTCGTGCCCGCGGTTATGTGGCAAACATGGATATTTTGTTAACATCCGGTTCTAGACAACTTGAAGTAACACTAATAAAACTGCCAACTGTGTGCATAACCGTGACTGTCTCCTTCAGAGATCACTCTTCGATCGAGAACATGGTGGGGTTATGTTTGACGTAGGTAGGTGTCCAGGATCACTTAGTGATCAATCTAGTCTTCGATTGCTCGCGTAGACCACCATATGAATACTCTAATCAACGTAAGGTAGCCACCATATATGCTTAGGTTGTTGCAAACCCATACACAAAACCTTCCTCACCTAATAACTTGACTAGATTCAGTACCAAGGTCATTAGATTGCTGAGTCCCCGTGGCTCATAGATTCCTACAACCCCCAACAGGTAAAGGTACGCCCAACGCAAGAGATCCTGATGACAACTAGCTGAAGTGGGAGTTCGATGAGGACTCTGACCGTCTGTATGTGAACTATCCGGAAGACTAAGGCCGTGGTCGTGATCGTGGGCCAGCATTCGGGATGTTTTAGTTCATCTGTTTATTTTTTGTTTAAGTCCATAGCTGGACCTTCTGCTACTCTGAATAATGTGTGTCTGTAAGCTATATGCTATAATCTTAACAGATGGCAAGTGTATGCCCTACTTGTTATTCTTTTAATTATGTATTGTGATGATTATCCTGTTTGCGAAACACATAGATGCGTGATATGTCTCCATCGTATCTACTTTTTCAAACTCTTTTGCCCTTGTTTTGGACTCTAATTTGCATGATTTGAATGGAACTAACCCGGACTGACGCTGTTTTCAGCAGAATTGCCATGGTGTTGTTTTTGTGCAGAAATGAAAGTTCTCGAAACGTCCTGAAAATTTACGGAGAATATTTCTGGAAAATATGAAAAATACCTGCGCAAAGATCCACCGGAGGGGACGGGCTAGTGGGCCACAAACCCTGTAGCCGCGGCCTCCCCCCTGGCCGCGGCTACCAGGCTTGTGGGGCCCACGTGGCTCTGCCACCCCCAATTCCAGCACTATTTATTCCCTTTCGTCCCGGAAAAAATCAAGAGAGAAGAGTTCATCGCGTTTCACGATCCAGAGGTGCCGCTGATACGTCTCCATCGTATCTATAATTTTTGATTGTTTCATGCCAATTTCTACAACTTTCATATACTTTTGGCAACTTTTTATACTATTTTTGGGACTAACATATTGATCGAGTGCCCAGTGTTAGTTCCTGTTTGTTGAATGTTTTTTGTTTCGCATAATATCCATACCAAACGAAGTCCAAATGTAATAAAAACTTACGGGGATTTTTTTTTGGAATATTTGTGATTTTTGGGAAGAAGAATCAACGCGAGGCGATGCACGAAGTGCCCACAAGCCCTGTCGTCGCGGCCAGGGGGTGGGCCCCGGCAGGAAGGCTTGTGGCCACTCCTTAAGGCGGTTGGAGTCCTTCTTTCGCCACAAGAAAGATAACATCCGGCAGAAAATCGTGTTAAAATTTCAGTCCAATCGGAGTTATGGATCTCCGGGAATTTAAGAAACGGTGAAACGCAGAATTTGGGAGCGCAGAAACAGAAGGACACGAAGAGAGAGAGAGATCCAATCTCGGAGGGGCTCTCGCCCCTCCGCCGCCATGGAGACCATGGACCAGAGGGGAAACCCTTCTCCCATCTAGGGAGGATGTGAAGGAAGAAGAAGAAGGAGGGGGGCTCTCTCCCCCTCTCTCCAGGCAGCGCCGGAATGCCGATCGGGACATCATCGTGTGACGGCGATCTACACCAACACCTATGTCATCTTCACCAACATCTCCATCATCTTCCCCCATCCATATTCAGCGGCTCACTCTCCCGCAACCCGCTGTACCCTCTACTTGAACATGGTGCTTTATGCTACATATTATTATCCAATGATGTGTTGCTATCCTATGATGTCTGAGTAGATTATCGTTGTCCTATCGGTGATTGAAGAATTGCTATGATTGGTTTAATTTGCTTGTGGTTATGTTGCTATCCCTTGGTGCCCATCATATGATCGCGCACGTGGATCACACCATAGGGTTAGTTGTATGTTGATAGGACTATGTATTGGCAGGCTAGAGTGATAGAAGCTTCAAACCTAGCATAGAAATTGATGCATATGGGATTGAAGGGGGACCAATATATCTTATTGATATGGTTGGGTTTTACCTTAATGAACGTTAGTAGTTGTGGACGCTTGCTAATAGTTCCAATCATAAGTGCATAGAATTCCAAGTAAGGCATGACATGCTAGCAGAGGCCTCTCCCACATGATACTTGCTATCGATCTAGTAATGTAGTCAATTGCTTAGGGACAATTCCGCAACTCCTACCACCACTTTTCCACACTCGTTAGACACTCGTAGTTGTTTCTTTATCTAACCAGCCCCTAGTTTTATTTACGTGTTCTTTACTTTCTTGCAAGCATATCCTATCACTCCTACAAAGTACTTCTAGTTTCATACTTGTTCTAGGTAAAGCGAACGTAAAGTGTGCGTAGAGTTGTATCGGTGGTCGATAGAACTTGAAGGAATATCTGTCCTACCTTTAGCTCCTCGTTGGGTTCGACACTCTTACTTATCGAGAAAGGCTACAATTGATCCCCTATACTTGTGGGTTATCAGCCGCCACATCCTGTTCTTGCCCTGGAGGGCAGATCTGGAGTCTGTTTTGGGCTCCGGATCAAGGAGATCGTCGCCATCGTCATCATCAACCTTCTTCCCTCTCCAATTCCATGAAGCTCTTCATCGTTCGTGAGTAATATATTCGTCGGCTCGTTGGGCGGTGATGAGTAGGACGAGATCTAACATGTAATCGAGTTAGTTTTGATGGGGATTGATCCCTTGTATCCACTATGTTCTGAGATTGATGTTGCTACTACTTTGCCATGCTTAATGCTTGTCACTAGGGCCTGAGTGCCATGAATTTGGATCTGAAATTATTATGTTGTCACCAATATATGTGTGTTTTAGATCCAATCTTGCAAGTTGTAGTTACCTACTATGTGTTATGATTCGGCAACCCCGGAGTGACAATAACCGGAACCACTCCCGGTGATGACCATGTTTGAGGAGTTCATGTGTTCACCAAGTGCTAATGCGTTGGTCCGGTTCTTTATTAAAAGGAGAACCTTAATATCCCGTAGTATCCATTTGGACCCTGCTGCCATGGGAGGGATGGACAATAGATGTCATGCGAGTTCTTTTCCCTAAGCATGTATGACTACACACGGAATGCATGCCTACATCACATTGACGAACGGGAGCTACCCACATATCTCTCCATCTTATAACTGTTGCATGATGAATGTCATCCAACAAATCACCGATCCATTGCCTACAAGTTTGTCCCACTGCCACTGTTACTTGCTTTGCTCTGCTACTGTTACTACTGTTGCTACTACTGTTACTTGCTGCTAGTGTTACTTGCCTTGTCCTGCTGCTGCTCCACTACTGTTGCTACTACTGTTACTTGCTGTTGCTGTTACTTGCTACTGTTGCTACTTGCTACTGATGTCACTATTGTTGTTCCTTGCCACTGTTGTTACTCGTTACACTGCTACTACCTGCTACAATACTTTTCTGGCGCCATTGATACTTCAGTTAGGAATAATCTATCATCAACAGATTCTTTCCTAGCACCGTTGCTATCATACTACCTTTGCTGCTTATATCCTGCTTGCAGATACTAATCTTTCAGGTGTGGTTGAGCCGACAACTCAACTGCTAATACTGGAGAATATCCTTTCACTCCCATCATGTCGAACCAACAAATTTGGGTTGAATACTCTTCCCTCGAAAACTGTCGCGATCCCACACGTTGATGGGCCATTGCAAGACAATTGCTAATTGTTGAGCAACTAGAAGCAGCTCTTTTCTGGCGCCGTTGCTGGGGACTGCTAGCAGCTCTTTTCTGGCGCTGTTGCCGGGGAGGGATAGCTATATTCTCTGAGTCACTTGGGATTTATATCTGCTGATCACTATGAAGAATCTGAAAGATCCAAGAACCAAAGTCTTGCCCTCAACTACGAGGGGGGGGTAAGGAACTCCCATCTAGCTCTGCACTTGATTCACCTTCAGTTATGAGTAAGTTTGCGACACCACCTCCTGCTAGAAATCTTGATATGTCGCCTGTGCTAGATGATGCTAGAGATGCTACTGCTATTGATGATGCTTATGATGCTACTATGCTTGATACTATGCCTAATACTGATAGAGATACTATGTCTGATACTGCTAGAGATACTATGCCTGATACTGCTATCCATGATGCTATCCTTGATACTGCTTTGCCTGATGATGCTAGAGATGCTATTTTGCCTGATGATGCTATGCTTGATACTGCTAGAGCTACTACTTTGCCTGATATGCCACTAGGGGTATTCCTTGATGCTCATATTGCTAGAGTTACTACCAATGCTCGTGATGCTTCTGAAACTGTCGATACTATTGAGATAGAACCTGCTTTTGCTCCTGCTAGATCTAGCTCTCCTAGATATGGATTGCCTGATATACCTGAGGGTTATGTTATGGAGGGAGAGATAGCTTAGGATTTTCTTGCGTGTAAGGTTGCCTATGACGCTGAGAAATTACTTCTCAACTGGAAGGAAAAATCTCTGAAAGCTAGGATGAAATACGACCCGAAGTTTGCCACTTCACCTATCTTTATCACCGATGAGGATTATGAATTCTCTGTCGACCCTGAGATAATGTCTCTAGTCGAATCTGATCCTTTCCACGGTTATGAGTCTGAGACGGTCGTAGCCCATCTTACCAAACTACACGATATAGCCACCCTTTTCACTAGTGAGGAGAAGATCCGCTACTACTATATCCTTAAGTTGTTTCCTTTCTCTCTAAAGGATGACGCTAAAGCCTGGTTCACTTCTCTTGCTCCTGGATGTGTGAGTAGTCCCCAGGATATGGTATATTACTTCTGTGAGAAACATTTCCCTGCCCATAAGAAGTAAGCTGCCTTGCAGGAAATATACAACTTTCCTCAACTCAAAGAAGAGAGTCTCCCACAAGCTTGGGGGAGGCTCATCCAGCTACAGAATGCTTTGCTTGATCACCCTCTTAAGAAGAACGAGATACTTGATATCTTCTATAACGGACTTACTGATGCTTCTAGAGACCACCTAGATAGTTGTGCCAGTTGTGTTTTTAGGGAACGAACTATAGAACCAGCTGAGATTCTACTGAATAACATCTTGATCAACGATAATGCTTGGACTATTCCCGAACCACCTCCTAAGCCAACTCCTAAGAAAAGAGGTATTCTATTCCTCACTCCCGAAGATATGCAAGAAGCCAAGAAATCTATGCAAGAGAAAGGCATTAAATCTGAAGATGTCAAAAATCTACCACCTATCGAAGAGATCCATGGTCTCGATAACCCGATACAAGTAGTAGAGGTGAATTCTCTGTGTAGATTCAATGAGAGTGATATTCCTTTTGACAAACCTGCTAGCCTATGCTTTCATGAATTTGACAACTTTGTTGCCAAACAACAGAGTTTCAATGATTATGTTAGCAGACAATTGGAACAAAGTACTCGTATGCTTAGTCATTGAAGTGCTTGTGTAGACAGAAATGTCAATGATCTGAAGCTTCTGAGTAAACATGCCTCTATGATTACTACTCGGCTAGAACAAGTACTTAAAGCTCAGAATGACTTGCTCAATGAATTAAATGACAACTCTGTCAGAGTCATTACTAGAGGAGGCAAAATGACTCACGAACCTTTGTATCCTGAAGGCCATCCTAAGAGAATTGATCAAGATTCTCAAGGAATTAATGTTGATACACCCAGTCATCCTAAGAAGAAGAAGAAGGATGATAGAAACCTACATGTCAGTTCACCAAATATTGTCACACCTGAAGAACCAAATGATATTTCTGCGTGTGATGCACAAACACAATCTGGTGATGAACATGAACCTGGTGAAAATATGGACAGCGATGTTCATAATAATGCTCAACCTAGCAATGATAAGGATGTGTAGATTGAACCTACGGTTAATCCTGATAACCCACAACCTAAGAGATACGATAAGAATGACTTCACTGCTAGGAAGCATGGTAAAGAAAGGGAGCCATGGGTTCAGAGACCTATGCCCTTTCCTCCTAAGCCATCCAAGAAAAAGGATGATGAGGATTTTGAGCGCTTTATTGAGATGTTGAGACCCGTCTTTCTGCAGATGCGGTTAATTGATATGCTCAAAATGTCTCCATATGCCAAGTACATGAAAGATATCGTGACCAATAAACGGAAGATACCAGATCTTGAGATCTCCACCATGCTTGCCAATTACACTTTCAAAGGTGGAACTCCTGAGAAACTTGGTGATCCCGGAGTGCCCACTATACCTTGCTCCATTAAAGGAAACTATGTAAGAACTACCTTATGTGACCTTGGAGTCGGCGTTAGTGTTATGCCTCTCTCTCTTTATCGTAGACTTGAACTGGATAAGTTGACACCCACTGAAATTTCTCTGCAAATGGCCGACAAATCAACTGCTTTCCCTATCGGCATTTGCGAGGATGTGCCTGTTGTGGTTGCTAACGTTACTATCTTGACGGACTTTGTTATCCTCGATATTCCTGAGGATGATGCCATGGTGATCATTCTTGGAAGACCATTCTTAAACACCGCAAGGGTTGTTATAGATTGTAGCAAAGGCAATGTCACCTTCCATGTCAACGGTAATGAGCATACAGTGCACTTTCCGAAGAAACGATATCAAGTACATTGCATCAATGCTATCGAAAAAACTTCATCGATTCTTATTGGGAGCTTTGAATGCCCTATTCCTCGTGTTAAGATGAAGTATGATTTGCTTGTTGGGGAGATTCATGTCCCCATTGAGGTGACTTAGTGGCTATTTGACAATTCTCTGTTTCCTTGCGATTCGAAAAGGTTTTGTCGAGGGGATTTGATCAACCCCATTGACGGATTTCTTTCGATGACCATGAAATGGATGAATCAAGGAGTCACATACCTCTGTTTTAAGCTTTCACTTTATGTTGCTTAGAAGAAAAATGATAGATTTAGCTTAGTTTTTCCTGTTTTCTGTTTTAGCGTCCCAAAGAAAAGTACCCCGAAAATAAAAGTTCTCCGATGGTCCTGAAAATCAAATATAATTTTTTCTGGATTTTTTAGAAAATACTAGGACAGAGAGCTGGCCTGGGGGCCACACCAGTGGGCCACAAGCCCTGTAGATGCGGCCTCCCCCCTGGCTGCGGCTACCAAGCTTCTGGGGCCCACAGGGACCCCCTCCACTCATTCCAGCTCCCTTCCACTTCTTCTACCTCCAGAAAAAATCGTTTCGCAGCTCAAACCCGTTTTCTTGCTCATTTGGCTGTGATTTTCGATCTCCTTGCTCAAAGCACCATTCTCCAAACCGTTTTGGGGAAATTACTCCTTGGTAAGTGACTCCTCCATTGGTCCAATTAGTTTCTACTCTAGTGTTTTATCCTTCATGTATTCTTGCTACCTTGGTGACCCTGTTCTTGAGCTTGAAATGTTGATTTTAGTTGGTCCCAAGTAGTGTTAACACGTGATACGGTCTCTAGGCACTAGTAGGAGTAGTTGCTACAAGGTTTGGTTGGTCTTTATTCACTTTTCTCTTGAACTTCAAAAATTTCAGAAAAAAGAAATTATGTTCAGGAGGAAGTTTCATGGTGGTTCCTCAAGTAAGAAGGGTCCCCGTCTTTCTATTCGGGAGCCCGATCCTTATCAACTAAGGGACGCACCGGTATAACCATGTGAATGGCCTTCCGATGAGTTCATGATCGAAGCAGGCTTCAAGGATGAGTTTGACACACTTGTCCGCAATGTCGGGTTAGAAGAATTCATCTCCGATAAATGTGAACAGTATGTTGCTCTCACTGCCTCTTTTGTTCATAGATTCAAATTTTCAGCTGGCCGTGAGACATCGGTACTGTTTGATCTCTATGATAAATCGTATACCATGGATTTAGAGGATTTCAATAGAATTTGCAAAATACCTATTTGGGGTAGCCTCAATGATCCTCCTAAACCTACAGTTAGAGATTTTTGCTCTGGTATTACGGTTGGAGAAACTAGAGACATCACGCAAGCTACCATAGGAAGCATTCATTTCCCTGCCTTGCACTACTTTGCCCTCTTCATAGGTAGATGCATTAAGGGCAAGGTTGAACATTGTCACCTATGCGCATCCGACCTTAGTATCCTTAAGAGCGCAGTAATAGGTGACAGGAGCTTCAACATGGGAGCTATAATAGCAAGGAGGCTGAATAATAATGCCATTGATGGGGATTTCTTTGGTGGGATTTATGCTACGCGCTTAGCAAATTTTCTTTGAGTACCCAACCGTTCAGGAGATCCCCCTCTCCGTACAGCCTACCTTGATCGTGTCCCTCTGACACGCTATCAATTTCTCAAGAGGGATGAGGAATCCCTCGTTTAGCGGTTAGTATTTAACCGGCAGCGTGCTTTTCATATTACGCTTCCTGCTCCTGCCTTCTTTGACTTTCAGGTTAAACGAAGATATTACATAACCATTGGAGAAGCAGAGGAGTATGAGAGGGAGGCGACGGCTGCTCATCTCCGTGAGGCAGCTATTCAAGCAGTGGTTGCAGCGCTCCCGTATAACCCCGATTATGATTTTGGGTAGTACCCGGACCAGCCTTGGGAGTAGACCAAGCTAGGCCAAAAGCCCAAGCTTGGGGGAGTACGTGTTTGCACCAACTTTACATTCTTGCTTATGCTTTCACTTTGTTAGTCGGTGTTTACACTTTTCCAATGTATTATCCATGCTAGTTTATTTTTGTTTTCTTGTTTTGTGTCCTTTTGAGAAAACCCAAAAAGATTTTCCTTTCTTCTTTTGCTTGTTGGGAGCTTTCCCGTGTAAATAGTTTTCTTTTTCTTTGAGTCGAGGTAGAAGACCATGGTTACAATGTTTAGTGGCTCTCGCATGCATACCTGTTCATTTGTTAAAGAGCCATATTACTTTGTCTTCTCCTTTGTGCTTGCTTGCAGATTCAGCTTAGTCCAATGCACGGGCATTCTTATTATTGTTCACATCGTTCGATCGTGCAAGTGAAAGGCAATAATGATGATATATGATGAAGTGACTCAGACTGGAAAAGCTGGTATGAACTCTATCTATTTTGTTTTTGTAAATATGACTAGCTTGTCGTCCCAGATTCAGCTTTGTTGAGAGAGAACCATGTTTGCAATGACAACTTAGATATCATAGTTTCTGATGCCATGCTTAATTAGCTAGGAGCTTATAATGGTTTGTCTTGAATGCCAACATAGATTTTGAGATGACTATGATGTAGTATGATAGGATGGTATTCTCTTTTGAATGATTCAAGTGGCTTGACTTGGCGCATGTTCATGCATGTAGTTGAAACAAAATCAACATAGCCTCTATGATGTTCGTGTTCATGGTGATTTATATCCTCTCATGCTTGCACTCAATGTTAGTCAAACTCATTGCATCTTGATGACTGTTGTCGCTCTCTAGTTGGTCGCTTCCCAGTCTTTTGCTAGCCTTCACTTGCACTAAGCGGAATACTGCTTGCGCATCCACTTCCATAAACCCAAGAGTTTTTCCATGAGAGTCCACCATACCTACCTATTCGCGGTATCTACCTGCCGTTCCAAGTAAATTTGCATGTGCCATTCTCTAAACCTTCAAGAAATAATCTGTTTTGCATGCCTGAACCGCTCATGTGGTGACAGGGGGCTATTGGTATCTTCCCTGTTAGGCGTGTTATCCTCGACGTGTGTTTATTCACTGTCATTCATGAGAAAGGGGTCGGTAATTGGAATGCCCAGTTCCACGCTTAAATCGAAAACATAACTGTAAAACAAGAATCCCCCCGGATTGATGTTACTATGGACGGTACCCGAGGATTCGGCTAGCCGTGGAGTGTGATTGATTGGTGGTGGGGGAGTTAAAACTTTAGTTTTCTATTTGGGAACCGCCTATAGCATGAGTAGCATGGAAGATATTGAGAACTCTTGGTATTTGCGTTGACAATGAAAGCATGCCACCCAAAATTATTACCTCTGTTTTCAAAGCTTGAGCTCTGGCACCTCTGCAAATCAATGCTTCCCTCTGCGAAGGGCCTGTCTATTTATTTTTCTTGTTGAGTCATCCTTTTCTTATATAAGCACCAATTGGAGAGCACCTCTGTCATTTTTATGCTTTGCTTTTGATTGATATTGAGTATGACTATGACTGGATCTTTGTTGCTATGAATTACAATGTTTAGTCAGCCCTTGATCTTTGAAAGTGCTCTGCATTTATGTTTTGCGGTCTTAGAAAGAGCTAGCGAGATACCACCTATTCATATTGCTTCATGCTTGTTTTGATTGAATTGTTGGTATCTGAAACTCATTATTATTTGCTCGCTAGCTGTTTATGCCATTGATATTAGATTACCGTGAGACCTATGTGTCACTTGCTTATGTGGTTAACTTGTGATCTTGCTGAAATTCTGGTTATGAGTTAGACATAGTTGCAACAACAAGATCAAACAGAGTTTGTCAAAGTTTTTCTTTCTCTTTCAATTTGTCAACTGAGTTGCTTCAAGACAAGCAAGGTTTTAAGCTTGGGGAAGTTGATATGTCTCCATCGTATCTGCTTTTCCAAACTCTTTTGCCCTTGTTTTGGACTCTAATTTGCATGATTTGAATGGAACTAACCCGGCCTGACGCTGTTTTCGGCAGAATTGCCATGGTGTTGTTTTTGTGCAGAAATGAAAGTTCTCGGAACGTCCTGAAAATTTACGGAGAATATTTCTGGAAAATATGAAAAATACCTGCGCAAAGATCCACACGAGGGGACGGGCCAGTGGGCCACAAGCCCTGTGGCCGCGGCCTCCCCCCTGGTCGTGGCTACCAGGCTTGTGGGGCCCACGTGGCTCTGCCGCCCCCAATTCTGGCGCTATTTATTCCCTTTCGTCCCGGAAAGAATCAAGATAGAAGAGTTCATCGTGTTTCACGATCCGGAGGTGCCGCCACATCCCGTTCTTGCCCTAGAGGGCAGATCTGGAGTCCGTTTTGGGCTCCGGATCAAGGAGACCGTCGCCATCGTCATCATCAACCTTCTTCCCTCTCCAATTCCATGAAGCTCTTCATCATTCATGAGTAATCTATTCGTAGGCTCGCTGGGCGGTGATGAGTAGGATGAGATCTATCATGTAATCGAGTTAGTTTTCATGGGGATTGATCCCTAGTATCCACTATGTTCTGAGATTGATGTTGCTACTACTTTGCCATGCTTAATGCTTGTCACTAGGGATCGAGTGCCATGAATTCAGATCTGAAATTATTATGTTGTCACCAATATATGTGTCTTTTAGATTCGATATTGCAAGTTGTAGTTACCTACTATGTGTTATGATCCGGCAACCCCGGAGTGACAATAACCGGAACCACTCCCGGTGATGACCATAGTTTGAGGAGTTCATGTGTTCACCAAGTGCTAATGCGTTGGTCCAGTTCTTTACTAAAAGGAGAACCTTAATATCCCGTAGTATCCATTTGTACCCCGCTGCCACAGGAGGGATGGACAATAGATGTCATGCAAGTTCTTTTCCCTAAGCACGTATGACTACACACGGAATGCATGCCTACATCACATTGACGAACGGGAGCTAGCCACATATCTCTCCATGTTATAACTATTGCATGATGAATGTCATCCAAAAAATCACCGATCCATTGCCTATGAGTTTGTCCCACTGCCACTGTTACTTGGTTTGCTCTGCTGCTGTTACTACTGTTGCTACTATTGTTAATTGATGCTACTGTTACTTGCTTTGTCCTGCTGCTGCTGCCACTACTGTTACTTGCTGTTGATGTTACTTGCTACTGTTGCTCCTTGCTACTGATGTCACTATTGTTGTTCCTTGCCACTGTTGTTACTCGTTACACTGCTACTACCTGCTACAATACTTTTCCGGTGCCATTGATACTTCAGTTAGGAATAATCTGCCGTCAACAGAATCTTTCCTAGCACCGTTGCTATCATACTACCTTTGCTGCTTATATCGTGCTTGCAGATACTACTCTTTCAGGTGTGGTTGAGCCGACAACTCAACTGCTAATACTGGAGAATATCCTTTCACTCCCATCGTGTCGAACCAACAAATTTGGGTTGAATACTCTTCCCTCGAAAACTGTCGTTATCCCACACGCTGGTGGGCCATTGCAAGACAATTGCTAATTGTTGAGCAACTGGAAGCAGCTCTTTTCTGGCGCCATTGTTGGGGACTGCTAGCAATGCGCCCCTTTCCCCTTTTGAGGCCTCGCCCCCAAATAAGGAAAGGGCCACATCTTAGTCGTTACATGGTATCTATGCTATTACTACTAAAGCTACAACCTAGCAATATAGTAAATGCATCTGCAAACACAAACATTAGTTTAAAGACAACCCTATGGCTCCTGCCGGTTACCGTAGCATCGACGTGCAAGTCGATATTAACTATTACAACATGATCATCTCATACATCCAATATATCACATCATGTCTTTGGCCATATCACATCACAAGCATACCCTGCAAAAACAAGTTAGACGTCCTCTAATTTGTTGTTGCATGTTTTACGTGGTTGTTATGGGTGTCTAGTATGATTGCATCTTACTTACGCAAAAACCACAATGGAGATGTGCAAATTGCTATTAAACCTCTCTCCAAGGACCGCCTCGGTCAAATCCAATTCAACTAAAGTTGAAGAAGCACGCACCCGCCAGTCATCTTTATGCAACGAGTTGCATGTTAGTCAATGAAACCGGTCTCTCGTAAGCTTACGAGTAATGTTGGTCCGGGCCGCTTCAATCCAACAATACCGTTGAATCAAGAAAAGACTAAGAAGGGCAGCAAATCAAACATGAACACCCACAAAAACTTTTGTGTTCTACTCGAGATAACATCTACGCATGAACCTAGCTCATGATGCCACTGTTGGGGAACGTTGCATGAGAAACAAAAATTATCCTACGCACACGAAGGCCTATCATTGGTATGTTCATCTACGAGAGGGAGATCGGATCCACATACCCTTGTATATCGCTCAGCGGGAAGCGTTAAGAAACGCGGTTTATGTAGTGGTACAGCTTCGTGATTCAAATCACCGTCGTCCCACGATCCGTCCCGATCTAGCACCGAACGGACGGCACCTCCGCATTCAGCACACATACAGCCCAATGAGGATCTCCGCCTTCTTGATCCAGCAAGAGAGACGGGGAAGTAGATGAGTTCTCCGGCAGTGTGACGGCGCGCTGGTGATGGTGATGATCTATTCCTTCAGGGCTCCGCCCGAGCTCCACAGAAAAATGATCTAGAGGAAGAACTACGAGGTATAGGTTTGAGTTAAACGTGGCAAAGTTGTGTCTCAAAAACCCTAACACCTCTAGTATATATAGGAGGAGGGGAGGGGCTAGCCTTGGGGCTCAAGGGATCCCATAGGGTGCCGGTCGAAGTGGAGAGGAGGACTCCAACTCCAATTTGGTTTGGGGAAGGAGGAGTCCTCCTCTTCCTTCCCACCTCCCTCCTTTTTTTCTTTTCTTTTGGTTTTCTTTTCCTAGCGCCATAGCCCACTTGGGCTGGCCTCACCAGCCCACTAAGGGTTGGTGCACCACCCTTGGACTATTGGGCTCACTCCCGGGTGGGTGGCCCCCTCCCGGGGAAAACCCAGAACCCATTCGTCACTACCGGTACACTACTGGTAATGCCCGAAATCTTTTCGGAGACCAAATAAAACCATCCTATATATCAATCTTTGTTTCCATACCATTCCGGAAACCCTCGTGATGTCCGTGATCTCATCCGGGACTCCGAACAACCTTCGGTCACCAACGCCTATAACTCAACTATACCAAAACGTCACTGAACCTTAAGTGTACAAACCCTGCGGGTTCGAGCACTATGCAGGCATGACCTGAGACACTCCCCGGTCAATATCCAATAGCGGGACCTGGATGTCCATATTGGATCCTACATATTCTACGAAGATCTTATCGGTTGAACCTCTGTGTCAAGGATTTGTATAATCCCGTATACCATTCCCTTTGTCCTTCAGTATGTTACTTGCCCGAGATTAGATCGTCGGTATTCCTATACCTATTTTAATCTCGTTATCGACAAGTCTCTTTACTCGTTCCGTAATACAAGATCCCGTGACTAACACTTTAGTCATATTGCTTGCAAGGCTTATATGTGATGTTGTATTACCGAGTGGGCCCCGAGATACCTATCCGTCAGACGGAGTGACAAATCCCAGTCTTGATCCATGCTAACTCAACGGACACCTTCGGAGATACCTGTAGAGCACCTTTATAGTCACCCAGTAACGTTGTGACGTTTTATACACACAAGGTATTCCTCTAGTGTCAGTGAGTTACATGATCTCATGGTCATAGGAATGAATACTTGACACGCAGAAAACAATAGCAACAAAATGACACGATCACATGCTACATTTTTAATTTGGGTCTTTGTCCACCACATCATTCTCGTAATGATGTGATCCAGTCATCAAGTGACAACACTTGCATATGGTCAGAAAACGTTAACCATCCTTGATCAACTGGCTAGTCAACTAGAGGCTTACTAGGGACATTGTTTTGTCTATATATCCACACATGTATCTATGCTTTCATTCAATACAATTATAGCATGGATAATAAGCGATTATCTTGAAACAAGAAATATAATAATAACTATTTTATCATTGCCTCTAGGGCATATTTCCAACAGTCTCCCACTTGCACTAGAGTCAATAATCTAGTCTCACATCGCTATGTGATTTACATTGGAATGAATCTAACACCCATACAGTTCGGGTGTTGATCATGCTTCGCTCGTGGAAGAAGTTTAGTCAGCGGATCTGCAACATTCAGATCCGTGTGCACTTTGCAAATGTTTACGTCCTCTCCTTCAACATAGTCGCGGATGAGGTTGAAGCGTCGTTTGATGTGTCTGGTCTTCTTGTGAAACCTTGGTTCCTTTGCTAGAGCGATGGTGATGTCTACTACCCAACCTTCTCTTTGTAGATGTTGTTGGGCCTCCAAGTGCAAAGGTTTGTAGGACAGTAGCAATTTTCCCTCAAGTGGGTGACCTAAGGTTTATCAATCCGTGGGAGGCGTAGGATGAAGATGGTCTCTCTCAAGCAACCCTGCAACCAAATAACAAAGAGTCTCTTGTGTCCCCAACACACCCAATACAATGGTAAATTGTATAGGTGCACTAGTTCGGCGAAGAGATGGTGATACAAGTGCAATATGGATAGTAGATATAGGTTTTTGTAATCTGAAATTATAAAAACAGCAAGGTAATTAATAATAAAAGTGAGCACGAACGGTATTGCAATGCGTGGAAACAAGGCCTAGGGTTCATACTTTCACTAGTGGAAGTTCTCTCAACAATGATAACATAACTGGATCATATAACTAGCCCTCAACATGCAACAAAGAGTCACTCCAAAGTTACTAATAGCGGAGAACAAACGAAGAGATTATTGTCGGGTACCAAACCACCACAAAGTTATTCTTTCTGATCGATCTATTCAAGAGTTCGTACTAGAATAACACCTTAAGACACACATCAACCAAGACCCTAATGTCACCTAGATACTCCAGTGTCACCTCAAGTATCTATGGGCATGATTATACGATATGCATCACACAATCTCAGAATCATCTATTCAACCAACACATAGAACTTCAAAGAGTGTCCCAAAGTTTCTACCGGAGAGTCAAAATATGTGCCAACCCATATGCATAGGTTCCCGAAGTCACGAAACTCGTAAGTTGATCACCAAAACATACATCAAGTACTCACATGAATATCCCATTGTCACCACAGATAGACACATGCAAGACATACATCAAGTGTTCTTAAAGACTCAATCCGATAAGATAACTTCAAAGGGGAAACTCAATTCATTACAAGAAGGGAGAGGGGGAAGAACATCATAGGATCCAACTATAGTAGCAAAGACCGCGGTACATCGAGATCATGACATCTCAAGAAAACGAGAGAGAGAGAGAGAGAGAGATCAAACACATAGCTACTGGTACATACCCTCAGCCCCGAGGGAGAACTACTATCTCCTCGTCATGGAGATCGCCGGGATGATGAATATGGCTACCGGAGATGGATTCCCCCTCCGACAAGGTGCCGGAATGGGCTCCCAATTGGTTTTTGGTGGCTACAGAGGCTTGCGGCGGCGGAACTCCCGATCTAGGTTTATTTCTGGAGGTTTCCGTATTTATAAGACCAGATGGCATCGAGAACAAGTCAGGAGGACCCACGAGGGAGTCACGAGCCCCCCAGGCGCGCACAGGGGGTGGGCGCGCCTCCCTGGCTCGTGGCTTCCTCGGGACTCCTCTCCGGTATCTTTTTCTTATGGTATTTTTGATATTTTCCATAAAAAATCACGGCGAAAGTTTTATTCCGTTTGGACTCCGTTTGATATTCCTATCTAAAAAAGGTCAAAAACAAGGGAAAAACAGGAACTGGCACTGGGATCTAGGTCAATAGGTTAGTCCCAAAAATAATATAAAATAGCATATTCATGCATATAAAACATCCAAAGTTGATAATATAATAGCATGGAACGATCAAAAATTATAGATACGTTGGAGACGTATCAGATGGCACCGGTGTTGTCACAGAACAGAGTTATTCGATTTAGTGCGCTCGGCACAACTCCAAGATATAATAATAAATATTTTATCATTTCCTCTAGGGCATATTTCCAACAACGCGCTGGTCCATCCATGGTTGGACGCAGGTGGAGCAGAGGCTAGGCACTGGCTCGCAGCTGCTCCTCCTCCTCTCGAATAGGAAGCAGCAGCAAGACTCGGCAGCGTCCCACGATGGCTTGGGTCAATAGAGGGGGACTAGCCTTGGCAAAAGATGCAGGTTTTCGGTGGCGCTAGGGTCTTCGGCGAGGGCAAGATGGGGAGCAGTCGGCGTTGGAGCTCGGCGACGTCCGGACCCAAGAGCGAGGGAGGTCGGTCGAGGAGGGGTCTCGTTGCACGGAGGCGAGTTGATCGTTGGGCAAGCTTGAGGAGTTGCGTCCATGGCATCGGCGAGGCAACCTAGACAAAGAGAGAGCTGGAGAGGTTAGAGATAGCAAAGGAAAGACGTGGTAGGAAAAGAGAGGGGCGAGGCATGTCGCTGGACGTGCGGCTCTGGTGGCCAGTGACAAGAGGCCGGACCTGACGTCCTACGGCTGGCGTTGCGCTGCACATGGTTGAGCTGTTGCCGGTCCACGCGATAGAGGAGGTGGCTGGTTAGGCACTTCAGGATGAATACAAGGCAATATAGCGGCAGCAGGGCACGCACGACGCTGCTCCTTCCTACAAGACATGGCAGAGGGAGAGAGATCGTGAGAGAGAGAGGGAGAAGAAGGAGAGGAACGAGAGAGGGAAGCAAGAGCACGATGTAAAATAGGTTGGAAGTGTTGAACCCTTTGCTCGGGCCGCGTATGTATTTATATTGGGCAAACCTTGGATTACAAGAAAGAGATCGATGATCTCATGTGTTCGGTTTAAACAGGGAAAGGAAGAAGAGATAGAATAGGTTACAAGTTTAAACAGATATCCTATCTTATACATAATCTAACACTCCCCCTCAATCTAAACCTCATGAGCTTCTGCCAAGGTTGAGATTGTACTTGAACTCATCCAACTTCCTCATAGTGAGTGGTTTTGTGAATCCATCAGCAAGTTGATCTCCTCTAGGAATGAACCGAATCTCAAGAAGCTTTCTGGCTACTCTTTCTCTGACGAAATGAAAATCAACTTGAATATGTTTTGTGCGTGCATGAAAAACAAGATTGGCTCATAGATAAGTTGCACCAATAATATCACACCATAGTCTGGCAGCTTTTGGAATTTTAATTCCAAGCTCATAGAGTAGTTTGTGTATCCACATCACTTCAACTGTGACATTTGCCAGAGCTTTGTATTCAGCCTCAGTGCTTGATCTGGAGACTGTAGCCTGCTTTCTTGCACTCCATGAAACAAGATTGGTTCCCCAAAAACACAGCAAATCCACCAGTAGACCTTCTATCATCAACACATCCTGCCGAGTCAGCATCAGAGTAGGCAGTAACAAGCATAGAAGAGGATTTGGTAATCTGAAGTCCACGCCCTTCGGCAAACGTAAGGTACCTCAAAATTCTCTTGACTGCAGTCCAATGAGTAGTTCTAGGGGCATGAAGAAATTGACATACCTTGTTTAGAGCATAAGAAATATTAGGGCGTATAAGTGTCAAGTATTGTAAAGCACCCACAACACGGATGTAGTTTGTTGCATCCTCTGAACCAAGTGCATCTCCACTTTCAACTGGAAGTTTCTCTGAGGTTGAGATGGGTGTACTTATAGGTTTACAATTTCCCAATCCTACCCTCCTGAGTATGTCAGTTGGAGAAGTATACCATCTCTTATTTGTTTGACTTCTATGTCAAGGAAGTAATGAAGATCTCCCAAGTCCTTGAGAGCGAACTCTAACTTGAGATCTTTAAGCAGACAAGTAGTAGCACTTGAACTTGAACTAGCCACAATGATATCATCAACATAAACAAGCACAAAGATAGTGACATTCTCTATTGTAAAAGAATAATGAGGTGTCTCCCTTGGATGATCTTAATCCAAGTTGTTGTAATTGCATACTCAATCTAGAGTACCAAGCTCTTGGGGCCTGTTTCAAACCATATAAAGCTTTATCCAACTTACAGACATAATGTGGTGTACCTTGATCCTCATAACCTGGTGGCTGCCGCATGAACACCTCTTCCTCAAGAACACCATGAAGAAACGCGTCCTGAACATCTAGTTGTCTTAGACTCCAACCTCTGGAGATAGCAATAGACAAAATAAGTCGAATAGTAGCTGATTTAACAACACGACTGAAGGTGTCCTCATAATCAATGCCAAATCTCTCTTTGAAACCTTTTGCAACTAATCTGGTTGTGTATCTGTCTATACTTTCATTAGATTTTCTTTTTATCTTGTGCACCCACTTACAGTCAATGACATTTCTACCACTCTTTGGTGGTTCTAGGTGCCAAGTTTTATTTTTCATAAGTGCATCATACTCATTGTCCATGTCTGCTTTCCAATCTTTGTGAGCCAGAGCATTAGACAAATTAACTGGTTCACGAGTAGTAGTGAGAAAAGCTCGTTTTGTTTTGTCATACCTTCTTGTACCATCTATATATTCCTTCTTCTTGACGATACCTGACTGAGACCTTGTATGCCGGCGAGAAGCAATGGGGGAGCTGGACATTGAGAAATCATTTGTGCAACAATTTCTACAACAGAAGAAGGTGACACAGAAGATCCAGGCCCCTGATCCGCCTGGTCAGGGCTCTCCTCGGGATCGCCCTCCGTATCCACGCGAGTGGACGCGTGTGTCAGGATAGTCGGGCTGGACCCAGCCGTTGTCGCCTGATTGGCCACCCCTTGACCCGCGGACTCGTGGCGAGAGGAGAGTCGCCCCCGCGCGCGCCTGGATTGGTGGGCTCCACGTTGTCGGCTACTAGGTCGTCAGCCGCCCGCCGAGGGGAAGAATCCCCCTGGGATCGCACGCCAAATCGTCTGCTGGCAAGATCCTCCTCAGGACAAGCGCCAGTTGTGTTGGCTGCATCTTTGCACATGAAATCATGGTCCAGATATGCACATGAATTAGTAGAAATAAAATTTTGCATGGATTTATTCACATGATCTGCTTTAGAAAATTCACCCCCGTGATCAGAAATTGTATCATAGTCTGGGAGAAGTGCTATTTCAGCACGTAGAAGGGCTCCTGCATTGGGATGAAGTTTGGCAAACGGAAAGATAGCTTCATCAGAAACAACATCTCGAGAGATATAGATACGTCCAGTTGCAATTTCTAGGCACTTGTATCCCTTATGAAGATTGCTATAACCAAGGAAGACACATTGAGTGGACCGAAACTCAAGCTTATGATGATTGTATGGGCGTAGATTGGGGTAGCACGCACACCCAAAAAATTTGAGAGTTGCAGTCAGGTTTTTGATGGTATAGATGTTCCAACGGAGTGGAATTGCCAATGAATTTACTAGGAAGTCAATTAATGAGATAGGTTGCTATGATGAATGCTTCATCCCAATATTTGAGATGCATTGATGCATGAGCTAGCAATGAGAGACCAACTTCAACAATGTGACGATGTTTTCATTCGACACAGCCATTTTGTTGATGAGCATGTGGGTAAGAAACATGATGTTGAATGCCTATGCTACGAAAGAAGGAGTTGAGTTTTTCATACTCCCCTCTCCAGTCACTTTGTACTGTCAGGATTTTCCTATTAAAGTGCCTTTCAACAAGTCTCTCAAACTCTTGGAAGATGGAAAAATTTCAGACTTATATTTGAGCAAATAAATCCAAGTGAACTTGTTATAGTCATCAATGAAACTAGCATAATATTTTTCTTCCAAAGGAATCTCTGGCATGAGACACACTATCACTCAATATAAGCTCTAAAGGAGCATGAGACACACTATTTGAATTGGGATAAGGAAGTTTATGAATTTTGGCACATTGACAGGCCTCACAAGCTAACTCACTAATTTGACTATGTGACAATGGAAGTTTGTCTATATTGACTACATGTTTAACTATGATCGATGACGGATGTCCTAATCTTTGATGCCACCTTGCCAAAGACGGATTGATAGCGGAGTAGACTTGACGACGTTTGCGACTAAGTGCTCCGGATCTGATGGTGTAGAGCCCTCCATTGCATCTACCGTGATGAAGGAGTTTCCTCGTTACCCGGTCCTTTATAAAAAAATACTGAGGGTGAGTTTCAAAGAAGACATTATTATCAGTGGCTAGACGAGATATAGATGCAATGTTTTTATCGGCTTGTGGAACATGAAGGACATCTCTAAGGACTAGATCACATTTGAGAGTAGGGGAATTGTTAGAAGCTTGACCAATGTGACACATATCCATACCACCACTGCTTGCGGTGTGAATTTGGTCGTTGCCGAGGTATCTTTCACGAACAACAAAGTTGCTCTAGTTCGCTTGTGACATGGTCTATTGCACCCGAGTCGACGTACCAGGCGCCATCTCCTCCATCTTCACGAACAGCGGCGGCGGCATGACGAGCGTCGGGGACATAATCTTATTCATAGCGATGCCAGCAGTCCATGACCTCATGACCTGGCTTTTTACACAGCTCGCAGCGAGAGCGTCGAGACGAAGAAGAGCGCCGGTTGTTGTTGTTGTTGAATCCACCACCACCCGTGTTGCCGCCGTAGCCGCCACCACCAGGGCGACCGCCCTTGCCCTGGTTGTTGCCACGGCCTCGGCTGCTACTGTTGGTGTTGCGGTTCTGCTCCTGGTGACCGTGGCCGCGTCCGCGGCCGCGGGAAGCAGAGTTGGCGGAGGACTACCTGATGTTGGTGCCATTAAGAAGGGTCAGGCGGGCATCAAAGCTCAAGAGCTGGCTATATAGCTCATGAACCGAGACTGGCTCAACCCTAGCCACCGGGGTAAACACAACTGAATTGTACTCCAGATCGAGTCCAGTCAAGATTTTGGAGACGATCTGGGCGTCAGGAAGAGGAGCTCCGGTGGAGCATGTGATTTCATCTGTAAGAGTCTTGATTTTGCCGAGATATTCAGCCATGGTGATGTTACCTTTTTGCAGGTTCGTGAGCTTGATGCGGGTGTTGATGACCTGGGCTTGGCTTTGAGCAGCGAACATGGCGTGGATGGCACTCCACACCCCTGTCGGCGTCTGGAGCGTGGCGACTTGTGCAAGGATATCACGGGAGAGGGATACCATCAGATACCCTTGAAGTTGTTGCTGTTGTGCGTACCAGAGGGATCGGGCTAAGTTAATGATGTGTTCTTCTTTCCCGTCCTTGGTGATGGTGAGGGTGGCCGGCGGTACCGGACTCTTCGAGGTGGTGCTCCATCAGTGCACCTCTGATTTGAGGAAGCACAACGACCTTCCATAGAAGGAAGTTTCCCCTCGTCAGCTTCTCCTGAGGTGGCAGTCCGAGGGAGGTAGCGTTGTTGCTGGATGATGGTGAAAAGGTGGAGGGTTCGGAGGCGGTGAGCAAGCTCATGCGGGAAGATAGGGCTGCAGAAGAAGACATGATCTCGGCCGCGGGAGAGGTAGCTAGATGCGATCTTCGATCTATGAGGAAGATGCTCTGATTACCATGTAAAATAGGTTGGAAGCGTTGAACCCTTTGCTCGGGCCGCATATGTATTTATATCGGGAAAACCTTGGAGTAGAAGAAAGAGATCGATGATCTCGGGTGTTCGGTTTAAACAGGGAAAGGAAGAAGAGATAGAATAGGTTACATGTTTAAACAGATATCCTATCCTATACATAATCTAACATGCGACGGTCCTGGGGATCGCTGTCTCTAGTGGCGGCGCCAGTCGCCATCAGCGCGAGGAGGTGCACGGGAGGCTTGGGGAAGAGGCTATGCAAGGGAAGGAGCTGCGGGCATCGGGCACTGATTGGATGGATGGTTCGGCTGGTGGTTGGCGCGGTGGAGAAATTGAGAGAGTGGGTGCGGCTGGGTTGGATCCGGCAGATCCTGATGAAGGGGAGACCAGGGGAGAAAATGGCGGCGGGGAGGAATGAATGGACGGGGCATATTGCTAGGGCTAGGGTTTGACTGGTTATATATAGGCAAGGGGGATTTATTCATTTTCTAAATGTTTGATCTCGATCAGATAGTCCAGAAGCGGAGGGACTAGCAGGGCTAGTGGGCTATGTAGAGGGGCAGAGCTAAGAGAAGAGAGAGAGAGGTGAGCGGCCCAGCACAGTTTTTTAAAACACTGAAATGTCCGACAATAAACCGACTATAGTGCCGCTATATATTTAACGGTTCGAGTATCAAACGACCTCCAAATGTGACGAAATTTGGCGGGTGGTCTACCTACAATAAAATAAGACCGCACACCAACTTTCAACCAATTCCGAACAAGTCTTATACGCACTTTAAAAACAATATATTTAACGATCCGCGGGTGCGTGCGTGTGTGGTTGGTCTCGAAACGGTCGTCGATGAGAACTGAGATAACCGGTAACTAATAATGGATGCAAGCTTTTGAAAAATAACGGCAATAGAGTGCCGATGAAATGCATATGATGCGCATGATGCGACAATGAATGTGACAACCAAATGAATCACATGACAACAACGGAATAAAAAAGGAAACCTTCTCGAGTGTCAGTTCTGGGCTGTTACAAACATATTCATATCCTTATATTGGGCCGCCAATACAAATGTCATGGATGTATCCTCGTGCTCATGTAAATATGTATCCATCATGGGATAGGTATGATACATGTTGGAAATATGCCCTAGAGGCAATAATAAAGTGATTATTATTATATTTCCACTTCATGATAATTGTCTATTATTCATGCTATAATTGTATTAACCGGAAACCGTAATGTATGTGTGAATATATAGATCACAATGTGTCCCTAGTGAGCCACTAGTTGGCTAGCTCGTTGATCAATAGATGATCATGGTTTCCTGATCATGGAGATTGGATGTCATTGATAACGGGATCACATCATTAGGGAATGATGTGATGGACAAGACGCAATCCTAAGCATAGCACTACATCGTGTTGTTCGTCTACTAAAGCTTTTCTAATGTCAAGTATCATTTCCTTAGACCATGAGATTTTGAAACTTCCGGATGCCGTAGGAGTGCTTTGGGTGTATCAAATGTCACAAGGTAACTGGGTGATTATAGAGGTGCACTACAGGTATCTCCGAAAGTGTATGTTGGGTTGTACGAATCGAGACTGGGATTTGTCACTCCGTGTGACGGAGAGGTATCTCTGGGCCCACTTGGTAATTCATCATCATAATGAGCTCAATGTGACTAAGGAGTTAGTCATGGGATGTTGCGTTGCGGAATGAGTAAAGAGACTTGCCGGTAACGAGATTGAACAAGGTATAGGGATACCGACGATTGAATCTTGGGCAAGTATCATACCGGTAGACAAAGGGAATTGCATAAGGGATTGATCGAATCCCCGACATCGTGGTTCATCCGATGATATCATAGAGGAACATGCGGGAACCAACATGGATATCCAGACCCAGTTGTTGGTTATTGGCCGGAGAGGTGTCTCGGTCATGTCTGTATGCTTCCCGAATCCGCAGGGTCTACACACTTAAGGTTCGATGACACTAGGGTTATAAGGGAACAATGTGTTGGAAATATGCCCTAGAGGCAATAACAAAATGGTTATTATCATATTTCCTTGTTCATGATAATCGTCTACTGTTCATGCTATAATTGTATTAATAGGAAACAGTAATACATGTGTGAGTAAATAGATCACAATGTGTCCCTAGCAAGCCTCCAGTTGGCTATCTCGTTGATCAATAGATGATCATGGTTTCCTGATCATGGACATTATATGTCATTGATAACGGGATCACATCATTGGGAGAATGATGTGATGGACAAGACCCAATCCTAAGCATAGCAATAGATCGTGTTGTTCGTATGCTAAAGCTTTTCTAATATCAAGTACCTTTTCCTTCGACCGTGAGATTGTGCAACTCCCGGATACCGTAGGAGTGCTTTGGGTGTATTAAACGTCACAACGTAACTGGGTGATTATAAAGGTGCACTACGGGTACCTCTGAAAGTGTCTGTTGGGTTGGTACGAATAGAGATCGGGATTTGTCACTCGGTGTGACGGAGAGGTATCTCTGGGCCCACCTGGTAGAACATCATCGTAATGAGCTCAGTGTGACTAAGGAGTTAGTCACGGGATGATGTGCTACGGAACGAGTAAAGAAACTTATCGGTAACGAGATTGAACAAGGTATTGGTATACCGATGATCGAATCTCGGGCAAGTTCTATACCGACACACAAAGGGAATTGTATACGGGATTGATTGAATCCTTGACATCGTGGTTCATCCGATGAGATCATCGTGGAACATGTGGGAGCCACCATGGGTATCCAGAACCCGCTGATGGTTATTGGCCGGAGAGTGTCTCGGTCATGTCTGCATGCCTCCCGAACCCGTAGGGTCTACACACTTAAGGTTCGATGACGCTAGGGTTATATGGAATTGTTATACGAGGTTACAGAAGGTTGTTCGGAGTCCCAGATGAGATCCCGGACGTCACGAGGACCTCCGGAATGGTCCGGAGGTAAAGATTGATATATAGGATGGATGGGTTTGGACGCCGGAAATGTTTCGGGCACCACCAGCAAATTGTCGGGACCACCGGAAGGGTTCCGGAGGCCCACCGAGAGGGGCCACAAGCCCCAAAAGGCTATATGGGCCAAGTGTGGGAGGGAACCAGCCCGTGGGTGGGCTGGTGCGCCCCCACACCCATCCCATGGCACATCAGAGAGGAAAGGGGGGAACCCTAGGCGCTGGTGGGCCTAAGGCCCACCAGGGGGTGCGCCACCCCCTCTCCTACCCTCGCCACTGATACGTCTCCAACGTATCTATAATTTTTGATGGTTTCATGCTATTATCTTGTCAAACTTTGGATGTTTTGCATGCCTTTTACAATTTTTTTGGGACTAACTTATTAAGGCCCTGTTTGGATTCATCCAGTTTATATAATCTGGTTTTTATAAGCTATTATGTTTCCAAACAGGGCAGTTTATACTATAGATTATAAAAACTAGATGACCAGATTATTAAAAACTCATAAGCTACTCTAACCCAGCTAAAATCAGATTATGGATTAATAAAGACATGTTACCCTTATTAACTTTGAGCTATTTACAAGGTACTACCACCGCACCGTTTTCCCATCGCATCTTCCTATCAGCGCGGCGCAGTCTTTCTTCCCCATCGAGCCCGTCTTTCTTCCCCCATCGCGCCCGTCTTTCTTCCCCATCGCGCCCTAGGCTGCCGCCACCGCTGCCAGTACCCCCTCAGACCTGCGGCCGGAGACCACCGCCGCCACTACCGCTACTACCACCGCACGGAGATGGCGTCGCAGCGAGAGGACGAGGCGGAGCAACAATACCAGCGGGATTCAATCCCAGCGAGGAGGAGTGAGCAGGTCTGTGTCCATGGCAATCCCCTCGATTCGAGCTTCGTCGGCGAATGCGGTTGTCTCCCTGCCCATGGATCCAGCATGTTTGGAGGATTGGACCTCAATTCGCAGACTTCTTTCATGGACCTGATGCATTTATCTGATTTGTACGAAGAAGGGCAGGAGTTCGTGGCTGGAGGTGCCAGAGGCGGTGGCCGTGGTGCAGGGGCGGGCACAGGCCCGACCGTGGTGCAGGGGCGGGGCACAGGCCCGACCGTGGTGCTGGACGCTCGACTGCTGGCCGTGGGGGGCGCAGCAGTACTGGCCGTGCTGGTCGCGGTGGACGCCGTGGCCGCGTCCCTGTTCTGGGATTAGAAGAGGAAGCTGGTGGTCGGGGTGCTGGACGTGGGCGTGGTGTAGGCCGCAGTGGGCAGACCGGTCGTTCATCCTCTCTGCCGTATCGAGTGCCCCGTGCTAGCAGCGGTTCAATGGAGATTGAAGGTGTTCCTGGTACAGAGGATGAGCCAGACGACTCCCACTTCCATGATCAGTATTATGATGGTGTTGGAGAAGATGAATCGGTAATATTTCCTCAATGTTTAATTAATTTCTGCCATTTGGTCAATGTTATGTGAGCAGGATAGAACATTAATTTAAAAGTACAATTGTTCTTAGTTTTTATGTACCAGCAGTTCATGCTATGTATAACATTAACATGCTTGTGTACTAGAACGATGATATTGATAAGGCTGAATGGACCAATAGTGAAAACACTGCTGCATTTTGTTCACTCTGTGTTGAGGAGATCATAGCTGGCAACAGGAGCAATGGATTCATGAATGCTAGAGGTTACAAAAATATTGCTATCAAGTTTGAACAGAACAGAGGGCTACGACACTCTAGGATACAATTTAAGAACAGATGGGAAGAACTAAAACGCTTCTACTCATTTTGGTTGTGGCTTAACAAACAAACTGGACTAGGTCGATCCCCTAGTGGGGGAATTGTGGCAAGTGATGAATTTTGGAAGAAACATACTAAGGTACATTTGTTGCAAATTTTTATTTTGATGGTTCATATTGGTGTATCATGCACATAATACTTATCATTCTCCTTTACTTTGGGCAGGGACATGCTGCATGGAGGAAGCTTAAATATGGACCACCAGAGAACCTTTCTGAGCTTGAGATCATGTTCGAACATACTGCTGTAGATGGATCAACATCTTGTGTGGCAGGAGAACAAATGGATGATGAAGTCGATTTTGGAGAGGAGGGAGGAGATGAAGTCGATGTGACTCCCTTGAGTGTTAGCAACAAGAAAAGAAGCTCCAACAACACTGCAACAGTCATTAGTCCAAAGAAGAAAATCAAAAGTCCTATGGTGAGAATAATGAAGGGGATGTATGAAGAGATGAAAGAAACCAATGCAGCAGCACAAAAGGCAATGCAGGATAAGGTTGTGCAAGCGGAGAAGGTATTGCAGGAGAAGAAGGATTCCATTACCAAATGCATGTCCTTGGCTGTTGAGAGTGGGGCATTACAAGGAAGTGCTGAGCATTTCATGGCTGGTACATTGTTCGTAAAGGAAGAACACCGGCAAGTGTTCCTCACTATAACTACTAGTCCTGGGAGGCTAGCCTTTTTGAAGAGGTGGTGTCGGGCAAAGAATGTCGAATAGCTACATGTTTTGTTTGTTAGTGGGTTGTTCCTATTCTTTACTTATTACCATAGGCCTTCATGTAATGATGTCATATTTCTCTATATGGATTGTCCGTACCTTTAATATAAATGCACAACATTGATGACCCTATTTTATTTACTGGATTGTTCCTACCTTTCACATAAATGCACAACATTGATGACTCTATTTTGTTTGAATTTAATGTAGATGAATTGGTCAAGTGATGATTTATTTGAATATTCTTCAAGTGATGATGGAGTGGTTAGCTTGCATGGGAGTGATGTGGAGGACGACACAATTCAATTTGCAAGACAAACTTTGAAGCGGCATGCAGCTGTAGCGTGCATGATTGGTATGTACTATGAAGTGACTTTCTTGCAAAATAAAAAGAGGTCAGTACATGCAGAAGAAGGTGAGTCTGGTTATGATTGGACTATTCGAACTTTAAAAGACCCAATTGAGTGTTATAACATGTTTAGAATGAGTAGAGAACTGTTTTACAAGCTCCATGATTTGTTAAGGTCAATATATGGACTGAAGTCATCAGAAAAGATGTGCACTCTAGAATCTTTGGCGATGTTCTTATGGATGGTTGGTGCCCCACAATCTTTTCAACAAGCTAAAAATAGATTCAGAAGGTCACTTGAGACAGTTAGTAGGAGGTTTGATCATGTTTTGGAAAGTGTGTATAGGCTATCTGTTGATATTATTAAAGTGAAAGATCCAACATATAGTACAATTCATGCGAAACTACAAGAAGCACGCTTCTCACCACACTTTGATAATTGCATTGGAGCAATAGATGGGACACATATACCTGTCCAAGTGCCAGCTGCGAAAGTGCTTCAATGTGTCGGGCGTCATGGTTATTCTAGTCAGAATGTGTTGGCAATATGTGACTTTGATATGAGGTTTACATTTGTTGTTGCTGGTTCGCCGGGTTTCGTACATGACATGAGAGTATTCAATGATGCTTTAAACAAATATGATGACAAGTTTCCTCATCCTCCACTAGGTAACTAGAGAAATTTTAATCATGTTGATATTATTTTTACTTATCTTTGATACATGCTCATATCCGCTCATAACATTGTAGGTAAATTTTATCTTGTCGACTCGGGGTAACCAAACAGAAAAGGCTATCTTGCACCTTACAAGGGGACGAAGTACGATTTGCCAGAATTTCGTCAAGGTCCAAGACCACAAGGTAGCAAAGAACTATTCAATTACTACCATTCGTCTCTTCGCAATGTCATTGAAAGGTCTTTTGGAGTTTTGAAGATGAAATGGAGGATTTTATCAGCCATACCGACGTACCCATTAGAGAAGCAAAGTAAAATCATTCTGGCATGTATGGCTCTACATAATTTCATCCGAGAGAGTGCGTTGAGTGACCAAGAGTTTGATAAGTGTGATGAAGATGAAAACTATATGCCCATGCCGCCACAAAATCATCCTGGACAAAGCTGTGATAGCACTCAAGATACCGACATGAATGCCTTCCGTGACACTATATGTAATGCTTTGATCGGCGAAGTAGAGAAGATTTGATATTATATGATAATTTAATAATGTAGTTATTAATTTCTCATGGACAATGTAACTATGTTCTTCATTCGGATGAGATTTTCCTTCAAAGTTAACGATGTGTGCCCATCGTATTTTTTTCATACAATGATTAGTCTACAGTTTAAATTTGCCGGGAAATAACACGTTCGTACATGGCTAGTACAAATGTCTATCTATTCAAACTTGGCGCCAAGCAAACCAAATGGCAAGATGAATTAAAAAAATGACCGTTGCAAAAAAAACAGAGGGCAAACATGTCATTGCACAATTTAAAAGCTGGTTTACAGTTTATATAATCTGGCCTCCAAACATGCCCACCTAGATTATTTTTATAAACCAGTTTATATAATCTATGTTCATAAACCAGATTATTATAATCTATTATGGTTCCAAACAGGGCCTAACTCAGTGCCAAGCGCCAGTTTCTGTTTTTTCCAGGTTTTTGACCCCTTTCAGAGGAGGATTTTGTACGAAGTCCAAACGGAATGAAACTGCCAAAAAGATTTTTTCCGAAACAGAAAAAGATCGGGGAGACGGAGAATCAGGGCACGGGGCCACCATGGACCCCACAAGCCCTCATGGCGCGGCCAGGGGGCGCGGCCCCGTGGCTTGTGGGCTCCCTGAGGCTCCGTTGCCCTAGGTTTTGCGCCTATATATAACATAAAATTCCATAAAAAATCAGGAGATCATCGAAAGTACTTTTCCGCCGTCGCAAGCTTCTGTCTCCGTAAGATCCCATATGGGGCACGTTGTGGTGCCGTGCCGGAGGGGGGATTCGGATACGGAGGGCTTCTTCATCAACACCATGACCTCTCCGATGATGCGTGAGTAGTTCACCATAGACCCACGGGTCCATAGCTAGTAGCTACATGGCTTCGTCTCTCTCTTGGATCTTCAATACAAAGTTCTCCATGATCTTCATGGAGATCTATCCGATCTAATCTTCTTTTGCGGTGTGTTTGTCGAGATCCGATGAATTGTGGATTTATGATCAGATTATCTATGAATCTTATTTGAGTTTCTTCTCATCTCTCTTATGCATGATTTTATATCCTTGTAATTCTCTTCGAGTTGTGGGTTTTGTTTGGCCAACTAGATCTATGATTCTTGCAATAGGAGAAGTGCTTGGTTTTGGGTTCATACCATGCGGTGACCTCACCTAGTGACAAAAGGGGTAGCGAGGTACGCATCGTGTTGTTGCCATCAAGGGTAAAAAGATGGGGTTTTCATCATTGGTTTGAGATTATCCATCTGTTGGAATTATGCCCTAGAGGCAATAATAAATATAGTTATTATTATAATTCCTGTATCAAGATAATCGTTTATTATCCATGCTATAATTGTATTGAATGAAGACTTATATACATGTGTGGATACATAGACAAAACACTGTCCCTAGCAAGCCTCTAGTTGGCTAGCCAGTTAATCAAAGATAGTCAGGGTCTTCTGATTATGAACAAGGTGTTGTTGCTTGATAACTGGATCACGTCATTAGGAGAATCACGTGATGGACTAGACACAAACTAATAGACGTAGCATATTGATCGTGTTATTTTGTTGCTACTGTTTTCTGCGTGTCAAGTATTTGTTCCTATGACCATGAGATCATATAACTCACTGACACCGGAGGAATGCTTTGTGTGTATCAAACGTCGCAACGTAACTGGGTGACTATAAAGATGCTCTACAGGTATCTCCGAAGGTGTTCGTTGCGTCAGTATGGATCGAGACTGGGATTTGTCACTCCGTGTGACGGAGAGGTATCTCGGGGCCCACTCGGTAATACAACATCACACACAAGCCTTGCAAGCAATGTGACTTAGTGTAAGTTGCGGGATCTTGTATTACGGAACGAGTAAAGAGACTTGTCGATAAACGAGATTGAAATAGGTATGCGAATACTGACGATCGAATCTCGGGCAAGTAACACACCGAAGGACAAAGGGAATGACATACGGGATTATATGAATCCTTGGCACTAAGGTTCAAACGATAAGATATTCGTAGAACATGTGGGATCCAATATGGGCATCCAGGTCCCGCTATTGGATATTGACCGAGGAGTCACTCGGGTCATGTCTACATAGTTCTCGAACCCGCAGGGTCTGCACACTTAAGGTTCGACGTTGTTTTATGCGTATTTGAGTTATATGGTTGGTTACCGAATGTTGTTCGGAGTCCCGGATGAAATCACAGACGTCACGAGGGTTTCCGAAATGGTCCGGAAACGAAGATTGATATATAGGATGACCTCATTTGATTACCGGAAGGTTTTCAGAGTTACCGGGAATGTACTGGGAATGACGAATGGGTTCCGAGTATTCACCGGGGGGGCAACCCACCCCGGGGAAGCCCATAGGCCTTGGGGGTGGCGCACCAGCCCTTAGTGGGCTGGTGGGACAGCCCAAGAAGGCCCTATGCGCCATAGGAAGAAAATCAAAGAGAAAAGGAAAAAAAAGAAGAGGTGGGAAAAGGGGGAAGGACTCCTCCTTCCAAGCCTAGTTGGCTTCGGTTTGGAAGGGGAGGACTCCCCCCCCTTGGCTCGGCCGAACCCCTTGAGGGTCCTTGGACCCCAAGGCAAGGCTCCCCCTCTTCCCCCTATATATACGGAGGTTTTAGGGCTGATTTGAGACAACTTTGCCATGGCAGCCCGACCACATATCTCCACGGTTTTACCTCTAGATCGCGTTTCTGCGGAGCTCGGGCGGAGCCCTGCTGAGATTAGATCACCACCAACCTCCGGAGCGTCATCATGCTGTCGGAGAACTCATCTACCTCTCCGTCTATCTTGCTGGATCAAGAAGGCCGAGATCATCATCGAGTTGTACGTGTGCTCAACGCGGAGGTGCCGTCCGTTCGGCACTAGATCGTGGGACTGATCGCGGGACGGTTCGCGGGGCGGATCGAGGGACGTGAGGACGTTCCACTACATCAAACGCGTTCACTAACGCTTCTGCTGTGTGATCTACAAGGGTACATAGATCGAATATCCCCTCTCGTAGATGGACATCACCATGATAGGTCTTCGTGCGCGTAGGAAAATTTTTGTTTCCCATGCGACGTTCCCCATCAGTGGCATCATGAGCTAGGCTCATGCGTAGATGTCTTCTCGAGTAGAACACAAAAGTTTTTTGTGGGCGGTGATGTGCGTTTCTCTGCCCTCCTTAGTCTTTTCTTGATTCCGCGGTATTGTTGGATTGAAGCGGCTTGGACCGACATTACTCGTACTTACGAGAGACTGGTTTCATCGCTACGAGTAACCCCGTTGCTCAAAGATGACTGGCAAGTGTCAGTTTCTCCAACTTTAGTTGAATCGGATTTGACCGAGGAGGTCCTTGTATAAGGTTAAATAGCAATTCCTATATCTCCGTTGGGGTGTTTGCGTAAGTAAGATGCGATCCTATTAAAAACCCATGGTCACCATGTAAAACATGCAACAACAAAATTAGAGGACGTCTAATTTGTTTTTGCAGGGTATGCTTGTGATTTGATATGGCCAACAATGTGATGTGATATATTGGATGTATGAGATGATCATGTTGTAATAGATAATATCGACTTGCACGTCGATGGTACGGCAACCGGCAGGAGCCATAGGGTTGTCTTTAAACTAACGTTTGTGCTTGCAGATGTGTTTACTATTTTGCTAGGATGTAGCTTTAGTAGTAATAGCATGAGTAGCACGACAACCCCGATGGAGACACGTTGATGGAGATCATGGTGTGGCGCCGGTGACAAGAAGATCGTGTCGGTGCTTTGGTGATGGAGATCAAGGAGCACGTGATGATGGCCATATCATGTCACTTATGAATTGCATGTGATGTTAATCCTTTTATGCACCTTATTTTGCTTAGAACGACGGTAGCATTATGAGGTGATCTCTCACTAAAATTTCAAGACGAAATTGTGTTCTCCCCGACTGTGCACCATTGCTACAGTTCGTCGTTTCGAGACACCACGTGATGATCGGGTGTGATAGACTCAACGTTCACATACAACGGGTGCAAAACAGTTGCACACGCGGAACACTCGGGTTAAGCTTGACGAGCCTAGCATGTGCAGACATGGCCTCCGAACACATGAGACCGAAAGGTCGATCATGAATCATATAGATGATATGATTAGCATAGGGATGCTTACCACTGAAACTATACTCAACTCACGTGATGATCGGACTTGAGCTAGTGTAAGTGGATCATGAACCACTCAAATGACTAGAGAGATGTACTTTTTGAGTGAGAGTTTAGCGAGTAATTTGATTAAGTTAAACTCTAATTATCTTGAACATAGTCTAAGTCCACTTTGAATATATTTGTGTTGTAGATCATGGCTCACGCGACAGTCACCCTGAATTTTAATACGTTCCTAGAGAAAGCTAAATTGAAAGATGATGGAAGCAACTTTGTAGACTGGGCTCGTAATCTTAAGCTAATCTTACAAGCTGGGAAGAAGGATTATGTCCTTAATGCTGCGCTAGGAGATGAACCACCCGCTACGGCTGACCAGGATGTTAAGAATGCTTGGTTAACACGTAAGGAGGACTACTCAGTAGTTCAATGTGCAGTCTTGTATGGCTTAGAACTGGGACTTCAACGTCGCTTTGAGCATCATGGAGCATTTGAGATGTTCCAGGAGTTGAAGTTCATCTTTCAGAAGAACAACCTGATCGAGAGGTATGAGACCTCCGATAAATTATATGCTTGCAAGATGGAGGAGAACTCGTCTCTCAGTGAACATGTGCTCAAAATGTCTGGGTACTCAAACCGTCTAGCTGAGCTGGGGATTGAACTCCCGCAAGAGGCTATCACTGACAGAATCCTTCAATCACTGCCGCCAAGTTATAAAGGCTTTGTGTTGAACTACAACATGCAAGGGATGAACAAGTCACTCGGCGAGTTGTTTGCGATGCTGAAAGTCGCAGAGTCTGAACTCCGTAAAGAGCATCAAGTGTTGATGGTGAATAAGACCACTAGTTTCAAGAGAAACGGCAAAGGAAAGAAGGGTAATTCAAAGAAGAGCGGCAAGCCTGTTTCCAATCCAACGAAGAAACCCAAAGCTGGACCTAAGCCTGAAACAGAGTGTTACTATTGCAAGGGTATGGGTCACTGGAAGCGCAACTGCCCCAAGTATCTGGCTGATAAGAAGGCGGCCAAAGAAAAATCGGGTATATTTGATATACATGTTATTGATGTGTACTTAACCGGCTCTCGTAGTAGTGCTTGGGTATTCGATACCGGTTCTATTGCTCATATTTGCAACTCGAAACAGGAACTGCGGAATAGACGAAGGCTGGCGAAAGATGAAGTGACGATGCGCGTAGGAAATGGTTCCAAGGTTGATGCAATCACCGTCGGCACAGTTTCACTTCAGTTACCATCAGGATTAGTTATGAACTTGAATCATTGTTATTTAGTGCCTGCGTTGAGCATGAACATAATATCTGGATCTTGTTTATTGCGAGACGGTTACTCTTTTAAGTGAGAGAATAATGGTTGTTCTATTTCTATGAGTAACATCTTTTATGGTCATGCACCCAATGTGAGAGGATTGTTCATATTGAATCTTGATAGTGATACACACATACATAACATTGAAACCAAAAGAGTTAGAGTTAACAATGATAGCGCCATATTTTTGTGGCACTGCCACTTAGGTCATATTGGTGTAAAGCGCATGAAGAAACTCCATGCCGATGGACTTTTGGAGTCACTTGACTTTGATTCACTTGACACGTGCGAACCATGCCTCATGGGAAAGATGACTAAACTCCGTTCTTCGGAACAATGGAGCGTGCAAGTGACTTGTTGGAAATCATACATACCGACGTGTGCGGTCCGATGAGCGTAGAGGCACGCGGTGGATATCGTTATTTTCTCACCTTCACAGACGATTTGAGTAGATATGGTTATGTCTACTTAATGAAGCACAAGTCTGAAACATTTGAAAAGTTCAAGCAATTTCAAAGTGAAGTTGAAAATCATCGTAACAAGAAGATCAAGTTCCTACGGTCTGATCGTGGGGGTGAATATCTGAGTTTCGAGTTTGGTGCTCCCTTAAGACAATGTGGAATTGTTTCACAGTTGACACCGCCTGGAACACCACAGCGTAATGGTGTGTTCGAACGTCGTAATCATACTTTATTAGAGATGGTGCGATCTATGATGTCTCTTACCGATTTGCCGTTATCGTTTTGGGGTTATGCATTAGACACAGCTGCATTCACTTTAAATAGGGCACCATCAAAATCCGTTGAGACGACACCATACGAACTGTGGTATGGCAAAAGGCCAAAGTTGTCGTTTCTTAAAGTTTGGGGATGTGATGCTTATGTCAAAAAGCTTCAGCCTGAAAAGCTGGAACCCAAAGCGGAAAAGTGCATCTTCATAGGTTACCCAAAAGAGACAGTTGGGTACACCTTCTATCTCAAATCCGAGGGCAAAGTGTTTGTTGCTAAAAATGGAGCTTTTCTCGAGAAGGAGTTTCTCTCGAGAGAATTGAGTGGGAGGAAGATAGAACTTGATGAGGTTGTCGAACCTCTCATCCCTCTAGATGGTGGCGCAGGGCAAGGGGAAACCTCTGTCATTGCAACGCCGGTTGAGGAGGAAGTTAATGATGATGATCATGAAACTCCGGTTCAAGTTCCTGTCGAACCACGCAGGTCGACGAGACCACGTGCTACTCCAGAGTGGTACGGTAATCCCGTCATGTCAATCATGTTGTTAGACAACAATGAACTTGCAAATTATGAAGAAGCAATGGTGGGCCCAGATTCCAACAAATGGCTAGAGGCCATGAAGTCCGAGATAGGATCCATGTATGAGAACAAAGTATGGACTTTGGAAGTACTACCTGAGGGCCGCAAGGCTATTCAGAACAAATGGATCTTTAAGAAGAAGATGGACGCTGACGGCAATGTGACCGTTTATAAAGCTCGACTTGTGGCAAAGGGTTTTTCACAAGTTCAAGGAGTTGACTACGATGAGACATTCTCACCCGTAGCGATGCTTAAGTCCGTCAGAATCATGTTAGCAATAGCTGCATTTTTCGATTATGAAATCTGGCAGATGGATGTCAAAACGGCGTTCCTTAACGGTTTCCTTAAAGAAGAGTTGTATATGATGCAATCCGAAGGTTTTGTCGATCCTGAGAATGCTAACAAGGTGTGCAAGCTCCAGCGATCCATTTATGGGCTGGTGCAAGCATCTCGGAGTTGGAACAAACGCTTTGATGAGGTGATCAAAGCATTTGGATTTATACAAGTGATTGGAGAATCTTGTATTTACAAGAAAGTGAGTGGGAGCTATGTGGCGTTTCTAATATTATATGTGGATGACATATTGCTGATTGGAAACAACTAGAGTTTTTGGAGAGCATAAAGGATTACTTGAATAAAAGTTTCTCTGTGAAGGACCTAGGAGAAGCTACTTACATTCTAGGCATTAAGATCTATAGGGATAGATCGAAACGCCTGATAGGACTTTCACAAAGCACATACCTTGATAAAGTTTTGAAGAGGTTCAAAATGGAACAGTCCAAGAAAGGGTTCTTGCCAGTTTTATAAGGTACGAGATTGAGTAAGACTCAGTGCCCAGCAACTGATGAGGATAGAGAGCATATGAGCACCGTCCCCTATGCTTCAGCCATAGGTTCTATCATGTATGCAATGTTGTGCACTAGACCGGACGTTAGCTTGGCCATAAGTATGGCAGGCAGGTTCCAGAGTAATCCAGGAGTGGATCACTGGACGGCGGTCAAGAATATCCTCAAAGAAGCAGAACTGTGTATCACTCTCCACTGCCTAAGCTGAGTACATTGCTGCTGGTTCTTGCTGTGCTCAATTACTATGGATGAAGCAAACCCTCAAGGACTATGGCATCAACATGAAGAATGTGCCTCTCTACTGTGACAATGAGAGTGCTATCAAGATTGCATACAACCCAGTACAACATTCGAAGACCAAGCACATCTAGATTCGTCATCATTTTCTTCGGGACCATGTCCTCAAGGGAAATATCCTCATCGACCATGTGAAGACTGATGATCAACTGGCAGATATCTTCACTAAGCCCTAGGATGAGAAAAGGTTTTGCAAGTTGTGGTGTGAGCTAAATATCTTAGAATCTTCAAATGTTTTGTAAAAACATGCACACATGCTAACACTTATGCAAAATTGATGACTTAGATGTGCAACACATGATGAATCGATTTTCTTCAACTAATGAAGAATGTCACTCTGAATGTGAAGAAATCAACGAAGAAATTGATTCTCAGGGCCCTACGACAATTGTACGCGGCGTCTGTAATCAACATTCCTATATGGTGGGTCACGCCACAGCCCAATGTGAAATTCCTCAAGTTGATTTTCTTCAAGTGTTCTATTTCCTCAAAATGTGTTTTTCTTCAAAACAGCTGTTCTTCAGTGTGACGATTTATCACAAAATCTTCAAAAAAAACACTTGATGACTTTCATTTGACTAGATAGACTGTGATTTCAAGTCCTCAACAGCATTCACTTATTGCTATTTCTTCAAGGTGATATTTCTGCTAAGTGAATGTGATCGGACCCTACATTCCCTCTATGCTATACTCATCCAGTCTATTCAATTCTTCATTTGCGTTCTACTTGAAACTTTGTTCAAAATCCTCACTGCATCCTTGTCAGCTGATGATTTTGTAACGAAAATCCTCAAATCTTCAAAAATTGTTTCTTTAATACACAGTAACTGAACCCCATTTCCCACGATCGGATAACCACGATCTCCACTATCTCCACCGCACTGTTCGGGAGCTACACGTGTCCTGCGGAGACGTAGAGGCAGGGGCGGTTTGGTCCGAAATTTTCACGCCAACAGTAACTTTTGGCTATAAATATGTCCTTATCCCCCTCGGCATACTCTTCTTCGCTCCATCGCTCTCCTGCCACAGCATACACCACTGAACCCTAGCGCCATCGCTGGTAGTCTCGTCGCCGATGAGGAAGAGCTTCACTGCCTCGACTTCTCCGTCGCCGGAACCACGCCGGAGTCGGACCATCTTCGTCCGCCGCCGCCGTAGATGTCCTCTGTCGCCGGGTTAGGGTGCATTAGACACGCGACCGAAGAGCTTCTCCACACACACCTTTCTGTGTTCTTCGTGCGCACCTTCCAGGGTAAATAAATCCCATTTTTACCGCAAGATTAGATCTAAAATTTTATGTCTTCTATGTGAAATCTGTTTTTCCTCAAGAAACGATAAGCACTTGATTCCTCAAACACTGCCTATCACCACATCATTGATGAACTATGCTAAGCATCTAAGATTTTCACGAGATTCCTCAATTGTGCGAATTTTCGGATCTGTACAACTCTGGAACCCAAGAACAGTATGCTTAGGCAAATTCCTCAACCACTGGTTATATTCCTCAAACTGTCAAACTTTTTCATTTTCTTCAAATCTGAGAACGCATATGACCTCTCCAAATTCCTCGCAACTATACTCTGTTCACAGGTACACGCATGTCAGCTGATGAATCTCTCAGTTCTCATCACATTAACTCATTTGCATCGTTTCTGGAAGAAAATCTTCAAGTCTCATCAGAATCCTCAAGAGTTCAATCTCATCAGCAAAATCCTCAGCTGAAGAAAATGGAGGATGACAGAAAACAGAAGGGAGGAAAGAAACTTGAGCAAAACACAGCTGTGGATATCCCTGAGGATATTTACTTGGACTATTGCACGCTTGATGAAAATGAGACAATGGCCAAGAGAAAGATACGTCTGTAGAAGATAGAACGCCGATGGGCGAAGGAATACAGGTTTGTGACTCCCAAGTATGCGAAGAAATTCGCTGTGAAGCCCCCTGGCAGACTGGCCATAAGTTTGGTAGGTAGGTACCAAAGTGATCCCGGTATGGAACACTTGACAGCGGTCAAGAATATCCTGAAGTACCTGAAAAGGACTAAGGAGATGTTTCTCGTTTATGGAGGTGACGAAGAGCTCGTCGTAAAGGGTTACGCTGATGCTAGCTTCGACACAGATCCGGATGACTCTAAGTCACAGACCATATACGTGTATTTTTGAATGGCGGGGCAGTGAGCTGGTGCAGCAGCAAGCAAGACGTCATGGCAGCATCTACATGTGAAGCAGAGTACATAGCTGCTTCAGAAGCGGCCCATGAAGGTATTTGGATGAAGGAGCTCATCACCGACCTTGGAGTGGTTCCAAGCGCGTCGGGTCCGATGACACTCTTCTGTGATAACACTGGAGCCATTGCCACAGCCAAGGTTTGTAATCTTGATTTTGCCTGATTTTTTCTAATTAACTAAACGATTCTTCTTCTTAATCAATAAAAATGGCAAATTTTTACATCATCTCAAAATAGCACCGACTGGAGTGGCCCATCTCGAGATCCGAGACACCAATCGCAGTGGCTCGCCTAAGGATGGCAATTTTATCCACGGGTACGGGTACCCCGCGGGTACCGTACCCGCATGGGCTATTTATGGGTAGTACTCATACCCTACCTGTTAAATCATGGTTAGGGTACAAGTATATAGCCTTGTACCCGTGGATATACCTATACCCTGTCCATTTGTGAACTAATGTTATGTTATTGTCAATTAATTATTAATTTATTATGTGACTCATCTACTCCTATTAACTTATGAGTATGTTGTGATTTTTTAATTTTGCTCATGGTCATGTACTCATCTATTTGTGTCAAATGTGCTATCAATGGGTGTAAAGTTGTGAACAACTTGTGTACTATTTATTCTACCCGATGGGTATTCAATGAATACAGATAATCATCGGGTATGGATATGTGTAAAGTTTTATACCCATAGGTATAGACTAGCAAAAGGGCCCGTGCGTTGCAACGGAAAAAAATACCACATGTTTTAAATATTTTTATAATCATTTTGATTTATTAAAATAATAAGGTAACTAACTAATGTAGTCAGTCCTATCCTATTTTGTTGAGAAATCAACCCGTCCATTGTTAATTCCATCATAATGAGAAATTGAGCGGGACAAGCAAAGCAAACACAAAGAGGCTACGTGAATTGATCAATGGACTGTTATCTTATTTCACTCATGGGGTAGATAATGTGGGATCAGATGACAAACTGAAGGTGGTGTTCCATTCCCTCTCTCTACAACAATGCAATCTTACATTCAATACATTCATCCATCAGCAAACAAACTCCCACAAAACAAAATTTCTTGCCGGTGCTTGGCACACAGTTGGAGGCATGGGGAGGGGATCTCACCAGATGATGAGTTCCTGCCGGAGGAGGGGATACGATGAGGGGAGCAAGGGTTAGGCGCCTCTATCTGGCCATAAGGAGTCGCCGTTGCCGCGCCATAACCTCGGAGTTTCCCGTGTGAGCCATGGAGGCCCGTCTCCACCTGCAAGTACTTCGCTCCGCCGCGCCTTATCCGCGCGCCGCCGCCGTTCTGCATCGAGCAGACGCATCATCCCAAGTCGATGTAGCTGTCGCGTTGATTTGATCCAGAAGTTGTGCTCGAGCGCCGAAACAGGGGCAGCAAGCGGGCAGAGGTACGACCACGGAGGCGAGTGGTTTGAGATCGACAACAGTGGTGGTTGAGGTCGGCCGTGGCGGCGAGTGGTGTGGCAACGACCTGGGCACAGGCCAGGGTGGACCAGGGTCGACGCGATGCGCTCGAGCGCCGCAACGGGGGCAGTGAGCGGGGAGAGGTACATCCGCGGAGGCGGGTGGGTTGAGATCGGCAGCGGTGACGGTTGATGCCGGCCGCGGCGGCGAGTGGTGTGGCGGCGGCCTGGGCACATGCCAGGGTGGCCCAGGGTCGACGGGAGGAGGCGATGCGTACGGGTATAATTTTTGCAGCGAATCGTTTTTTCCTTTTGCGTTGCAGATAAATGATGAAGCGCGGGTTGAATAACAAAAATTACAGGGGCTTTTTTATAAAAATGTTGTAATGGGTTTTCCGACGAAAGCAATAGCCGCTTTATTATTAGGTATAGACTAGCAATAGGGCCCGTGCGTTGCAACGGAAAAAAAATACCACACGTTTTAAATATTTTTATAATCATTTTGATTTATTAAAATAATAAGCTAACTAACTAATGTAGTCAGTCCTATCCTATTTTGTTGAGAAATCAACCCGTCCATTGTTAATTCCACCATAATGAGAAATTGAGCGGGACAAGCAAAGCAAAACAAAGAGGCTACGTGAATTGATCAATGGACTGTTATCTTATTTCACTCATGGGGTAGAGAATGTGGGATCAGATGACAAACTGAAGGTGGTGTTCCATTCCCTCTCTCTACAACAATGCAATCTTACATTCAATACATTCATCCATCAGCAAACAAACTCCCACAAAACAAAATTTCTTGCCGGTGCTTGGCACACAGTTGGCATGGGGAGGGGATCTCACCAGATGACGAGTTCCTGCCGGAGGAGGGGATACGATGAGGGGAGCAAGGGTTAGGCGCCTCTATCTGGCCATAAGGAGTCGTCGTTGCCGCGCCATAACCTCGGAGTTTCCCGTGTGAGCCATCGAGGCCCGCCTCCACCTGCAAGTACTTCGCTCCGCCGCACCTTATCCACGCGCCGCCGCCGTTCTGCATCGAGCAGACGCATCATCCCAAGTCGCTGTAGCTGTCGCGTTGATTTGATTCAGAAGTTGTGCTCGAGCGCCGAAACGGGGGCAGCAAGCGGGCAGAGGTACGACCGCGGAGGCGAGTGGGTTGAGATCGACAACAGTGGTGGTTGAGGTCGGCCGTGGCGGCGAGTGGTGTGGCAGCGGCCTGGGCACAGGCCAGGGTGGACCAGGGTCGACGCGATGCGCTCGAGCGCCGCAACAGGGGCAGTGAGCGGGGAGAGGTACATCCGTGGAGGCGGGTGGGTTGAGATCGGCAGCGGTGACGGTTGATGCCGGCCGCGGCGGCGAGTGGTGTGGCGGCGGCCTGGGCACATGCGAGGGTGGCCCAGGGTCGACGGGAGGAGGCAATGCGTACGGGTATAATTTTTGCAGCTAATCGTTTTTTCCTTTTGCGTTGCAGATAAATGATGAAGCGCGGGTTGAATAACAAAAATTACAGGGTTTTTTTTATAAAAATGTTGTAATGGGTTTTTCAACGAAAGCAATAACCGCTTTATTATATAAAATATTTATATAGGTATAGATATGGGTAGAATTTTATACCCATTAACTATACGGGTATGGATATGATATTGCTGTACACTGCCCATACCCTACCCATTGCCATCCTCGCTCGCCCACACTATTATCGGCGTAAGCAGACATCTCATCCCAAATCCGGATTTCTCATCGCATCCCATCCGCTTCGACTCTCCCCGGAGCCGAGGTCGTCGCCTTCCCACTCTGCGGCTCGCCCCACCAGCCTCAATGGCGACCGCGTGCCCGCCCCTCTCGCTGCCGTCCACTTCCCTCCTCCGCATGACAACCCGCGCCGGCGCAGGCCTCGCCCGCCAGCCGCTCCCCTCCATCCGCTGCAGCGCCGTCGGAGGTGAGCTGCCCCCTCCTCTTTTCACCAGTTTGGTGGCTTGGCACAAGATTTTTATGAGAGATGTAAGCGTCTAGGGGTTATTTTGGTTGGGGGTGTTTCAGAGGCTGTTGCGGAGGCGGCTGTGGCCGGGACGGCGGAGGAGCCGCTGCTAGTGAGCGCAATCAAGGGGAAGAAGGTGGAGAGGCCGCCTGTCTGGCTCATGAGGCAGGCCGGGAGGTACATGAAGGCAGGTTCATTCTAAATAACGACATGATCTGAAACGGCGCTTATTCTCTTCACAAGCATTTCCCAGTTAGCACCCAGGCATGCAATTAGAGAAATAAAGTCGAAAACAGTTAGAGAAAGAGAGTCACTAACTCAAGACGCAACTGGACAGAGCGAATTTAAATTACTTGAAGTTGCTATGGTTTCAGTAAGAATTGAGCCTGAGAAAATCACATCGAACTATAAGTTTATAACAAGATAATACATGATTGTAAACTACATTAGTAATTACTAGTTTAATAGGGCGTGAGATGTCTTGACTAGTTAAGGTAACCAGAGGCTGGCATAACTATCTGCAGAATGCAGAAATAGTGACCATTCCTAGTGTATCCTGTTTTCAAATCCTCCAGGTACGATTTTAATTGCAGTTCTGTTCATAAAAAACAAATCAAGTTGTTGGACGGCAGAATATATTTTGTTTATTTTTAAAGTAAACATGAATTTTTTTTTCATGGTTTTTGAGTAATGACTGATCGCTCCTTTTCGTTGTGCTATTTTTCTTTTGTACCAAGAAAAGAGGGCCCTTCTTTTCTTAACATGTTGGCATTTTGATTTTTGTAACAGAGCTACCAAAATCTCTGTGAGAAATATCCTTTGTTCCGTGAAAGATCAGAAAATGTTGACCTTGTTGTTGAGATCTCTCTGCAGCCATGGAAGGTTTTCAAGCCTGATGGAGTAAGCTGTGGACTTTGGCCCTTTCTGTATGTTTTTTGAAATTTCTCTTTTGCAAGTCTCAAAGGCTTACACAACTTGAGATGTTGCCAGTATCTGATGTTCAATTATTGATGCAGTTTTTTTTGGTCATTTGCCTTTCCTAGGTTATCTTGTTCTCGGATATCCTTACTCCACTTCCTGGGATGAACATACCTTTTGACATTGTGAAAGGAAAAGGTCCAGTGATATATGATCCCTTAAGAACAGCAGCGGCTGTGAACGAAGTCAGAGAATTCGTTCCAGAGGAGTGGGTCCCTTATGTAGGACAGGCTTTAAATTTGCTGCGAGGAGAGGTTAGTATACTCTTCAGAGTTGCATGGGAATTTGAAATAGGTGTTTCTTTCAAAAGCATTCTTGGATACTTGGATAGCAACATTTCATTTACACTTTTATGGTCCATCCAGACCTTTCTTCTTCAAAGTGTGACATTCTAATACATCAATTATCAAGTTGCTAACTAGTTGTATCAATTTCTCAATGTTGCATTACTTGGAGCTTTTCAGAGTTATGATAATATTGTAGATAAGTTGAATCATGATAGTGTTATATCTGAATCTGAAAAGCTCGCGTGCATGCTTTTGCATTGGTTTCATGGCTTCATTGGAACTCCACATTTTAAAAGCTATAACTTCATCTGATTCTTAAATTACCCATTGTACCTCTATTTGGTCCTCTGTCCGTAAACAACTTTTAGATACTTTTGATATATTATTTACTTTTGGAGACTTGCTTTGTTATGACCGGTATACAATATAGCTGGAGGGGGTCCACTGGCGCGTGGTCTCCCTCCATGCCCTCGTGGTCTCTCTCCATGCCCTCGCGGGTATACGGGCGGAGAAGACTATGCTGCTGCCGGTGACAGTCAATAGGGAGCGCCTCCTAGCCCTCCTGGATATGGGCTCCACCCATAACTTTCTGCCCGAGTCTACCATGTGTCGCCTGGCGCTCCATCCGACGGGCGGGGAACAACTCTGGGTTACCGTGGCTAACGGTGACCGCCTCCACTGCCAGGGGATTGCGCGGCATGTCCCCATTGTCATCAGCGACGAGCACTTCGCCATCACGTGCGTGGGCATCGACTTGGGCTGTTTCGACTTCATCCTCGGCGTCGACTTTTTGCGGACCCTGGGTCCCATCCTTTGGGACTTCAACGCCCTGTCGATGACCTTCTGGCGGCTGGGTTGTCGCGTTCGGTGGAAGGGCATGGGTGACGCTGCACCAGCGGCCCCTCAGCCACAGCTGACGGTGGCTGCCGTCGAACCAGAGCCGCCCCTGTTGGCTCGTCTTCTACAGCAGCACGACGACCTCTTCGACGAGCCAGAGGGCCTCCCGCCAGCCCAGGTCTACGACCACCGCATTCACCTCCTCCCGGGCACAGCCCCCATCGCCATACGGCCATACCGCTACTCACAGCTTCAGAAGGACGAGCTGGAGCGACAGTGCGTGGTCATGCTCGCCTTGGGCATCACCCGGATCTCTACCTTGCCGTTCTCGGTGCCGGTGCTCCTCGTTCGCAAGACCGACGACTCGTGGCGCTTCTGCATCCACCATTGTGCTCTTAACACCAAGACGTCCAAGGTCAAATTTCCCATACTAGTCGTGGATGAGCTTCTGGACGAGCTACACGGGGCACGCTTCTTCACTAAGCTCGACCTTCGCTCAGGCTACCACCAGGTTCGGATGTACCCGGACGACGTCCCCAAGACGTCATTTCACACCCATCACGGCCACTTCGAGTTCTTGGTGATGCCTTTCGGCCTCTCCAATGCACCGGCGACATTCCAGGCCTTGATGAACGACGTCCTTCGCCCCTACTTACGGCGGTTTGTGCTCGTTTTCTTCGGCGGCATTCTCATCTACAACTCCTCATGGGCGGAGCACTTGGAGGACATCGCCATCATGTTCAACGAGCTTCGGGCGCACCAGCTGCACCTCAAGCGCTCGAAGTGCTCGTTCGGCATGACGTCCGTCGCCTATCTGGCCACGTCATCTCGGCAGAGGGAGTCGCCATGGCTGCCGACAAGGTTGCGGCTGTCGCATCCTGGCCGAGGCCGCACTCGCCGCGGGCCCTCTGTGGTTTTTTGGGCCTCGCGGGCTACTACCGGAAGTTTATCGCCGCACCGCTCACCCGATTGTTGTGCCGCGATGCCTTCTCTTATGATGGTGAGGTGGCTTACGGCTTCCGGTCACTTAAGGAGGCTCTTACCATAGGACCGGTCCTCCAGATGCCTGACTTCGATCAATAGTTCATGGTCGACTGCGATGCTTCGGGAGTGGGGTTCGGCGCCGTCCTACACCAGGGCGCCGGGCCGTTCGCGTTCTTCAGCAGGCCGTTCGCCACGCGTCACCACAAGCTCGCGGCCTACGAGCGGGAGTTCATTAGTTTGGTCTAGGCTGTGCGCCCACTTACGGCCGTATCTATATGGGAGGCCTTTCCTGATTCGCACAGATCACTACAGCCTCAAGTTTCTGCTGGACCAGCGCCTATCCACCGTTCCGCAGCACTAGTGGATCAGCAAGCTTTTTGACTTCGACTTCACGATTGAGTACCGGCCCGGCCACCTCAAGATCGTGGCGGACGCCTTGCCCCGTCGCGACACCGACCACGACGCGGGCGCCATCGACACCGAGGGCGCCGCCCTTTGCATCAGCTCCGGGCCGTCGTTCGCCTTCCTCGACGACATCCACCGAGCCACGGCGACGGCCGCGAATGGGCAACTCCTTCGGCAGTGCCTTGAGGAGGGCGACTTGCCGGCACCGTGGCGCATGGACGACGGGTTACTCCTGCACGGGCGGCGCCTCTTCGTGCCGGATCACGACGATCTCCGTCACCAGGCTATTCTACTGGCGCACTCGGCCGGCCGCGAGGCGGAGTTTGCAGTGGGCGACTGGGTGTGGCTGCGGCTTCTCCACCGCACTATGCAGTCACTCGACCCCCCGCGCCAAGTGCAAGCTGGGTCCTTGCTATGCTGGTCCGTTTCCGGTGTTGGAACGCATCGGCAACGTCGCCTACCGCCTAGCGCCCGCATCCACGGCGTCTTTCATGTGGGCTTGTTGAAGCCCTTCCGCGGTGAGCCACCGGCGGCTGCGTCGGATCTTCCACCGACCTCCGATGGCCGTCTCCTTCCTGGTCCAGCGAAGGCGTTGAAGGCCCAGCAAAGCCGGGGTGTGTGGCGCCTCTTGATCCAGTGGCAAGGCCTTCCGGAGGAGGACGCTACTTGGGAGCCCCTGGACGAGTTCCGCAAGCAATTCCCCGACTTCCAGCTCGAGGACGAGTTGTTTGCGCACGCGGGGAGAGATGTTATGACCAGTATACAATATAGCGGGAGGGGGCCCACTGGCGTAGGCAGTTAAAAGGCCTGGCCAACTATCTTATCGTTATTAGGGGCTTAGCCCAGTTTATCATATTTGTTAGCATAGGGAGATTATATATACTCATGTAAGGACTCAGTTTTAATCAAGCAGAAGCAATCATATTTGCTCGGCTCCCATCAGGAGCCGGCGCATCAAACCCTAGCCGCCTCGGTTCTCCCTCTCTCTTGCGATCACGGCGCCTCGCCGCCGTCGACCGCGCGCCTCACCTCGTCAACCCCTCTTCCACCCCTATAATCTGAGGCCTCGCCCTGGTAGGGACTCAGTTCCTATCATGCTTACTGGGAGTCTTTAGGCTATATAGTATCATGCTCTCCATGGCAATAGGCTTCTTCCGTATTTTCATATATGAATTGTACGCAGCTCATTGGCATTGGTATCAGTAGTACTCCCCCCGTTTTTGTATACAAGGCCACTTCGTATTTTTATGTCTAACTTTGACCATTATTTTTACCAACAAAATGTGAGTTATATGCCATAAAAAGTATGCCATTGGATGCACATTTCATAGAACTTTCTGATATATTTTTGATGACACATAACCCATATTCTGTTGACCAAAATTATAAGTCAATGGTTGACACAGAAAACAAGTGGCATTGTATACAAAAACGAGGGAGTACCATTACTTTCTGAATCTGTACAATTGCAGTAGCACATCCAGTAATGGGTATGCATGCTATTTGTCATGACGAGTGCTCGATATTGCAATGTTCATTTAAATAACATTTTCATCATTATAATACAATTAGATTATTTATTAACGACACAATTTTGGAGCTGTAAATATCATGGTAATTATTATAATTGGAACAGTTTCAATATTTATTGACTGTTTAAACTAACAGAATATTTTCCTTAAAGAGCATGAGGCTATGAGTGCTCGACTCTGCTGTTGTTTTAGCAGTAACAACATTTTAACAGGGGGATTCCACTGTTTTCTTCTCAGGTTAAGAATGAAGCTGCTGTGCTTGGTTTTGTTGGAGCTCCCTTTACCTTGGCATCTTATTGCGTGGAGGGAGGTTCATCCAAGAATTTCTCAAAGATAAAGAGAATGGCCTTCGCAGAGCCAGCGGTATTGTAGATAATCCTAGTTCTAATCAATATTTTTGCACAACACATTTTCTTCCTTCCGAGTCAATTTACTATTTCTTCCTTCGAAACTATCCCAGTGCTGAATAGGTTGAAACTTGCGGATAGTGCCTTTTGTAGTCGACTTACTGATAGTGCTGCTGTTAGCAATCCCATAATAATAATTTAGTTGGCTTATATAGTTATATGTTAATACACTGCAAATGACAGCATTATATTTTATTAGCATGAATCATATGGGAAATCTGTTGTCATATTCATTATTCTTATTTATTGTTCAGTGAATGAAATGAGAGATATGTAGTTGGGTTATGTTTCCTTTCCTTCTAACCTTCTCTGATGTTGTGTGGTCTTGTGAAAATAAATATTGACCTTGATCGCTGCTCTCTATTTCTTGTAGATTCTACATAATTTGCTACAGAAGTTTACAACTTCCATGGCTAACTACATTAAATACCAAGCTGACAATGGCGCCCAAGCTGTCCAAATTTTTGACTCGTGGGCGACAGAACTCAGCCCAGTTGATTTTGAGGAATTCAGCTTGCCATATCTTAAGCAAATCGTGGATTCTGTCAAGGAAACACATCCTGACTTACCTCTGATATTATATGCAAGCGGATCTGGTGGATTGCTGGAAAGGCTTCCGTTGACGGGTGTTGATGTTGTTAGTTTGGACTGGACAGTTGATATGGCTGAGGGTAGGAAACGATTGGGATCCAACATAGCAGTTCAAGGGAACGTGGACCCTGGTGTTCTTTTTGGATCGAAAGAGTTCATAACCAAGCGGATTTACGACACCGTGCAGAAGGCTGGTAGTCAAGGACATGTATTGAACCTTGGTCATGGCATTAAGGTGGGGACTCCCGAGGAAAATGTTGCCCATTTCTTTGAGGTTGCAAAAGGGATCAGATACTGAAAGACCTTGGTTGTTGAATTTGTTCCTTTCTCCCAGCCGGCAGAAGTTGTAGATGCCACTGCTTGAGGATAGATGCAGGAAGCCACATGTCTAGCATAGGGTACCTGACGAACACATCTTTTTGTGATTGCTTATGTGTTCTGCATTTCAGTTTCCATTTCATTGTAATACTCTAAGCATATATTGCATATACTAATTGAGGTGTAAGAAAGTGCCTACTTGTTTATACCATGTATACTACGTACTTCAATCTTATCCACCTAGTCGAGAATATCGATTTGTATTTGTATGAAGAAAGCACTCTTACTTAAAATATTTAAGCTGCAAGTTGGATTTATTTATCTGATACTGTTCTTAAGCCTGACTTTGTCTCGAGCTCACTAAATAGTGTTATGGTTTGTCTGTTGGTGTAGTTTATTGAGAAATTTGTACTGCACTTCTCCATGGTTCATTTGCCTTGTAATCCCTAATTTGTTAGTAGTATGATGTTTTTGCTTTAAAATGTCAGAAAGTTTTGAACTGTACGCAGTTTTTATTACCTGAACTGTATGCAGCTTTTGATGACTAGTCGAATGATTCCATTAATCAAGCATCCTCATTCTAGTGCTATGCCAAAAAAAAAATAATTCGAAATACCTGACTCTGCCTACATGCTATGTATGACGAGCATCAGCCTAACCAATGTTTCCAAGTAAGAATACACTAAGCCAAACTGGTTTATATTGAGAAAATTGATTGTAGAAAAATACACTACAGCCAAACTGGTTTATATTGAGAAAAATGATTGTAATAGCCTGATATTTGTTATCGGTGTTGATGTTTTTGTTGGAAGTTTCTGGCTAAGCAAACTCGTGTCTGTAAAACGTGATTGTTGGAAAACTGCTTGACACCCTAAGACGGGTGTGGCTATTTCATATATATATAGGGATATACAAAGGTGTACATTATAGTTTACAAGACATATACAAAGGCCGAAAATTCTCTTTGGAGGCCGAGCACGCTGGAGCTCGCTATCTTGGGCGTCGGTCTTCCCAGTGATCAGGCGCAGATCCGTACTTGTCTCACGTATTCCACCCGGCAAGCTTTTATACGACACCGTATTGCACAGTGGCAGCAGATCTTAACTAGTGACCGTACCATCGCACGAACAAGTGCCAGCATTTAGTACTGGGAGAGATCACAACACACTGTTCCTCCGGCTAGTTAACAAATCTGCGCCACCTCGTCCGATTTGGTGTATCAAATTTCTAGGACAAATAATTATCGTGTAACCACCAACATAATATGTGCGTTTTAGTACAGGAATCACTGAAAAACATCATTTCTTCGTTGACATTTAAAGAAAAAAAAGAGAAATTATGCAGATTGGAATTGCTTTTACAGCCACACCTTGGAATGACATTTTTAACTTCACATGCATTGTCTAGATGCCTTTTCCACATTACTTTGCGTTTTTTGTCAGAAAATTCCGCTGACAAATTTGCTATGCAAAGTGACTTCCTCTCAAAGTCTTGCTCTAGTTTTTTGCAGGGGAAAGTCATGCTCTTTTAAACGGGTAATGTAGCAACCACTCTTTATGTGAGACACACATAAGTGTACGCCGGCCAACCTCGCAAGTATACAACAACTTATTCAGGATATGGTCAATTTTTCACACACTATGAACATAAATGCATCCGGGTTCTTTATCATTTTATACTAGCAGTTTATTCTAAAAACAATCATGCCCTAGAGTAATTCCGTTTCTAACTTTTTTTTGAACAAAATAAAATCGTGGTCGTCAAGATACACGAGCATGTAGTCACCTCTATGAATGCACGCACGCACATCCTATGTCTATGAACACCTCTGAGAGACAGGGCCGGTCCTGACATTTTGGGGGGCCCGAGACTAAATTAAAACTCGAAGCCCTTAATATAGGCATCACATAATAATAACAATTAGCACATATATGTATATATATACACAATTATTACTATCGGTAGGACCTGAATTAACCCGAAGTATGTGTATCAAATAATCTATAGATATTGCCTTAAAATATTCTTCTAACATTCCTCGATGCAAAGTGGCTTCTGATGGGGGTGATGTCAATCTCATCCAATGATTTCTTTTCATTGGATAATGTTGCCAAACTATTTAACCTCTCTTTATTCATTGTTGACATCAGACAGTTCTTCAATAATTTCAATTTTCAAAAGCTTTTCATCCCATGTGAATGTTGCACACATAGTAAATACGGTCTGGCAAAGTGAATGGCACACATAGTAAAAGCTTTTCGGCAGATAGTACGTGGTCTGGCAAAGTGAATATCAGAATCTTCATTTCGGAAATAAGATCATATACCTCAACATGAGATGAACCATCAAGAGAGAAAGTTCATGAAATTTTGTGCAACACCCTTTTATAGTTCATAATCACCTCATGACTTAAGGGTGTCCAGGCTCAATAAAAATCCAAATATATATTTAAATACCATGACTTTTGTGATTGTACCGATTGATCCACAACCTTTTTGCTTTTCCTTTTTTTGCAACCCGATGCATATATGGCACGATAACACACAGCGCTGGAAAAATAGTATTGCATCAATTGTTGAACAGTACCCACTATGCATCAAGGAACGGCAATATTATATACCTGATGATCAAATCGGTTATGAGAAATCAACAGCAAATTCGGAAGGAAATTACCACGAGTACAGGAGGAAGGTGGCAACAGTACCATTACCAACGTCGGGCGTCGGCGGCCTAGGGCTGGAATAGCTGCTGCTTTCTTTGACAGAGGGCCATAGACTACCTAGTTACTGCATATCTATCTCTCCGTGTGGGGGCCAAGGCGACCGCCCCTTGCCGAAAGACTAAGCCAGCACAACACCTTGAGATTGACGAAATCATCAAAGAGACCTTCATTATCGATGAGAACGTCTCCTTCCACTAAAAACACATCGTCGAAAGATTTAAAATAAATCAAAAAAATATAAGCACCAACGTCAAGCCCGAGACTTGAACTCTGATTAACAAGAGATTTCATTGTCCTCCTAACCACACAACCACAGGTTGGTTTGCAATTCTGTTTCCAATTGAACATACATCCTCCTTTAGTTCGTCCATGTCATACCACAACTGCTCCTCAGGTTAACCCATGGCAATCCAAGTCTACTAATCAGCATTTTTCAGATGTAAAATTTCAAGAAATTCTCATCTTTTATACTCGCATGGGAACATGATCAATCACCCATACAAAATGATAATTTATGTTGGGCCCCTCTAGCAAAGGCTGGAAACCATTCGGCTATTGTCACTCGTCAAGTTTTTAGCCAACCGCAGATCCTACATCAGTGTTCCTAATCTTTTCAATTGAGATGCCCCTCTAGCACTTCTTTATAGGAAACTGTAAAAATCATTATGCTATTTTTATTTTTAAATAATATTTCTTATTTTCTTAATCAACTGAAATAAGATGCACTCTGCCTGATACAGTCATATTTTTATTTTTAGATCAGGTACGCGCACCAGGTTCATCACTGATTTTCTATTTTCTAACTGACACCATGTTACGTAGAACGAAGATTTGTACCAGGAATTGTGTTTCTTGGGTTCGTTGCATCACCCTAGCTGATATTCCCCGCACACCCAACCGATTACCAAAACTAAAATAAGTGTAAATTTTGATAAATTTACGATTATCCTGAATTGCACTTCTCCAATAAGAATTCCATCCCTATCCCATCCATGGCTAAATCGCGCCTGTTAGCGTGCCAGAGGAAGAGGACAACCGGTATAAAGAGGCAAACCTGTCTATCGCCTCCTATTAAAATTTTCCTTTTTTTAAAGATCGCTTCCAATTAAATGCAACATGCATGATTTGTATCATGAAAAAATCTAAACTGCACACAGTGCACAGCCGCTTTCCTCGTACGGCGACTCATGCGCACAAATTCGAAGAGCTTGCTTAGCGATGTTGTATTTTAAAAAAGATTTATCTCTCAAACCGTTATTTAATTAATGTTCCGCTTTTACCACTGACTTTATCGTGATGAGATCTTCAAAACTAGATCCCATGTCGATATGTTTCGATAACTTTTGTTTTTCGTCGTTACTTGCCAGATTACTATCACTTACTTGTCACATTATCTGTTACATAGTTCTCACATTAAATTAACTTGGTTATCAGATTTATGAATGTCGATATACCCTACTAAAAAACATGATTCATTGTGCTTGAGCTGGTTCATGCATTTACTTGCTTATTGTTAGTGCTTTAATATCCATTTTTTAGCTTCACATAACACTGCAATATTTAAAAAGTATTCCCTCTGTAAACTAATATAAGAGTGTTTAGATTACTAAAATAGTATTCTAAATGCTCTTATATTAGTTTACGGAGGAAGTATAAAATTATTGTCCGATAACTATGTATAATTTTTATGACAACTGTACACTCGTAAAATGACAACTATGATGACATAAATGTGGCAATTAGGAACGACGATTTTTTTTTCAACAAAACATGTCAACATGGGATCTTATTTTGAAGGTCTCGTCGAGACGAACCTAACGGTGAAAGTGAATCTTCAATCAAAGTATTAATCTATGAGATAAATCATTTTTTCCAACCCGCATGCATGCATGCATGCATGCATAGAGCAGATGCTGGTTGAAAGCGACATATGCAAATTTTACTGAGAAGCGACATGCATGCATAGAGCAGATGGTGGTTGAAAGCGACAGGTGCAAATTTTACTGAGAAGCGACATGCATGCATAGGGCACCTGTGTATTCTCGACCGTACATGCATAGCAAATACCCCCTCCGTTCCTAAATATAAGTCTTTTAAGATATTTCATTAGAAGTCTGTCACATCCCTGGAACCCTAACCAAAGTATGGCATTGTGCTCATATCTTCTTTGCATTGCATCCAAGAAAATTGCAACAAGATCAAAGCAAGTGGTGAAGCAAAACTCAAAAACCCTAGCCACTTCTCAAATTCAAAGAAAATTCTAAACTTGTTCAAATCAATGAACCCAAAATGACCTCAAGAAAAGTTCAACTTTTCTGATAATCCATGAAAGCAAATAAGCAGTGAAGAAAACTATTTTCATAACACATTTGACATTTTATTTAAATGCAAAAAGCTACTGGATTCAAGTTTAAATTTGAATTCAAAAACTTTAAGTTTTCAAAAATGTTGAAAACTTCAGGAATGGTTGGATATATTCCAACTAATATTCTGGTGTGTTCAAAATAATTGTATAAACTATTTTGGAGCTGAAATAAATAGCAAACCAAAATAGTTAGTAAATCAGAAAACAAAACAAGAAAAAAAAGGCAAAACACCTGCCTGTCGCTTACCTGACCCAAGCCCAGTCCCTGTGTCGTCTTCCTCCTCGCCAGTAGGAGCAGGAGGTGGCCGCCGCGACGCCCGGCGCCTCCACGCAGCTCCCTGCTTGCCTGGCCGCCGCTTCGCGCTTGCACGCACGGGGATAACCTCCCCGAGCACAACCCTATCCATTCCCGCGAGCCATTCCTCCCCTCTCCTCTCGGTTCCTTCCTCCCCTTCTGCCGCCATTGACAGGAGGTCGAGCTCGAGCTGCCCGTGCCTCTGGCCACTAGTTCTTCCCCCCGAGTGCTCCAATCACTCCGCCTCGATGAGCTGGACATCCGTGCAGAAGTAGAAGTCCCCCCGAACCCTGCAACGCCCACGGCACCGTCGTCTTCAAGCTTCGGCCGCCGGCGAGCTTCGTTCGATTCGTCGCCCACAGCGCCGCCCCGAGCCGTCTAAGCCCTCCACTGCACTCCCCGTGAGATTGCGATCATTTCCCCTCTTCTTCCCCTCGGTTTCGTGCCCCCTAGCCACTGGACCGACGAGCCCGAGCTCCGGCCGTCGCCTCCGCTCGTCGCCGGTGACCTCCGGTCCTCCCCAGCCCTTCCTGAGGCCAGTACTGGATGAGGCCGAGCCTGGGGATCCTCCGAGTGCTCTCGGCTCTCGATCCCGAGCACTACAGCCATCTCCGGCGACACTCCGGCACAGATCCGTCGCGGATCTGGTCGCCGCCGGTCAGTCTCCGACAGGGGATGACCTCGCCTCACTAATCCATGTTTTAAACGCTAATTAGCCACTGACCAGTGGGCCCCAGGCCAAGTCAAACGCAATCAGGGGCTGGTCAGCGCGGGATTATCCCTGTGAGGCTGACTAGTGGGTCCCCCCTATTGGGTTTGACCTGATCAGGTCAGCCGAGGGTTGACGCCATGATGACGTGGGGCTGACGCAATAAGTGCATTTTCTGATTTAAAAGAATTCCAGAAAATGCCCAAAACTTCTAAAAATCATAGAAATTAATCTGTAACTCCAATGAAAATAATTTATATATGAAAAAGTATTAAAAAATCCAAGGAATCTGAATATGTCATTTTCAAACATGTTTGAAAATTTTACCGGACCAAACATGTAGAATAATGAATAGGTTAAATTAAATAAATGCTTTGGAGTTGGAATTTGAAAATCATTTGAATTCCACTTCAAATGCTATGATCAAACATTGTTCAATCACTACCAGCAACTTAACATATCTTTCCCATGCATGTTAAAAACAAGTTGATCTGAGAATCAGGTCGAATCAATTAAAGAGGTATTCGAGAATACCTCGTTTGAAGTGATATTGAATCTGATCCAAATCAACTTCAAACCTAATAAATGATAGCTACATTAACATACCACGTTGCATCCTCATGCCATGCTCATGCATAATTTTGTTGCCATTTCTTTCGGTAGGCTCCGCTCCTCCGGATTCCACTGAATATCCGACTAACGGATATTGTCCCTCCTCTGAGCAACAAGGCAAGCAACCATTTTGATCATCCCGATAAATCCCATGTTCTCGCTCCTGCACTTACTTATTGCATTAGGATCAAATGCTTTTGCCACATTAGTTGAACCCACTTCCTTTGCATGACATGTCTTTGTCACAGTAAATAGCTGAACCTTGCAACCTAGCATACCTGGTAGATGCTTGAGCCATGATGTGCCTTATCCTGCTATGCATGCTATGCTTAGAGTTGTGTATGGTCTGTCATCTGGGAGATGAACAGAATTGTGAGAATGTGTTCAGTAAGTAAAGGTTGTGTGTTGAACCTGATTTGGTAAAGGTACCGGTGAAAGGCTATGTAGGAGTACATGGCGGGTTGTTTCATTGGAACCGTTCCTAGGAACTGAGTTCCGTGTATGTAATCCAAGACGAGATACTACCACATGCTGGGCCCTGAAATATGACCCTGTTCGACTTATTAATCGCTTAGTACTCGGTCCAGGAGTTGCAAGTAGTTTCTGGTGTTTATAGTCATGCTGGAGGCCGTGCATAGCGCTCACCTGAGAGGTGGGCCGTGATGCGGTAGGCAGTGGCACGGTGTACCAAGTGGCACCCGGATGGTGGGCTTGGGAACCCTGCGCACATCGTTTGGGGCCGTGGCGGAAACCTCAGCCGGACTTTCGTGCGGGTTACCCTCAGATAGGCGATAGACCTGGACTAAGTATTGGTGTGGTTAACGGTCGTGGCCGACTCCCTCGCTGGGCTTCCGCTTGAAGGTTGCCGAGGTGCATGACGTGCACATGGCGATAAGTGGCGAGAGTGTGCGTGAAGAAGTACACCCCTGCAGGGTTATGATCTATTCGAATAGCCGCGTACGCGGATATGGACTACTTGGAGACATATGTTGTTCATAGATAACTTTAATGGCTACTCATAAAATTGTCAAGATAAGCGTGAGTGTCGTGGACGGCATTTCCGTATGGAGACGGAATGATTCCACGATGGAGTATTGTTGTGGTGTTAGTGGACTCGTGTGCGAGAAATCAAGTTGTCAAAATTATTTAAAAATGCAAGTTGTCTAGCCACGAGTCAAATGCTGGCTTTCCGCATGAAACCCCACAATTCCTTATTGATACATTGCATGAGTAGATAGTTATCCTAAAGTCTTGGTGAGTACTCTTGTACTCATGTTTGCTTAATAATTTTTTGCAGAGGTTGTTAATGACCCTAATGGAGGGTTCTGTTGGGGAACGTCGCATGGGAAACAAAAATTTTCCTACGCGCACGAAGACCTATCATGGTGATGTCCATCTACGAGAGGGGATGAGTGATCTACGTACCCTTGTAGATCGTACAGCAGAAGCGTTTAGAGAACACGGTTGATGTAGTGGAACGTCCTCACGTCCCTCGATCCGCCCCGCGAACAATCCCGCGATCAGTCCCACGATCTAGTACCGAACGGACGGCACCTCCGCGTTCAGCACACGTACAGCTCGACGATGATCTCGGCCTTCTTGATCCAGCAAGAGAGACGGAGAGGTAGAAGAATTCTCCGGCAGCGTGACGGCGCTCCGGAGGTTGGTGATGACCTTGTCTCAGCAGGGCTCCGCCCGAGCTCTGCAGAAACGCGATCTAGAGGAAAAACTATGGAGGTATGTGGTCGGGCAGCCGTGAGAAAATCGTCTCAAATCTGCCCTAAAAGCTCCATATATATAGGAGGAGGGAGGGGGACCTTGCCTTGGGGTCCAAGGGACCCTCAAGGGGTCGGCCGAGCCAAGGGGGGGAGGACTCCCCCCCCCAAACCGAGTTGGACTTGGTTTGGTGGGAGGAGTCCCCCTCCCTTCCCACTTCCTCCCTCTTTTTTTTTCTTTTCCTTTGATTTCTTTTTCTTGGCGCATAGGCCCCCTTGGGGCTGTCCCACCAGCCCACTAAGGGCTGGTGTGTCTCCCCAAAGCCTATGGGCTTCCCCGGGGTGGGTTGCCCCCCCCGGTGAACTCCCGGAACCCATTCGTCATTCCCGGTAACTCCGAAAACCTTCCGGTAATCAAATGAGGTCATCCTATATATCAATCTTCGTTTCCGGACAATTCTGGAAACCCTCGTGACGTCCGTGATCTCATCCGGGACTCCGAACAACATTTGGTAACCAACCATATAACTCAAATACGCATAAAACAACGTCGAACCTTAAGTGTGCAGACCCTGCGGGTTCGAGAACTATGTAGACATGACCCGAGAGACTCCTCGGTCAATATCCAATAGCGGGACCTGGATGCCCATATTGGATCCTACATATTCTACGAAGATCTTATCGTTTGAACCTCAGTGCCAAGGATTCGTATAATCCCGTATGTCATTCCCTTTGTCCTTCGGTATGTTACTTGCCCGAGATTCGATCGTCAGTATCCGCATACCTATTTCAATCTCGTTTACCGGCAAGTCTCTTTACTCGTTCCGTAATACAAGATCCCGCAACTTACACTAAGTTACATTGCTTGCAAGGCTTGTGTGTGATGTTGTATTACCGAGTGGGCCCCGAGATACCTCTCCGTCACACGGAGTGACAAATCCCAGTCTTGATCCATACTAACTCAACCAACACCTTCGGAGATACCTGTAGAGTATATTTATAGTCACCCAGTTACGTTGCGACGTTTGATACACACAAAGCATTCCTCCGGTGTCAGTGAGTTATATGATCTCATGGTCATAGGAATAAATACTTGACACGCAGAAAACAGCAGCAACAAAATGACACGATCAACATGTTACGTCTATTAGTTTGGGTCTAGTCCATCACATGATTCTCCTAATGATGTGATCTCGTTATCAAGTGACAACACTTGCCTATGGCCAGGAAATCTTGACCATCTTTGATCAACGAGCTAGTCAACTAGAGGCTTACTAGGGACAGTGTTTTGTCTATGTATCCACACAAGTACTGTGTTTCCAATCAATACAATTATAGCATGGATAATAAACGATTATCATGAACTAAGAAATATAATAATAACTAATTTATTATTGCCTCTAGGGCATATTTCCAACAGTCTCCCACTTGCACTAGAGTCAATAATCTAGTTCACATCACCATGTGATTCCAACGAATCCAACACCCATATAGTTATGGGGTCTGATCACGTCTTGCTCGTGAGAGAGGTTTTAGTCAACGGTTCTGAAACTTTCAGATCCGTGCGTTCTTTACAAATCTTTATGTCATCTTATAGATGCTGCTACTACGTGCTATTCGGAAAAGCTCCAAATATCTACTCTACTATACGAATCCGTTTCACTACTCATAGTTATTCGGATTAGTGTCAAAGCTTGCATTGACGTAACGCTTTACGACAAACTCTTTAACCACCTCCATAATCGAGAAAAATTCCTTAGTCCATTAGTTACTAAGGATAAATTTCGACCGCTGCTAGTGATTCAATCATGGATCACTCTCTGTACCTCTCAACCTACTTTGAGTCAAGGCACACATCAGGTGCGGTACACAGCATGACATACTTTAGATTCTACGGCTAAGGCATAGAAGATGACCTTCGTCTATTCTCTTTATTCTGCTGGGGTCGGGTTTTGAGTCTTACTCAAATTCACACCTCACAACGCAACCAAGAACTCCTTCTTTGCTGATCCATTTTGAACTCCTTCAAAAACTTGTCAAGGCATGCATCTTGTTGAAACTTCCATTAAGTGCCTTTGATCTATCTCCATAGATCTTTGATGCTCAACGTTCAAGTAGCGCAATCCAGGTATTCCTTTGAAAAACTCCTTTCAAACAACCTTGTATGCTTTACAAAAATTCTACATTACTTCTGATCCACAATATGTCAACCACATATTCTTATCAGAAATTCTATAGTGCTCCCACTCACTTCTTTGGAAATACAAGTTTCTCACAAACTTTGTACAAACCCAAAATCTTTGATCATCTCATCAAAGTGTATATTCCAACTCCGAGATGCTTGCACCGGTCCATTCAAGGATCGCTGGAGCTTGCATACTTGCTAGTATCTTTAGGATCGACAAAACCTCATGGTTGTATCTCATACAATGTTTGCTCAAGGAAACCATCGAGGAAACAATGTTTTGACATCCTACATGCAATATTTCATAAATAATGCAGCAACTACTAACATAATTCTAACAGACTTTTAGCATCGCTACGAGTGAGAAAGTCTCATCATAGTCAACTGTTTGATCTTGTCGGAAACATCTTTGCGACAAGTCGAGCTTTTCTTAATAGTGATTTATCACCATCATCGTCTGTCTTCCTTTAAAGATCCATCTTTACTCAATAGTCCTATGACTATCAAGTAATTCTTACAAAGTCTACACTTTGTTTTCATCCATGGATTCTCTCTCGGATTTCATGGCTTCCAGCCATTTGTCGGAATCTGGGCCCACCATCGCTTTCTCCATAACTCGTAGATTCACTGTTGCTCAACAACATGACCTCTAAGACAGGGTTACCGTACTACTCTGCAGCAGTACGCGACCTTATCGACCTACGAGGTTTGTAGTAACTTGATTCGAAGCTCAATGATCACCATCATCAGCTTCCACTTCAATTGGTGTAGGCGCCACAGGAACAACTTCCTGCGCCCTGCTACACACTGGTTGAAGTGATGGTTCAATAACCTCATCAAGTTCTACTACCCTCCCACTCAATTCTTTCGAGAGAAACCTTTCCTCGAGAAAGGATCCGTTTCTAGAAAACAAACACTTTGCTTTCGGATCTGAGATAGGAGATGTACCCAACTGTTTTGGATATCCTATGAAGATGCATTTATCCGCTTTGGGTTCGAGCTTATCAGACTGAAACTTTTTCACATAAGTGTCGAAGCCCCAAACTTTCAAGAAACGACAGTTTAGATTTCTCTAAACCTCAGTCTATACTGTGTCATCTCAACGGAAATACGTGGTGCCCTATTTAAAGTGAATGCGGTTGTCTCTAATGCATAACCCATAAATGATAGTGGTAATTCGATAAGAGACATCTTAGTATGCACCGTACCAAATAGTGCGTGGCTATGATGTTCACACACATCATCACACTATGATGTTCCAGGTGGCATGAACTGCGAAACAATTTCCACATTGTCTTAACTGCGTACCAAAACTCGTAACTCAGATATTCATTTCTATGATCATATCGTAGACAGTTTATCCTCTTGTTACGACGAACTTCACTCCGAAACAGAATTGAACTTTTCAATATTTCAGACTTGTGATTCATTAAGTAAATACTCTAGTATCTACTCAAATCATCATTGAAGTAAGAACATAATGATATCCACTGCGTGCCTCAGCACCCATTGGACTGCATACATCAAAATGTATCACTTCCAACAAGTTACTATCTTGTTTCATCTCAATGAAAACAAGGCCTTGCTCATGTGGTATGATTTGCATGCCACTAGTGATTCGAAATCAGGTGAGTACAAAGATCCATCAGCATGGAGCCTCTTCATGCAATTTATACTAACATGACTCAAGTGGTAGTGCCACAAGTAAGTGGTACTATCATCATTAACTCGTATCTTTTGGCACCAATATCATGAACATGTGTAACACTATGATCGAGATTCAATAAACCATTGAAGGTGAATATTCAAGAAAACAGAGTAACCATTATTCTCCTTAAATGAATAATCGTATTGCAATAAACACGATCAATCATGTTCATGCTTAACGCAAGCACCAAATAACAATTATTTAGGTTTAACACCAATCCCGATGGTAGAGGGAGCGTGCGACGTTTGATCATATCAACGTTGGAAACACTTCCAACACGTATCGTCACCTCGCCTTTAGCTAGTCTCCGTTTATGCCGTAGCTATCATTTCGTGTTACTAATCACTTAGCAACCGAACCGGTATCCAATACCCTCATGCTACTAGGAGTACTAGTAAAGTACACATCAACATCATGTATATCAAATACACTTCTTTCGACTTTTGCCAGCCTTCTTATCTACCAAGTATCTAGAGTTGCTCCGCCTCAGTGACTGTTCCCCTCATTACAGAAGCACATAGTCTCGGGTTTTGGGTTTAATCTTGGGTCTCTTCATTAGTGTAGCAACTGTTTTGCCGTTTCACGAAGTATCCCTTCTAGCCCTTGCCTTTCTTGAAACTTAGTGGTTTTACAAACCATCAACTATTGACGCTCCTTCTTGATTTCTACTTTCGCAGTGTCAAACATCGCGAATCGCTCAAGGATCATTGTATCTATCCTTGATATGTTATAGTTCATCACGAAGCTCTCACAGCTTGGTGGCAGTGACTTTGGAGAACCATCACTATCTCATCTGGAAGATTAACTCCCACTTGATTCAAGTGATTGTCGTACTCAGACAATCTGAGCACACGCTCAACGATTGAGCTTTTCTCCTTTACTTTGTGGACAAAGAATCTTGTTGGAGGTCTTGTACCTCTTAACAAGGGCACAAGCATGAAATCACAATTTCATCTCTTTAGAACATCACTTATGTTCCGCGACGTTTCAAAACGTTTTCGGCGCCTTGCTTCTAAGCCATTAAGTATTTTGCACTGAACTATCGTGTAGTCATCAGAAACGTATATGTCGGATGTTCACAACATCCACAGATGACGCTCGAGGTGCAGCACACCGAGTGGTGCATTAAGGACATAAGCCTTCTGCGCAGCAATGAGGACAATCCTCGGTTTTACAGACTTAGTCTGCAAAGTTTGCTACTATCAATTTTCAACTAAATTTTCTCTAGGAACATATAAAAACAGCAGAGCTATAGCGCAAGCTACATCGTAATTCGCAAAGACCATTAGACTATGTTCATGATAATTAGTTCAATTAATCATATTACTTAAGAACTCCCACTCAAAAAGTACATCTCTCTAGTCATTTGAGTGGTACATGATCCAAATCCACTATCTCAAGTCCGATCATCACGTGAGTCGAGAATAGTTTCAGTGGTAAGCATCTCTATGCTAATCATATCAACTATATGATTCATGCTCGACCTTTCGGTCTCATGTGTTCCGAGGCCATGTCTGCACATGCTAGGCTCGTCAAGCTTAACCCGAGTGTTCCGCGTGCGCAACTATTTTGCACCCGTTGTATGTGAACGTTGAGTCTATCACACCCGATCATCACGTGGTGTCTCGAAACGACGAACTGTAGCAACGGTGCACAGTCGGGGAGAACACAATTTCGTCTTGAAATTTTAGTGAGAGATCACCTCATAATTCTACCGTCGTTCTAAGCAAAATAAGGTGCATAAAAGGATTAACATCACATGCAATTCATAAGTGACATGATATGGCCATCATCATGCGCTTCTTGATCTCCATCACCAAAGCACCGGCACGATCTCCTTGTCACCGGCGCCACGCCATGATCATCCATCAACGTGTTGCCATCGGGGTTGTCGTGCTACTTATGCTATTACTACTAAAGCTACATCCTAGCAAAATAGTAAACGCATCTACAAGCACATATGTTAGTATAAAGACAACCCTATGGCTCCTGCCGGTTGCCGTACCATCGACGTGCAAGTCGATATTTCTATTACAACATGATCATCTCATACATCCAATATATCAAATCACATCGTTGGCCATATCACATCACAATCATACCCTGCAAAAACAAGTTAGACGTCCTCTAATTTTGTTGTTGCATGTTTTACGTGGTGACCAAGGGTATCTAGTAGGATCGCATCTTACTTACGCAAACACCACAACGGAGATATATGAGTTGCTATTTAACCTCATCCAAGGACCTCCTCGGTCAAATCCGATTCAACTAAGGTTGGAGAAACCGTCACTTGCCAGTCATCTTTGAGCAAAGGGGGTTACTCGTAACGATGAAACCAGTCTCTCGTAAGCGTACGAGTAATGTCGGTCCAAGCCGCTTCAATCCAACAATACCGCGGAATCAAGAAAAGACTAAGGAGGGCAGCAAAACGCACATCACCGCCCACAAAAACTTTTGTTTTCTACTCGAGAAGACATCTACGCATGAACCTAGCTCATGATGCCACTGTTGGGGAACGTCGCATGGGAAACAAAAATTTTCCTACGCGCACGAAGACCTATCATGGTGATGTCCATCTACGAGAGGGGATGAGTGATCTACGTACCCTTGTAGATCGTACAGCAGAAGCGTTTAGAGAACGCGGTTGATGTAGTGGAACGTCCTCACGTCCCTCGATCCGCCCCGCGAACAATCCCGCGATCAGTCCCACGATCTAGTACCGAACGGACGACACCTCCGCGTTCAGCACACGTACAGCTCGACGATGATCTCGGCCTTCTTGATCCAGCAAGAGAGACGGAGAGGTAGAAGAGTTCTCCGGCAGCGTGAGGCGCTCCGGAGGTTGGTGATGACCTTGTCTCAGCAGGGCTCCGCCCGAGCTCTGCAGAAACGCGATCTAGAGGAAAAACTATGGAGGTATGTGGTCGGGCAGCCGTGAGAAAATCGTCTCAAATCTGCCCTAAAAGCTCCATATATATAGGAGGAGGGAGGGGGACCTTGCCTTGGGGTCCAAGGGACCCTCAAGGGGTCGGCCGATCCAAGGGGGGGAGGACTCCCCCCCCAAACCGAGTTGGACTTGGTTTGGTGGGAGGAGTCCCCCTCCCTTCCCACTTCCTCCCTCTTTTTTTTTCTTTTCCTTTGATTTCTTTTTCTTGGCGCATAGGCCCCCTTGGGGCTGTCCCACCAGCCCACTAAGGGCTGGTGTGTCTCCCCAAAGCCTATGGGCTTCCCCGGGGTGGGTTGCCCCCCCGGTGAACTCCCGGAACCCATTCGTCATTCCCGGTACATTCCCGGTAACTCCGAAAACCTTCCGGTAATCAAATGAGGTCATCCTATATATCAATCTTCGTTTCCGGACCATTCCGGAAACCCTCGTGATGTCCGTGATCTCATCCGGGACTCCGAACAACATTCGGTAACCAACCATATAACTCAAATACGCATAAAACAACGTCGAACCTTAAGTGTGCAGACCCTGCGGGTTCGAGAACTATGTAGACATGACCCGAGAGACTCCTCGGTCAATATCCAATAGCGGGACCTGGATGCCCATATTGGATCCTACATATTCTACGAAGATCTTATCGTTTGAACCTCAGTGCCAAGGATTCGTATAATCCCGTATGTCATTCCCTTTGTCCTTCGGTATGTTACTTGCCCGAGATTCGATCGTCAGTATCCGCATACCTATTTCAATCTCGTTTACCGGCAAGTCTCTTTACTCGTTCCGTAATACAAGATCCCGCAACTTACACTAAGTTACATTGCTTGCAAGGCTTGTGTGTGATGTTGTATTACCGAGTGGGCCCCGAGATACCTCTCCGTCACACGGAGTGACAAATCCCAGTCTTGATCCATACTAACTCAACCAACACCTTCGGAGATACCTGTAGAGTATCTTTATAGTCACCCAGTTACGTTGCGACGTTTGATACACACAAAGCATTCCTCCGGTGTCAGTGAGTTATATGATCTCATGGTCATAGGAATAAATACTTGACACGCAGAAAACAGTAGCAACAAAATGACACGATCAACATGCTACGTCTATTAGTTTGGGTCTAGTCCATCACATGATTCTCCTAATGATGTGATCTCGTTATCAAGTGACAACACTTGCCTATGGCCAGGAAACCTTGACCATCTTTGATCAACGAGCTAGTCAACTAGAGGCTTACTAGGGACAGTGTTTTGTCTATGTATCCACACAAGTACTGTGTTTCCAATCAATACAATTATAGCATGGATAATAAACGATTATCATGAACTAAGAAATATAATAATAACTAATTTATTATTGCCTCTGTGGCATATTTCCAACAGGTTCTTCCTAGACATTGACGACGACGAGTAGGTGGTATCCCAGCTACGATCTGGCCCTAGGGTGGGTCTGTAGTATAGTCAGGCCATGTGCCTTCTAGTTTCATTTGTCTGTACTCAGACAGTTCATCTACTTCCGCTGGCTTGTAACTTGAATGACTCTTATGATGGGTCATGAGACCCTACTGTGTAATATTATGTGTGAGGCTCTTCCGAGCCGTTTAAATAAAACTTGTATGTTTATGGTTATGTTGTGATGCCATCGATGTATCTATACATATCAGTATGCCATGCGTACGTGTGTCATACTTGATATGTATGGGGTTCGATTACCTAGTCGTAGGCTTCAGTAGCATTCCTTACAGGGAAATGCCCCTTTGTGATCCAACGAGCCATGGTAGTTCGCTACTGCTCCGGACACATTGGTTGACCGGCATGTGTCCTTCTTAGCTGCTGTGTTTGTCCCCTGTGGGGAAATGTCACGCGATGTAATGGAGTCCTTGTAGCTTGCTACGACTCGTCTACATTCGTTGATGGCCGACACCTGCTTTGCTTGGTCATGTATGCATGTCCCTGTGCGGAACTGCCGCTTTGGTATATGACTAGACATGTCGATCCGGGTTCTCTGTCACTGGATTGCTAGCGACACAATTGCATACGCGAGTCAAAAGGCGCAAACGGTCCCGGCTAAGGTAAGGCTACAGCCGTGGGGATAACCGTGCGTGAGACCGCAAAGAGATGCGATGTGTTACAGGCTGGATTCCTATGACTTAGGATCGGGGTGCCGACAAAGTCTACATACGAAGCAAAATAAGTGAATCTACACTCTAAAGTATGTCTATATACATCCGTATGTAGTCCATTAATAAAATCTCTTTAAAGACTTATATTTAGGAATGGAGGGAGTACATGCTGCATACATCACATCATGTCAACGGAAGGCCTAGATAACGGCCTTCAGGTAGCTCGGTCTCCAAAACGCTTCACTCGTACGAAGGCTACATATAATACAGTCTAACAACCTTCCTCAATCTTAACTATGGCCTCTGGTACAAAGTAAGTTAGGAGTGCGTCTGCAACCTACAAACTATGACTATGAAAAAGACGTACGCCGGTAGACCTACACGAAGCTGCACGGGGGCGGAGGACGACGGCGAGTCGGTCCGGCCGTGGCACAGACCTCTTCCAAAGGTTTGTCTCAACATACTAACTATTTCAGATTTTGCATACATCCTGCTGCGTGGCATGTAGTTCAAAAAAGAAGAAGAAACGTCCGCCGCCGGGGGAGGCCGCTCCAGCGTCGGCAATCTCAATCTCAAAGATCCGATCGAGGCGTTTGACTTTGTTGCTGGGCCCAACTGGGCTGCCCAAAGCTGACACAGTCGTGGGTCCTGAAGTGAATGGGTATGTGGCCCATCTCGGAGCCCAAACTGGCAGCGAAGGAGTGATTTCTAGCGATACGGTGTCCTCGTGCGAACAGACTCGTTCAGATCGTGCTTCCGCCTCCTCTAGGGCCAACCGCCGGAACAAGTCGGGCTACCGTCGACTGGGACGAGGCAGGGCGGCTCGGATCCCACCTCTGTTGAGATCGGTCATGGCGGGGAGAGGACAGCAACCCCCCAATGCGCCGGCTGGGAAGGGTACCAACGGAGGACTGGGTTGGGGTGATGGTCAGCCGGCTGCTCGAGGGCGCGGAAGCTACGTCAGAGGTCGTGGGCACACGCAGACTGCCGGAAGGGGCTTTGCCGTAGGCCGATGGGGAGATGATGGATATAACGTATATGGTCATGGGGTACACCGGGGCTCGTCTTCGACCGGTGGAGGGCGCGGCGACGGCGCCAACTGGTTCGACGGCCCCCTGGCCAGTTTGTCGAAGGAGCCTCCGGTCCAAATAACAGAAACCGGCCGACTTACCGTGCCAATCACATGGGGTGGGGCGCCGGACGTCGGCCGCGAGGGCCTAACCCATCGCGTGTTGATCCACCGGTGCTGCCTATAGACGATGCGGGTCAAGTTCATGCAAAAACAATGAATGTCGTGAGCAAAGGGGCACTTTCTGCTACTGCACTTGAGATGGTGCGTGACCGTGGTCGAGGTGCCAGCCGCGTCGACGGTTCCTACTCGAGGTGCTACGACAGATAAAGCCAACGACAAGTCGGAAGGTGAGAGAGCTACCAAGTGGGCTTGGAAGAAGGAGAAGATGACATGTTACCATTGCGGTGGACAAGGACACTTTGTGGTCGAATGCACGGTTGAGCTGTGTGACATCTGCCGCAAGCCCAAGCATGAAATGGGCGACTGTCCTTTACTTTCAAAGCCGAAGCCGGTTGTCACCATGTATGGGGCATTGTTGCTCGGAGCTTATGTTTTTCGAGTCAGCTTTGGCAGTCACGCAAGTACCAGAAAGCAACAAGACTGGAGTCGTTAAGGTTACTCGTGGTACAATGACCATCGAACAAATTGTACAGTGTCTACGTGAGCTGGTCTCTGCTTCTTTCCAATGGGACCCCATCAAACTTAACGAACAGATGTTCAGAGTCGAGTTTCCTACTAAGGAGGATCTTGCCAGGTTGCTTAAGTTTGGAATGAGTCGTGTTCCAAACAACACATGCGTCCTCGAGTTTGATGCATGGACACAGAAGGATCCTGAAGGAACTCCTCTTATGCAGCTTTGGGTGCGGTTTAATGGAGCTCCTCGTCGGGCTATAGAAGATTTCTTGGTTACCTGGAGCCTTGGATCGTTGATTGGTAAGACTGAGAAGGTTGGCATGCCTTTTACACGAGCGCAGGGAATCACTCATCTCCTTGTTTCTGTGATCAGCGTTGAGCATATTCGTGAGACCGTCAGATGGACGTATGATGGCAGGGGTTTTTCCCTTGATATTGAGCTAGAGGAGAGTGAGGATTTCCACGAGATGGGTAAGGAGGTTGACATGGACACGGACGAGGGACATGAAGATAAAGTAAACTTGGACAAGGGGACGGAGCCGAGAGATGGTTCTGACAGAGGCTCATTATCTGCTGACAAACCAGAGGAGAATGCTACCATGAAGCAGTCCCTTGGTTCGTCATTTTCATATCAGTTGACATTTGGATCCTTCGGGTCTTCATCGGCGCCTTCCAAACTCTGGGGTGCCAGGGCTGACAGTGATGACCCGGCGGAGCATGAGCTGCCGGCGCTATCACCGGTGGAGTCATCGAGAGGTGGTAGCACACCTCTATCATGGACACAGGGTACTACTGGCAGGCATGCCATAGTTGGAGTGGACTCACCAGCACATGCCGACCAGGGAGCTGCCGTTTCGACCGGGACACGGTCTGCAGGTCGCGGAATTTAGCTGCACCGTTGTCTCCGGTTGCTTCTGGAGTCGATGTAGATTTAGTTGCAACGACGGGTGTGCTCATGCCCAGCTTACCGCATGCAGCCAGGGTAGGCAGCAGCGGTACTTCATCTGCTACGGTACTCTCTTCCGCGAGCCCGCTGCAGGAGCCGGCTAGGGCTGCGCTGTCTGCAGATGGTGAGAGGGCACGGGATGGGTCGGTTAAACCGACTGGCCTCACCATGACAGAGATTGATGGTGGCGTTTCGGATGGCTAGACTAGGCTCATGGCAGGAGGTCATAGCACGTCGGGGCCCTCCACTCAGGAGGTGATCGAGTTTGGAGGCATTCCAGACCCGGCAACACATGCTAGGCGATCGAGTGCTCGTCTGCAAGCCCAAACAGATGTTGACGAGCTACAGTTGGGCCGTGCTATGCGCGCGGCTAAGCTTCGCGACATGGAGACTTCTTCAGGTATGTCTATTGATGAGAGTTGTTCAATTTTGCATTTTTCTGAAGATGATATAATTAGAAACGCCACCGAGATTGGGCTATCTTTTGGTAGTAATGGGCAGGAGATATCTAGATCGGTAAATGACTTGTTAGACTTAGAGGCAGAGAGGGCAATTGAGATGGTGAGAAAAATTGCAGCCGTAAAACCTATGAATGATTCTGGTATAAATGCATTGGGGTTGGGAGCTTTAGAGCATTTGTGTGAGGATCTTGCACCACCCCCTTTTGCTTGAAGACACAAATGATATCGTTCAGGAGGGGTATGAGGCTCGTCCACAAACGAATGCTAACGCATAAGAGTTGAACGGTTATGTGAACCAGTCGGATGTTCAGGATAGGCCAAAAAGAACCTGGAAGAGAAAAGTCTATCCTGTTTCAGCTGTGCATCGTAGTGCTAGATTTAAAACGGCTAAGAAATTTCATGATGAACGATGAAAGGAATATTCTGGAATAGCAGAGGTCTAGCAGACTTGGTTAAAAGAAGATTCCTAGTTGAAACAACTATTGAACACAAATTAGATTTCATTGCATTGTTGGAAACTGGAAGAGATAACTATACAACGCAGTTTTTAAACACGCTGTCTGGAGGTTCTGAATTTGACTGACATTGTCTACCTCTAAGAGGAAGATCCGGTGGGATCTTGCTTGGGGTCCGGTGCAAGACACTACAAGTACGAAACATGGTGTATGGGGACTTTCAGTTAAATTTAGAGTTCACTCCAAAGATGATGGGTTCCAATGGGCACTCGTAGCTGTGTACAGGGCGGCCCAACTTGAGTTCAAGAGAGATTTCTTGATTGACCTTATCCGAATTAGCAGGGATGAGAGACTGCCGATTTTAGTAGGGGGCGCTTTTAATATAATCTGAAGGCGGGATGAGAAAAACAATGATAACTTTGAGGGCAGATGGTCATTTATGTTTAATTCAATCATCGAGAGCCTTAATTTGCGGGAGATTGAGCTATCAGGGAGAAAGTTTACTTAGGCGAACTCTTTACCTAACCCAACTTTTGAGAAGTTGGACCGGGTTCTCACGAGTGTGGAATGGGAGCAGAAATTCCCTCTTATCACAGTTCGAGCGTTACCAAGAGCTATCTCCGATCATACCCCATTGTTTGTAGACTCAGGAGAAGCAAGACACGTGGGAAATAAAAACCTTTTCTTTCGAATTGGGATGGTTTGAAAGAGAGGGGTTTGTGGACCTCATAGCTAGAGAATGGGCTATGTGCATGGAAGGTGATTCGAATGTTGACAGGTGGCAAAATAAGATAAGACACCTGAGGCAATTCTTAAGGGGATGGGCAAAGGATGATAGTGGAATTTATAAGAAAGAGAAACAAAGGCTTCTCAAACTTATAAACACGCTAGACATAAAAGCCGAACAAACGTTATTAGATGACAATGAGAGGTCACTGAAAACGGAGGCTGAACTAAAGCTCAAACAATTACTCAAAGAGGAGGAGTTGAAATGGGCACTTAGAGCGAAAGTCCGCCAAGTGGTACAAGGAGATGACAACACACAATATTTCCATCTGATAGCTAATGGAAAGCATAGGAATAAAAAATTATCCAGCTAGAACAAGATGAGGGTACAATTGTGGGACATGAGAATCTCAAACTGTATATATCTGAATACTATAAAAAAAATATTCGGGGCTCCCGTTGATAATTTTGTATCCATGGATGAGCATATGGTCGGTGACATACCTCAGTTCGGGACAGACGAGAATGAGGTATTATCCTCACCTTTTACGAAGAAAGAGGTATTTGAAGCTATATCACAAATGAAAAATAATAAGGCACCAGGCCCAGACGGGTTTCTGGCTAAGTTTTCCAAGAGATGGTGGCACATTATCAAAGGTGATTTGTTACCTATGTTCCAAGACTTATTCAACAGAAACCTGCAGTTATTCCATCTTAATTTTGGGACAGTGACACTGTTGCCAAAGAAGGAAGGAGCGGTGCGTATAGAACAGTTTAGACCTATTTTCCTTCTGAATGTCAGCTTCAAGATTTTCACAAAGGTAGGAATGAATAGGTTGACGAAGATTGCACATGAGGTGGTGCAACCTAGTCAAACAACTTTCATGCTGGGCATGAACATACTGGAAGGTGTGGTAGTCCTTCATGAAACACTGCATGAAATTCATTCGAAGAAACTAGATGGGGTAATCTTCAAGGTGGATTTCGAGAAGGCCTATGATAAGGTCAACTGGCCTTTCTTACAACAGTTATTACGTATGAAGGGATTCGATGAAATATGGAGAAGACATATTGAATCCTTTGTACAAAAAGGGAGTGTTGGGATTAAAATCAATGATGACATTGGCCATTTTTTCCAAACACTCAAAGGTCTCAGGCAGGGAGATCCAATGTCACCTATCCTATTTAACATAGTTATTGATATGCTAGCAATCCTAATAGGAAGGGCTAAACATGAAGGCCGTGTAGGTGGACTCGTGCTGCATCTGGTGGATGGTGGTGTCTCCATTCTGCAATATGCTGATGATACTATCATGTTCTTGGAACATGATATAGCAAAAGCTCGAAATATGAAACTCATACTTTGCCTATTTGAACAATTGTCAGGTTTGAAAATTAATTTTCATAAGAGTGAGCGGTTTTGCTTTGGGAAAGCCAAAGACGAACAAAACGCTTATAAACAATTGTTCGGATGTGAACTGAGATTCACCATCAGAAACTTTCCAACAGTGAGTGGAAATGCATCAAAGATCGGTTTGAGAAAAAGTTAAGCTGCTGGAAGGGCAAGCTGTTATCTTATAGGGGAAGATTAATTCTGATAAACTCGGTACTGACAAGTATGCCGATGTTCCTCCTATCCTTCTTTGAGGTACCAGTAGGGGTACACAAAAGGTTGGATTTTTATCGATCAAGATTCTTTTGGCAGAGTGATGAGGACATAAAGAAATACAGGTTAGCCAAATGGGATATTATTTGTAGACCTAAAGACCAGGGAGGTCTGGGGATGGAGAATTTAGAGGTAAAGATAGATGTTTGCTCAGCAAGTGGTTGTTCAGACTTCCTGTAGAGACAGAGGGTATGTGGGTACAAATTTTGCATAATAAATACCTACATTCTAAAACCTCAGCTCAGGTAAATGTCAGACCAAATGACTCACCATTCTGGAAAGAAGTAAGGTCAACCTTTTTCCAGAGGACTAAATTTATTATCAGAAATGGTGAGGGGACGAGATTCTGGGAGGATACGTGGTTGGGGGACATGCCTCTAGGTATTGAGTATCCAACCCTATACAATATAGTGCAACGTAAGGATGCATATGTTGCCACAATTCTACAGTCAAATCCTCTAAACATCCAATTCCGTAGAGCTTTAATTGGACAACGATGGGACGATTGGCTCCACTTGGTGAGGAGACTCATCGATGTACGTTATCACATGACCCTGATAGGGTGCATTGGAAGCTTACGAATAGTGGATTTTTTCCCGTCAAATCTATGTATCTCAATCTTATTGATATTACTACCATCCCCAAATCTCTGAATATTTGGAGGGTAAAGGTACCCTTAAGGGTCAAAGTATTCATGTGGTTTGTTCACAAGAAGGTGATTCCGACTAAGGATAATTTGGCTAAACGAAATTGGGGTGGCAGTACTAGATGCAGCTTCTGTGATAAACACGAGAACATTAAACACCTATTTCTCCATTGTCCACTTTCTAGAGTTCTATGGCAGACAATTCGTATAGCCTTTAACATTACGCCTCTGGATAGCATGGACACGTTATTTGGAACGTGGCTAGATGGAGTCGACAAAATGATTGCAAGACACATCCGTATAGGAGTTTGTGCACTTCTTTGGGCTAAATGGAATTGCAGGAATGATGTGGTTTTTAACAGACATATCAATACTCATTTTTTACAGGTATTACACAGAGCGGCGGCCTTGATCCGTACGTGGTCATTACTCACTCCTTCGGAAACCAGGGAGCCTTTGGTTACTGGGTCTACCCGATGGGAGACGATAGCGTGGGATATCTAGAACCGGTTTGGATGGCAGTCTAGTGATAGGATAGATGGTTAGGCATCTAGGCCTATTTTGCCGGTTGTGGCAGTTTTTGGTTTACTCTTACGTATTTACTGCTTTATCGGAGACTATGTTGAACCAAGATTCATTTGATTATCTTCAATAAAGGGGCCATATGCATCGTGCTGATGCAGAGGCCGGAGGTTACCCTCCTTTTCTAAAAAACAAATGAAAGAGGCTTCGTGAAGATGTCAATAAGTTGATATCTAGAGGAGATGAACTTGATGTGAAGTAGTTTCTGTGCAACGCGTTCCCTCAAAAAATGATAATCAACTTCGATGTGTATGGTGCGAGCATGAAAAACTGGATTAGATGACAGATATGTCGAACAAATGTTGTCACACCAAAGAATCGGCGGCTGAGCTTAAGAGACGCCCAACTCTCTCAATAAGGATTGTACCCATATGATATCAGTTGTGGCATTAACAACTGTCTTGTACTTAGCTTCAGTACTACTGCGAGACACCGTAGACTGTTTGCGAGCGTTCCAGGCGATCAAATTGGGACCAAGGAGGACTACATATCCCCCCGTGGATCGCCTGTCATCATGACACCCATCCCAATCCGCATCAAAGAAGGCTGAGATATCTCCAGAGGATGCAGGCTGAAGAAGTAATCCATACAAGGCAGTAAGACAGATGGAGCGTAGGATAAGCTTCACAACTGACCAATGTGAAGTCTGGGGAGCATGAAGATACTGGCATAGACGATTAACTGCAAAAGAGATGTCCGACCGAGTGATAGTCATGTGCTATACACCACCAACAATACTACAATACTGAGTGGCATCATCAGAAGTGAGACGATCCCCGTCAAGAAACGACAACCGATTAGTGACATCCATCGGAGTAGGAGCAAGCTTGCACTTCAGCATATCTGCTCGACGCAACAAGTCCAGGGAGTACTTGTGTTGTGTGAGAGTCAATCCAGCGAAGGACCGAGAGACTTCCAACCCAAGAAAATAATGCAAAGTTCCCAAGTCCTTGAGGGTAAACTCACCACTCAGAGCAGACAGGAGATGGTCAGCAGCAGCATCGGAGGAGCTAATGAGAATAATGTCATCAACATAGAGCATCAGATACATTGTCATCTCAGGTCGATGGAAGAGAAACAATGATGTGTCAGCAGTGGATGGAACAAAACCAAGAGCCCGAAGAGTGGAACCAAGCCGAGCATGCCATGCACGCGGAGTCTGCTTCAGCCCATAAAATACCTTTACCAGACGACACAGGTGACGAGGACGATCAGGATCAACAAACCCTGGGGGCTGGGGCATATAAACCTCCTCGTCCTCCAAAACACCATGAAGAAAGGCATTCTGGAAATCCAGCTCGTGAAGAGACCATCCTCTAGTAACAACCAAAGAAAGCAGTAAGTGGATGGTAGTTGGCTTAACAACATGACCGAAAGTATCTTCGTAGTCTAGACCATATCGCTGTTTGAAGTCTTTAGCCACCAACAGTGCCTTGTAGAGTTCAATAGAGCCATAAACATGTTTCTTGACCTTGAAGACCCACTTGTAATCAATAACATTGACAACAGAGACCGGAGGAACCAACCGCCAAGTACCGGTTTTCAACAGTGCATGATATTCCTGCTCCATGGCATTCCGCCAGTGCGGAATCCCAAGGGCATCCTTAAAATGTCGAGTTTAGAAGACAGATCTTCACCCAACTGAGCCACACAAGCTGCAATCCACGCAACCGTCCCATACGTGCGTTCCTTTGGACGAACAATCCTATACTGACTGTGTATACGAGGCCTTAGAGCGACAACCACTCGTGGTGATTGTTGGGGATATTATCTACGGTGTAATCCGCCCTAGTTGGGCCAAGTCACCAAGTGGGCGACTCATCCTTTGGCGATTCAAGCTTTGGCCCGATAGGCCCAGGAGCTGGATGGCGGTTCAAGATCCACGTGGAGAACCAATTATCGGGGAGTTCTCCAGTCTTGGAAAGCACGGTGATTTAGAGATAGAAAGATCATGACTTACGTTAAGGCAATGACTCTTGTAAACCCTAAGGGCTCGACCTGTATATAAAGGCGAGTCCCTCGGAAGGAGAGGGGAGGTTAGAAATCATCGAGAGCTAGGTCAGGCGAGTTACACCCTCCTTGTAATCGAAACATCATCAATACAACACAAAGCAGGACGTAGGCTTTTACCTCCTCACGAGGGGCCGAACCTGGGTAAATCTGAGTCTCGCTCCCGTTCAAGCCCTTTGAGTCGCCACCAAGGTGCGATGGCTCCATCATTAAGTCCTTTCACTAGGACATCTGCCGTGACAAAACCACGACAGTTGGCGCCCACCGTGGGGCCTACGCACGGTGGAGTTGAGTTCTCGAAGGGAGCCCTACCAGGTCAGGGAGCTATGCGGGTGGGCTCATGACCCGGAGGCGTCGCGGAAAGTACTACATCGACAACTCGCTGTGGGTGCCCGAGGCCGATTTAATCGATTCCGGCTACAGAGTCCCCTTCGGCAAGGTCAACATCTTCATTGGCATGGTCGGTGCACCCATGCCTGAGCCAGACATCTTCACCGACACCGTCGAGCCGGCCAGGTATGTCTGTCCCATTGCGCTGCCAAGCCTGACGCGCCCGGTCTTCGTCGGCTTCACGCAGGGATCTGATGAACCAGAGCGATCGGCGACTCAGGAGACTACGCCGGTCAACACTGACGACGAGTCGTCCATGGGCGACATAGATTCAATCCAGTCCCTGCACGAAGGCTGCCTCGGAGATCTGTCGCTGGCAGTGGATCCCGAAGTCCTCGACCGGACCCGCCGTTAGATCGCCGTATACATGGCGGGGGCAACACAGTCCCAGCAAAACCCTGCAGGCAACAATGAGGCTGGCGAACCATCCAAAAGCCGAGCTGCGGTCCTGGTGGACCTGTCGGCGGAGATAACGAGGATTATGGCGACCCCTGTGACGGCAGAAAATCAAGGAACAATAAACGCCGAGTTGGCAAAGCTGCGAGATGAGATGGCGAAGGCCCAGCGAGATGCAGAAGCAAAAGCCGTCAGGATTGAGACTCGGCAAGCTCAGATCACCGTGGAGACGGCCCGTTTGAACACCGAGAATTGGCGACTTGAAAGACATCAGCGCGCGTCCGACGCTGTCCATCAGAGGAGGCACCAGGGGCGTTTACCCCCTGATCTGAACCCTACCCGCCTTTTCGACACTCCGTGCACCCCCGGGGCAGGAACCGTTCCAGGGGGAGGGCCGGCTCAGCCACCAAACCCGCCGCCTCAGCCAGCAGATGATCGCGTTCCCCGTTTCCAGACGCCTCAGGGCCACTTTTTCAACCCCATGGACAACGTGCTCGCCGCGACTCGCCACTTAGAATCCTTTCTGATTTATGGCAACACCCCGGCTGAAATAGAAGCAAGAAACGCCATTGAGATGTTGAAAACGGCGGTGGTCTAGAACACGCAATTCGAACACAGCCTCGATCGGGTGCACTCCACCCCCCAGGCGAGCCGCACCAGAAGCCGGCCGAAGGACCAACCTGCCATAACCAGCGGACCGCGACACCTACCTCAGGGTAACCCGCCTGACCATAGGGACCCTCCCGCCCGCAACGCCTTTGGTACGACGGGCCAGGATCAACATGGCAACATCCAACCCCACCCAGCACCACTTAGCGGAGGCGGCAGGCAAGTCGGGGTGCCATGCTTGGCCCTTGCCTTGCGCAACGAGCGAATGCCGAAGGACTTTAAAGGACCAAGGAAGGTGCCCAACTACACCCTGGACCTTGAGCCGGCGTCGTGGGTTGAGAGTTACGAACTCGCAATGGACATGCTCGACGTGAGTGAAGCAGTCTGTGCCAGGTACTTTGCAATGATGCTCGAAGGGACGGCACACACTTGGTTGAAAAACCTGCCACCCAATTCCGTCCAGACTTGGGCTGAATTGAAGGAACGTTTCATCAAAAACTTTCGAGGAACTTGCAAATGCCCAATGACGATCATCGACTTACAACATTGCGTTCAACGCCCCGATGAGTCGGCCCACTACTGGACGCGACGGGTTGCGGAAATCATCCACTCGTCAGACGGCATCACGGCGGCTCAGGCCATAATGATCCTGGAGCAAAACTGCCACTATGAGCCCTTGGTACAGAAGCTGGGGCGACTCAAGCGCAAGGTCCAGGATATGGGCGAATTGATGGACACCCTCACCCGGTACGCCGAAGTAGACGATACTAAAGATCCAGGAGAGGGCGGCAGCAAGGCCAACTCGCCGAGGAAAGGTGAGTCATCCAAGAATCACTCCCGGTTTCAGGGACGCGGCTACCATAATCATGGTGGAAATGGCAAAAGAAGGCAGCATGAAGGATCCACGGACTTCGTCGCCAACACCAATGCTAACAATGGCAACCAGCGCCAGAAGAAGAGGGGTTACAGTGGCAAGAAGCCGCGTAACTATAACGAGATACTTAAGGGCCCCTGCCCGCATCACGCCACGGCGGAAGGACCGGCGATCTACTCTTGGGAAGATTGCTACGTAATGCAGGAATTTCGGGGGAGGCACTCAAGAAAGGCCAAACTGGTGACCAGAGCCAACGGCAGGAACAGTTCGGTGCGCCTAATCAACGCCAGAACCCGTTCGGCGGTTTTCCCGAACCAGGGGCCCAGGGCGGCTCGCAACCAAGCAGTGGCCAGTACCTTGTGCATAACCAGCAGCGGTATAACCTGCCCGGAGTGTTTCAGCAGTCACCCCCACAGGGGGTTCCCCAGGGGCAAGATAATAATGGCGGATTCCGCAGCAATCCCAAACAATTAAACAACGGACAATACCATGTGTTCACCACCAATGCCTGTAAGCGAGACAAGAAAGTGAAGCACAAGACGTATAGCGTGTCCGAGCCGGCGCTCCCCAGGTACCTCCATTGGTCTGAGCAGACTATCTCTTGGAGTAGGGAGGACCACCCTCCCAGAATCGACAACCCCGACGACTTAGTATTGGTCGTGGCCCCCCAAGTCGGGGGATATACCCTTTCAAAGGTTCTTATGGATGGAGGTAGCAGCACCAACATACTATATTTCGACACCTTTTGAAGGATGAACCTCTTGGAAAAAGACCTAATGCCGTCAACCACGGTATTCCACGACATCGTCTTGGGTAAGTCGGCATATCCAATTGGGCGGGTCAAACTTAATGTGGCTTTTGGTACAACATCCAATCACAGGAGTGAGTCGCTCATATTTGAGGTGGTCAAGCTAAAGAGCCCTTACCATGCGTTGTTTGGGCGGACGGCTTACACCCGGTTCATGGCTCGCCCTGCTATGTCTACCTTAAACTCAAGATGCCTGGCCCTAAGGGACCCATCATGGTCGATGGTGATAGGAGGATAGCAAAGGAGTGTGAGGAAGGAGATGCGGCTTACGCAGAAATCGCCTGCGCTGCGGAAGAACTCAAGTATCACCAAGCCAATGTTGACCCGGCGGACATGTCGCCCCTCAAGAAGCCAACAATTGATGCCGAGCCCCTCCTCAAGTTTAAGCCAACCAATGACACTAAGATGGTGGACTTTACTCCTGGCGATTCATCCAAGCAGTTCACTATCGGGGCGGGTCTGGATCCCAAATAGGAAAGCACGCTCATCGAATTCATCCATGCGAATCGGGACATCTTCGCATGGAAACCTTCTGACATGCCTGGTGTACCGAGAGAATTCGCTGAGCACCATTTTAATGTTGACCCTAAAGCAAAACCGATTCAGCAATATCTTCCCAGGTTTAATGAGGAGCGACGCAAGGCGATCGAAGAAGAAGTCGCCCGTCTTTTGGCCGTCGGATTTATCGTTGAGGTCTTCCACCCTAAATGGTTGTCTAACCCGGTCCTGGTGCTCAAGAAGAATGTCACTTTCCGCATGTGCATCGACTACACCAACCTCAACAGAGCTTGCCCAAAAGATCCTTTCGCCCTTCCCCGCATTGATCAAATCATTGATTCGGTTGCGGGCTGCGAGCGTTTGTGTTTCTTGGACGCCTACTCTGGATATCACCAAATCAAAGATGGCTATGGAAGATCAGGAGAAGACAGATTTCATAACCCCGTTTGGGGCTTTTTTCTATGTGTCCATGCCGTTTGAGCTCAAGAGTGCTGGGGCGACTTACCAGCGTTGTATCCAAAACTGTCTCCGCGGCCAAATTTGACGCAACGTCCACGCTTATGTTGATGACATCGTGGTTAAATCTCGCAAGAAGGAGCCGCTATTGGAGGATCTCAAGGAAACCTTTGACAATCTACGGGTGTATCAGATGAAGCTTAATCCCACCAAATGTGTCTTTGGCATCCCGCAAGAAAGCTTTTGGGTTTTTTGGTGTCTGAACGCGGCATTGAGGCCAACCCGGACAAAATCGAGGCAATCACTTCGCTCGGGAAACCAGCGAATATCAAGCAAGTTCAACGCATGGCGGGTCGTATTGCGGCCTTGAGCCACTTTACAAGCCGCCTGGGGGAGAAAGCTATTCCCCTCTATCAGTTGCTTAAGAAAGCTGATCGTTTTGTTTGGATGGACGAGGCCAACGAAGCTTTTGAAGCTCTGAAGCAGCAGTTGGTCAACCCGCCGGTTCTGGCCGCCCCGACTGAAAAGGAGCCTATGATTTTATACATCGCGGCGAATACCAAGGCGGTGAGCATGGCAGTGGCTATTGAACGGAAGGAAGAAGAAAAGGAATACCCGGTACAGCGCCCGGTGTACTTTATCAGCGAGGTGCTAACCCTCTCCAAACAACGTTATCCGCATTGGCAGAAGTTGGTTTATGGGGTCTTTATGGCGAGTCAGAAGCTAAAATATTATTTCCAAGAACATCCTATCATGGTGGTTAGCTCCGCCCCTCTTGGGGACATCATCCAGAACCGAGAAGCAACGGGGAGAATCGCCAAATGGGCAATTGAGCTTGGGCCGCACCACGTGCGGTATGCTCCTCGCACGACTATCAAGTCCCAGGCATTGGTCGACTTCATCAATGATTGGACCGAGTTGCACATTCCGAAAGACAGGCCTGATCTCACGTATTGGACTATTTATTTTGATGGGTCTAGGCAATTGGAAGGCTCGGGGGCTGGCGTGGTGTTGATTTCACCCCAGGGAGACAAGTTCTGTTATGTTCTCTGACTCATGTTCCTGTGTACCAACATCGCTGCGGAGTATGAAGCCCTGCTTCATGGTTTGTGGCTCGCCAAGGAGATGAACCTCACACGTGTTAGATGTTTTGGCGACTCCGATCTGGTGGCTCAACAAGTTTCAGGTACAAGGGATTCCCGGGACCCCCTGATGGCGGCTTACAGAAGGGCTGTGTCCGATGTGGCGGGTCATTTCCATGGTTATCAAGTCGATCATATCGACGAGCGACTTAACGAAGCAGCTGATGCCCTCTCGCGTCTCGGCTCGCAACGTAAGCCGGTTCCTCCTAATGTCTTTCTGTATATTCTGCATAATCCTTCCGCGAGGTTGCCCTCGGAAGAAGAGTTGGCGATACCAGATCCCGTGCCCCAGTTTGTGGCGGCTCTCCGTGTTATGCCGGAATCGGTTCTTCCTTACTTGGCGTACCTCACACGAGGCGAGTTACCTTCGGATGAGGTGTTGGCCCGTCAAATCGTTCGTCGGAGCAAATCCATGGTCATCACCAATGACGAGTTATATAAGCGAAGTACTTCTAGGGTATTTCAAAGATGCGTTTCTTCTGATGAAGGGTGCGTAATTCTGAACGAGATCCATGCCGGGGATTGCGGGCATCATGCCGGGCCACGTTCCCTGGTTTCCAAGGCGTTCCGACATGGATTCTTTTGGTTGACGGCTCATGTGGATGCAGAAGAGATAGTTCGTCGATGTGATGGTTGTCAACGTTTTGGACGACAGGCTCATGTGCTAACTCAAGAACTAAGGATGATCCCTATCACTTGGCCTTTCGCGGTCTGGGGGTTAGATATGGTTGGCCCTTTTAAGATGTCATCCAATAAAAAAACTCATCTACTGGTGGCGGTTGATAAATTCACCAAGTGGGTCGAAGCAGAGCCTGTTGGCAGCTGTGATGCAGAAACGGCCGTCAAATTCTTGAAAAAGTTGATTCTCCGGTTTGGATACCCACACATCATTATCACTGATAATGGTACCAATTTATCACAAGGGGCGATGCAGGAGTTTTGCAATCGGGAGAACATACGGCTTGATGTGTCTGCGGTTGCTCATCCCCAATCTAATGGGCAGGCAGAACGGGCGAATCAGGAAGTACTACGAGGAATCAAGCCCCGACTTATGGTTCCCTTGGAGCGCACCCCAGGGTGTTGGATTGAGGAGTTGCCTTCGGTATTATGGAGCATTCGAACCACCCCGAACCGTTCTACTGGTTTTACTCCTTTCTTCCTGGTGTACGGAGCAGAAGCCATTCTTCCCAGTGACATTAGGCATGACTCGCCCAGAGTCGCCGCTTATGTGGAATAGGATAATGAGTTGGCACATCAGGATTCTTTGGATGCTTTGGAGGAAGCACGCGATTTGGCTGCCTCCTGATCGGCTATCTATCAGCAAGATTTGCGGCGTTATCATAGCCGTCGGGTCAAGAGCTGAGCTTTTCAGGAGGGCGACTTAGTGCTCCGTTTGATCAAAGATCGCAGTGGCATGCATAAGTTGTCACCACCATGGGAAGGATCATTTGTCGTCAGCAAAAACCTTCGCAACGGGTCATACTATTTGGTGGATCTTCGGCCTGATCGGCCAACCACGGAGGCTGAGTCAACTCGGCCCTCAAACATAGCCCATCTACGGCCTTACTACACTTGAGCTATTGGCTCCGCTTTTTTCCTTTCTCTCCCATCTTTGAAGGTTGTAAGTCTCTCATTTATATAAAGCAATAAAGTTGATACCCATGAATTCTGGGTTTTTCCTGCCACTTCATCTTCTTGAAAGCATGGATCTTTATTGTTCGTCGATAAGTCGCCCAAACATGGACGCTATCAATACCAGGGAGCATAAGTCGCCATGTTGCACTTATTACAACACTGGGTATTGATAAGCCAAAGAGGATCAAGTCGCTACACGCGCACGATTCAAACATGGGCGCCTTATATGATTCTGAGGATTAGGCCGGCTTACTTGGGGGCTATCGACCCCAAGTCGTTTTGTGGTAAGAGCGTATACGCTTCTACAATCCTATGACCGGTCTTTCCCCTAATCATAGGTCACTTGGGGGCTTCCTCTCACTGAGATCAGCCTAATTACCCATTTGGCTAGCGAAAAATTACCGCACTACTGGTTATACTGGACTGTGTGTTGGCCAAATCGCCATATGGACCCATGAATTCTTGGCGAGTCAATCCACTATTTGTACCCTGAACTCACCTTGGTTAAAACATGCATGGTACCGGCTAGCGCCCCACATGGAAAATAGAGAAACCATTGGTTCATTGAACCTGCTTCACCGAAGCTTGACTCGCACCTGATCAGCCGGTCTAAATACTTGAGCTTTTTTATACAAAAAGTCTCCCTTGGGTAGCACTTGAGTTTGTCTAACTCGTCCTATCCTGTCGCGACTTGAACGAGCCGACGAAATTCTTACTCTCACCTTCCTGGCACTGCCACAAGGTTTCACAGATTTATAAGACTCACCGGATCTTGTTGAGCTGGGTTTTCTTCATATAATTCGCCAGAACACCTTGAGACGGTTATTATTTATTATCGTCCATTACTCATTGAGATGGTTTGATGTACGTTTTTGTTAGCCCAACAGGTTGGTGATCAAAATCTTTACTGACACGACGGTTCAAGCATCATAGGTGCCCCAAGGGCGGCACAAGGTTTTTTAAGGATCACAGAAGAGTTCCGCAATAGGCATAAGCAAGGGATTGTTTTCTACAATAACCTATTACATGGCTCGGATGGCCAAATCAGTAAGATCTATTCTGCTGGTGCCTCTGGGTCAACTTGCCCTGAGCTCTAGCCAACTTCAAGTTGTAAACTGCCCAGTACCCAATTACACTTGGATAGAGCGGCAAATTCGTCTTCATCATTCAAAAATGCCGAGAGATCCGCCTCCAAATCAAAAGGGTTTTTGGGCCGATGAGGAGTCAAGCTAGTTATCACAAAGGTTGGCGGGTTTACTTTCTTGTTCTTGTCATCATAAGCGGCTTGGTACTTTGATAAATCCAAGCTTGCTGCTAGCTGAGTCGCCGCCGATCGTGATTCCCGGAAGACACACTGATAATCATCTTGAGTAAACTCCGACTTGTCGTCCTTGAGCTGTGGGAAGCCCGTTGCTACTTCTTCGGGTTTCAGTTCTGGAGCATACGCCAAACACCGACTCAACGTAGTCAGCGCCCCCTTCCGGGCGGCTGATCGGGTTAGCTCACCTATCTGAGGCGGAAGGGTAGATAAGCCGCCAAGCATCTTTTTGATTGATGTGATTGGTTCCTTGGCGTCCATCACTACCTTCACGGTCAGCATGCTCCCAGTATACAGCTGCTCAGTCAGTGTGTAAATCGCCTTTAACTTCAAGATACAGTTGTCCTGAAGGTTGGCGGCTCTCGGGCCTGCATGAGGGACAATAATGGTTAGTACTTTTTTCACACTAATTTTCTCTTTTAAAGATACAAAACCAGGGATTCTTCTTACCAAAGATGGCCTCTGTCATGTTGGAGATATGTTTCTTTAAACCGGCCAGCTCTTGTTGCACGGCTTCCAGTTTTGTTTCAGCCATTTCCGCTCACTTTAGTGCGGTGGCCTGATCAGCTTGAAACTTCTTGTTGGCGGCTTTCAGCTTTTCCATATCAGCTAAGATCGCCTGGTAATTTTCTTCTCCTCTAGCCCGCGCGTCTTGCTGGTCAGCTAAACTTTTCTTTAAGTCGCCCAACGTCGACTCAGGTTGGGCCAGAGATTCCTATCAACATATTATCAAGGGACAAGTCTCAGAATTATTGCAAGCAAGACCCCTGACATTTGGGGGCTAATGTATAATTTTTTAGACAAAATTATACCACAATCAAGACCCGACTCATCTTTCAAAAGATGACCCGGCCCTTGAGGGTTACAGGTCGAATTTTTTTTCTACATCAAGACCCGACTCATCTTTCAAAAGATGACCCGGCCCTTGGGGGTTACAGGTCGAAAGTTTTTTCTACATCAAGACCCGTCTCATCTTTCAAAAGATGACCCGACCCTTGGGGGTTACAGGTCGAAATTTTTTTCTACATCAAGACCCGACTCATCTTTCAAAAGATGACCCGACCCTTGGGGGTTACAAGTCGAATTGTTTTTCTACATCAAGACCCGGCTCATCTTTCAAAAGATGACTCGACCCTTTGGGGTTACAGGTCAAAAGTTTTTTCTACATCAAGACCTGGCTCATCTTTCAAAATATGACCCGGCCCTTGGGGGTTACTGGTCGAAAGTTTTTTCTACATCAAGACCCGGCTCATCTTTCAAAAGATGACCCGGCCCTTGGGGGTTACAGATCGAAAGTTTTTTCTACATCAAGACCCGGCTCATCTTTCAAAAGATGACCCTACCCTTGGGGGCTAATGAGGAGGGTATGCATTAAGGCGTACCTCATGTTTATTCTTCATCATATGGAGCAGATTCTTCTCCATTTCATAACTTGTTTCCAGGCGACTTGCCAAGCCGGAGCAGAGCTCATTAAACTCAAGTTTTTCATATTGAGAAAGTTTGGCCTTGGAAATTTCATGTCCGGTGGAAGGATGGGACGATGTTGATACATTCTTCGATAAGATTGCCAAAGCCGGCTTAGAGAAGCCAGTACCAGTAATGATTACAGCGTCAAGATCTTCATCCGCCTTCAACGGATTTGGAGGGTTGGGCGCTTCCATGCCTTCCTTGGGAGAACTTGGAAGGTCAACTCGGTCATCAGATATATCTTTTGCCGGGTCAGCACGAGCCCGTGCTGGGTTTTGTTTAAGTTCTGGAGCCGGAGTGGAAGTCGAGCCGCTAGTTTTTCTCTTCTTCGCTCGCGCTCTAAGGAAAAGCGGGTCATGCTTAAAGCAAGCATCATTATCATCAGGAAAGACATAAGTATTATAAGGACTTACCCTTGTACGCGAATCATTGGCGGAAGGGCCGACATCACTGAGTCGCCCGACGAAGGGGGAGAAGTCTGCAGAAGTAATATCTCAAAATGTGACCGAGTTACAAGTGTGGTCCAAAAGAAAACGAAGGTGGACAATGATAGAGGGTACCTCATTTTGCCGTTTCTTGGTAGGGGTTTTTACTGGTAACCCGGACAACAAATCTCCTGAGTGGCTCCGAGTCTTCCGAAAGGAAGCATGTTGTGCTTTCTTCAAGAGGAAATTAGGGTCCAGACAAGCATTCAGGTGAGACATGGGAACTTTCCCACAAACCCGCCTGGCCGGCTTAGGCGAAGGAGAAGATGAGTCGGAAGAAATAGAAATTACCTCTACGGCGTCATCCTGGCTTTCGTTATCATCATTCTATACATAGAACTGCAGAGATATAAGCACAAATTAGAGCAAGGGGCATCAAGACAAAGAAGATAAAATTTTACCTCTAAAGACGCCTCGCCGACTTGGGATTCGTCCACATCAGACGATTCGGCGATGGCGGTTTTGTTTTTACCCTTGGTTTTCTTCATTTGAGGCGGTTTGGCTTGCTTCAGGGCAATCTTTTTCGGCCTTCTTGACCAGAATCGGTCACCTTTCTGAGGTGGAATTGTCATTATGCAAGTCAGAATCCGAGTAAGTCGGAAAGAATGAACCAAGGGCGGGTTAAATTATTTACCTTAGGAACCGGGTGAATCTTGCAGAATGGCTTAAGCCCTATCTGGCTGCACTTGGCCAAAGGCTCGCCGGTTAGCTTCTTGATGATGCTCACAATGTCTTCCTCTGTGAGTGCTGTGTGGAAGTAGCATTGGGGATGGTCCAAAGTACCATCAAACTCGCACATCAAGCCGTCTCAGCGACTTAAGGGAAGGATGCGCCATTCCACCCTCAACGGATTAGATCAACTCCAGTAAGACCGTTGTTTGTTGAAGATCGCAACTCAGATAGCACTCGAATGAAATCCGACTCTTCTTCTTCAGTGAGCTTGTCTGGAAGTTTGAAGTTTGTGGGCAGACGTTCCTTCCTATAGCCGAGGAGTTTGTTTTCACCCGGAGGGGAAGTGTCCCGGTAATAGAACCAAGACTCGCCCCAGCCTTTGGGGTGGCTAGGCATGGCGAGCGATGGGAATGAGCTATCCCTGCATCGTTGAACGTTAACACCTCCAAGTTCTAAGATAGGGCCGTTGGAGAACTCGGTCTGGCGATTCAGATGGAAGAAGTACCAAAACAAAGGGACTAATGGTTCCATTCGCAGGTAAGCTTCACAGAATACTTGAAACTGGCACATGTTGCTGATCGAGTTGGGGCCTAGGTCTTGGAGATGGACGTTCATGAAGGCCATAGCGTCTCTGAGGAACTTTGATCCTGGCGGCTTAAACCCCCGTTCGAGGTGTTCAGCAAAAAACAACTATCTCCCCTTCCTTCGGGTTGGGAATTTCGTCGCCTAGTCCAGATCGCCATCCGATGACTTCCTTCGGGTCAAGGTTCCCAGTTTTTACGCAATCCTCGAGGAAGGCATCATCAACTTTGGTTGGGAGCTAGTCGGCCTTGAAAATGGCACCCATAGCTACAGAGGAAAGCGTCATGGGTAAGTTAACCCGTCTAATACTTGTTGAGTGGCTAAGAAAATCCTTCAACTCGCCAAATACTTGTTGAGTGGCTAAGAGAATCTCTCAACTCGCCGAACACTTGCCGAGTGGTTAAGGGAATCTATTAACTCGCCAATAGGGTCCAGATTTGGGCACAAGGGCGATTTAGGATTTTCCTATTACTCAGAGAAGGCATCCCAGGGCATCAAAGACGCGGTAAAATGATGAAGTCTGAATCTACAAACAGTTTTCTACACGGTAAGAAGTATAATGCGGATCTACGAGCAAGGTAAAATAACAAAAAAAGGCTTGGATGAAACAAAACGGGTTGTGACTGGAAATGAATATGGCAGAGATGATTTGGCCGAAGTTTTTTCGGTTTTCAAATAGGAAAGTATTTAATCAAGGATGCGGCTAACACTATGACATCAGTTACTACCATTGACCTATCAACATGCAAAGGAAAGCTCGAAGTGTTCTAACAACATGGCAGGTGGCGGATATCGAAAGATACGGATCTGATTGCAACTGATGAACTGACCTGCTAATGGCGTCTGGAAGCGGTTGTGCTGGTGCACGGCGAGGACGGATTTCTTGCTAGCTTGAGGGTACGTCGGACGCAGTGGGCGGTGATGGAATCCCTCGAGCGACGACCGAACTTCACAGGCGGCGGCGGAGTCCCTCGGGCAGCGGTGGAGACCCTCGAGCGGCAACAGAGCTCCGCAGGTGGCGACAGAATCCTTCGGGCAGCGACGGAGCTCTTCGAGGAGATGTTGGATGTCTTTGTGTGGTCCCAAGGAAGAAGAAGCTAATGGGACGAGTAGGTGAAGATTCCCTCTGTTCCTGTTCCCGAGCCTACTTAATAGGTCGGGTGCGGGGATCAAGGCGCCTCGCGCGGGAACGAAAACGGTAGACTAAAGATTCACACTTATGGCGCCAAGATTTTTGAGATATTTGTGCCACTAGATCCGCTGGAGATTGCGTCATCATTTTCCGAGGATAAAGGGATAAGGTGATGTCTTCAAGACACGGTTCGGCGACTTGGATATTTCCATGGAGGATGGCGGCTTAAGCGTATGATGCATGAAAGGAGTGGAGTGAGTCGCCCCTAAACTAGGTGAGAGTATTGGCGTGAACAGGTTCAAGTCAATCCCGGGCCTAATGTTGGGGATATTATCTGCGGTTGTAAGTGCATCTAGTGCCCCTTAGTGATTTTGGTGGTTTGAAGACTTATAGGTTAAGTATCTAATGTGTTTTTGAGTGTACACATGATCTATAAGTCATTGACGAGTTTGAGATATTTGAAGAATATCGACCCCTAAAAATATATGTCTTCAGTTGAAGAAATTGGTGTGAAGCTGAAGAAATGAATCGCGAGGAATCTGCGATGAAATTGATATTCCTCATGAAGATACTGATATTGAGAAGTCCGGTGGTTCGTGAAGAAAAGCACTCTGAAGAATTGAAGCATGAAGATTTACACTTTCTGTTTTACTTTCTTCGCATTCGAGTAATAGGAACACCGTACTGTTAAAGGGGGTCAAAGTTACACTATGGAATGAATTTCCTCATGATGCTCAACCCAAGCCTAATCCTACCAAAAGCCTCAAGTGAGGAATACGAGTGACATGAGGACTCTCACAGTTGAGGGTTCCGACCGTTTCGATAGCCACGCCAAGTCACTGGTCTTATCCACTCCAACGGTCATATTATTTAAGGGCATTAGTGTCAAATCATGTCGGGATGCTCCCAGGCTATAAATAGCCACCCCCACAACCACTAGCTGGTTGGCTGCTTCGTTATAAATTGACACTTGTCATAAGAGGAACCCAATTCCTCAGAGCCTTCGAGAGTAATTCATTAGTGAGGAAATACACCACCCACCGAAACCACAAACCAAACCTAGTGATTGAGCATCACTGAAGAAGTTGTTCCTGTGTGGGACTGAAGCCTTTTACCTTTGAGGACTGTGCATCCTCCAGACGGTTAGGCGTCATGGTCTAGAGCTTTCCAGCAGTCAATTGTGGATCACCGGGTGACCAAGTTTGTGAGGGTTTGGAAGTGTGCCCTGAAGACTTACCACGAGTGTTGGGCGAGGACTGTGTGTCCTTAGCTCAAGGAGAATACGATAGGGACTGTGTGTCCCGGGACTGGGTGTCCTTTGGTTTCAATACCAAGCCGCTCCAAACCAGATGTACGACTGTCACAGCAGTTGGAACTGGGTCATCAACGACTGTCTTCTCTGAGAAACGGGTTCTAATTCCTCAACTCTTTACTTTCCCCGTATTATGTGTTGATGACTTTCACTCTGACTGTTTGAAGAATTTGCTGAAGACTTTCTCTGAATTTCCTCAACCCCAAATTCTTCACGTTAGTTATTCCTCATCTGTATTCTGCGTGCCTGCTCAGTGTGCAATCTGTTTTCACATTCTTCACTCCGAAAAACTGCTGTTGTGAAACTTTGCACTTCTGATCCTTCACTGTTTCCGCTGTAAGTTAGTCATAAGTGAGGAATTTCCTCAGTGATGAAATTCTAAAAATCTCCTATTCACCCCCTCTAGTCGATATAACGCACTTTCAATTGGTATCAGAGCGAGGTACTCCCTTGTTCTGTGTGATTTTGGTTTAATCACCTGGAGTTTTAGTTATGTCGATTGCAGGCATGTTTAAGGTGACTGCAGCATGTCCTACCTACGAAGGAAAGAACTTTGCCTTCTGGAAGAACAAAATGCAAATGCATCTACAAGCTATTGATAATGATCTCTGGTATATTGTGGAAAATGGCGTCCCCATCATCTCTGCCAGTGTCACTGCGGCTGATGTGAAGAAATTCAAGCAACTCGATTCTCAAGCGAAGAACATCATCTGTGGCCATCTGAGCCCAGGCCAGTTTGGAAGAGTAAGTGCTTTGGGCTCTGCAACACTGATCTGGGAAAGACTGTACAAGGTAAATGAAGGAGTATCAACCCAGCATGACTCTCGTATTGATATTCTTCGCAATCTCTTCAATTGCTTCAAGAGACATGACAATGAAATCTGCCAAGACACCTTTGATCGCCTCACTGACATATCAAATGAACTGCAAGCACTGGGAGCTTGAGACATCACTGATCACAAAGTTGTGAAGAAACTGCTGAGATCTTTGGATTCTTCATTTGATACTTTAGTTCTGATGATTCAAGAAAGACCAGATTACAAGATGCTTGATCCAGCTGATATACTAGAAAGGCTAAATACTCATGAATTCCAGCTAGAAGAAAAGAGAGATCTATATGGACCAAGCTATTCTAGACCACGTGCACTGAAGGCTAGAGCAATTTCCTCATCTGAAGACGAAGACACAAATGACAGTATCTGTGACCCTGAAGAATTTGGACAGGAGCTTGCAATGCTCGTGAGGAAATTCCAGAGATTTACACGACGTGGTCAGTTCGGTAAATCTTCAAGAAGAGACATGAGGAAATCAGAATCTTCATCTGAGGACTACAAGAAACGAACCTGTCACAAGTGCAAGAAATCAGGTCATTACATTGCTGATTGTCCCCGTTGGGGAAAGGAATCAAAGAAGAAGAAATACAAGGATGACAGTTCTGATGACTCGAAGAAGAAGAAGAAATCTTCAAAATCCTCATCTTCAAAGCCCTCATCGCACAAGAAGACTAGTTTCCGAAAGGCTCGGGCACTTATTGGCAAGGAAATGGACTCCGAGGCAGAATCAGAGGAATGTGATGAAGAAGAGGGTTCTGATGAAGACTCATAATCCGGACAGGCTAGTCTTGCACTGGCAACCATTTTCGTTAGCAAGTCAATCTTCAACCTTGAAGAAAATGATTGCACCATCCTCACTGATGACTATGCTGATGACTTCGCTCCAACCTTTTGCTTCATGGCAAAAGGTTCAAAGGTACCAAATAATGCCTCCTCCTCTGATTCAAGTGATTGTGAACCTGATAATTATAAGAAACCCAGTTACAATAAACTTGCTATCATTGCCACTAAACAACAAACTGCTGTGGAAAAGCTTCAGAAACTGTTAGATAAAAGTGATGATGTGTTGAATGATGAAATGAAGCTTACCCAAATCCTCGCTGAAGATGTGAAAAGTCTTCAGTCTAGATTTTATAATCTTCAGGATCGTTATGATACACTCCTCACTGATCATGAGAAGCTTTCCTATGAATTTCTTCAAAGGAAGCTTGATCTTGAGAAGCTGAGGATGTCTCATGATGATCTTCGTATGGAAAATGATTCATTACCAGCTCAACAGATCAGCGCTGGTCAAGTTGAATTCATTCCTCCATGTCTTAAATGCATTGAACGTGAAACTGCTAATTCCTCACTAGAATCATCAAATGCTACTATTGCTACAAATTCTTCAACTGCACCTGCTGTGTCTATTTGCTCACTTGAGGAAAACACAAATGTTACTGATGAAAATGCAGGGTTGAAGGAATTGTACGTGACAGGCATGTACAAAAGCCTCAAAGGACATCAAACCCTTTGTGATGTGCTCAAAAAGCAGATCTTGAACAGGAACCCGAGGAAAGAAGGAATTGCCTTTGAGAGGAAATTAAATGCTGATGGATCTTATTGGAAACCTGAGAAGTATCCCAAAACCTCATGGGTTGCTGCTACTGGGCCTCCTTTTGATCCATCTAATCTAACTGTTTTTTCATGTGAATTATCCTATTCCTCAGATGAGTCATTTGATTCCAACTATAAACTGTTCAAAAATCAATCTGGTGAAGTATTTGCTCGATATGTTGGAACTAACTGCAGTAATGGCCCTCCTCTGAGGAAAATCTGGGTTCCCAAAAGATGTCTTGAAAATCTTCAGGTGAATGTCCTCATGACACCACCACTGAAGAATCTGAACCCCAGATCAACTTCCTCAGGAGGACCAAAGTCTTCAAGAGGATCAAAATCCTCAACTGGTCAAAACTATGCTCGTACCCGTGCTAATGCGTCTAACATGCAGGGAAACTACAAGGAATATGAATATGAGCGTTACTCCTCAAATCATTATGTTCATAAATCCTCAAACCAGTTCTGTGCATATTCATATGAGTACTTTAATCCCCCAACTGTTAAGAGAAGTGCATTGGCCTCAATGGCACCTTTCTCATATGGTGCTCGCAGGATGATGAATGCTTTGCCACCCCTTCAGATGTGGGTGGTGAAGAAATCGAACTAATCACTTCTGCAGGTGAGGTCTCCAGATGAAAATCATCATCTGAAGAATTTGCTGGAGACCTGAGGAAATGCTTGATAGGACGCAAGCTAATGATTGATGAAATAGAAATATTTCACACGTCCTTACAATTCTGTTATGATGAAATTACTGATCTGATGAAATTAGTATCATATTCTTCAAATCTGAAGCATATGAGATGGTAAGCTGTACTAATTCATCTGCAGGATGACAAACCCAAGAATACTGAGTGGGTTCTTGATAGTGGCTGCACACATCACATGACTGGTGATAAAAGCTTACTGATGAATATGCCACTAACTCCATCACCTCTGAAGCAAATCACGTATGCTGACAAAGGTAAAAGCAAGGTATTGGGACTTGGCAAAGTGGCTATTTCCAAGGATAGGCATATGGACAAAGTGATGCTTGTTGAATCCCTTGCTTTTAACCTTATGTCAGTCTCGATGCTTTGTGATCTTGATATGATTGTTATCTTTGGTAGATATAGATGCGTAGTCATCATGGAATCTAATAGATCCAAAGTCTTTGAAGGTGTAAGAAGAGGGGATTTGTACACTGTTGATTTCTCTACAGGTCCTCAATCAACCACTTGCTTACTAGCAAAAACCTCAGAAGGATGGCTGTGGCACCGAAGACTAGGTCATGCAGGTATGAGGAATTTGCACATGCTCGCGAAGAAGAAGCATGTCATCGGCATCGAATCAGTCAAATTCCTCAAGGATCATCTCTGCGGTGCTTGTGAATCTAGGAAAATGACCAGATCCAAGCATCCCTCTAAGACTATCATGACCACTACACGTCCATTCGAATTTATTCATATGGATTTATTTGGACCTACTCACTATGCCACACTAACCAATGCAACATCTTTATATGGCTTCGTCATAGTTGATGATTATGCCAGATACACTTGGGTGCATATCATAGTGTATAAAACTGAAGTGCAGGAAATATTCAAACGATTTTCTTCAAGGGCCTCGACGAACTTTGGCATCAAGATCAAACATATCAGGAGTGATAATGGAACAGAGTAAAAAAACACTGGTCTTGATGATTATCTTGATGAACTTGGTATTACTCACGAATTGTCTGCTCCTTATACTCCTCAATAGAATGGTGTCGTCGAAAGGAAGAACATGACTCTGGTTGAAATGGCAAGAACTATGCTTGAAGAATATCAGACTCCGCGTCGCTTTTGGCCTGAAGCAATTAACACTGCAGGCCATATCATCAACAGGGTATATCTTCACAAATTCCTCAAGAAAACCTCATATGAACTCCTCACTGACAAGGAACCCAATGTAAGTTATTTCAAAGTCTTCGGTGCAAAATGCTGGATTAGATATCCTCACTATAGCTCAAAATTTGCACCTAAGGCACATGAAGGTTTTATGCTCGGTTATGGAAAGGACTCGCACACATACAGAGTCTTCAACAACTATCACAACAAAGTTGTTGAGACTGTAGATGTGCGGTTCGATGAAATTAATGGCTCGCAAAGAGAGCAATTGCCTTCTGATCCAGATAAGCTATCTCCTGAGGAAGCAATAAAACTCAACCCTACTGAAGACATTGTACCCACTGAGGAAATTGGTGAAGAAATGATCCCTATCACTGATAAAAATCAAGAAGATGCTCCTGAGGAAATTGCACCAACACCACTTCCTCAGCCCAGACAAAATCCTCAACCAGCTCACCCAAGGATTGCAAACGAAGTAGAACTTGACAAAATCCTCAACGACATCAAGGCGCCAGGTCCTCTCACTCACTCAAAAGCTTCACACTTAGTTAACTTTTGTGGGCATTTTTCCTTTGTATCCATCACAGAACCCTCAAAAGTTGTTGAGGCTTTTCTGGAACCGGAGTGGATCCAAGCTATGCAAGACGAACTTCTTCAATTCAAGCTAAATGACGTATGGGAGCTCGTCAAACGACCAGATCCTCGCAAGCACAACATCATCGGCACCAAGTGGATTTTCCGAAACAAGCAAGATGAGGACGGTCAAGTGGTGAGGAACAAGGCACGACTTGTAGCCCAAGGCTACACCCAGGTTGAAGGAATAGATTTCGATGAAACTTTTGCACCTGTTGCTAGACTTGAAGCTATTCGAATACTACTTGGTTATGCTAATCATCATAACATCATCTTATATCAAATGGATGTGAAAAGTGCATTCCTCAATGGTAAGCTTGAGGAAGAAGTATATGTTGCTCAGCCCCCAGGTTTTGAGGATCGAAAGAATCCAGACAAAGTCTTCAGACTCAAAGAGGCTCTTTATGGTCTCAAGCAAGCCCCTCGGGCATGGTATGATACATTGAAGGAATTCCTCATGAAGAAAGGCTTCAAACCTGGTTCACTCGATCCAACTATTTTCACTAAATCCTATGATAATGAGCTATTTGTGTGTCAAATATATGTCAATGATATCATATTTGGCTGTACTGACAAAAGATACAATGATGAATTTGCTTACATGATGAGTGAAGAATATCAGATGTCCATGATGGGGGAGCTGAAATTCTTCTTAGGTCTTCAAATTCGTCAACAAAGCAATGGAATATTCATATCATAGGAGAAATACCTCAAGGATGTTCTGAGGAAATTCGACATGCACGAATGCAAAGGTGCCAAGACTCCAATGCCTACCAACGGCCACCTCGACACTGATTAAAATGGTAAAGATTTCGATCAGCAGGTATATCGTTCTATGATTGGCTCTTTATTGTATCTATGTGCATCTAGGCCAGATATAATGCTTAGTGTTTGCATGTGTGCATGTTTTCAAGCAAAACCGAAGGAATCACACCATAAGGCTGTGAAACATATTCTTCGATACTTAGCTCACACACCAACACTAGGATTATGGTATCCCAAGGGCTCCAATCTTCATCTGGTAGGGTATTCTGACTCAGACTATGCTGGTGACCGTGTGGATCGCAAGTCAACTTCTGGCACATGCCATTTCCTCGGAAGATCACTAGTTTGCTGGTCGTCAAAGAAGGAGAACTGCGTATCACTCTCCACTGCCGAAGCTGAGTACATTGCTGCTGGTTCTTGCTGTGCTCAATTGCTATGGATGAAGCAAACCCTCAAGGACTACGGCATCAACATGAAGAATGTACCTCTCTACTGTGACAATGAGAGTGCTATCAAGATTGCATACAAGCCAGTACAACACTCGAAAACCAAGCACATCCAGATTCGTCATCATTTTCTTCGGGACCATGTCCTCAAGGGTAATATCCTCATCGACCATGTGAAGACTGATGATCAACTGGCAGATATCTTCACTAAGCCCTTGGATGAGAAAAGGTTTTGCAAGTTGCGGTGTGAGCTAAATATCTTAGAATCTTCAAATGTTTTGTAAAAACATGCACACATCCTAACACTTATGCAAAGTTGATGACTTAGATGTGCAACACATGATGAATCGATTTTCTTCAACTGATGAAGAATGTCACTCTGAATGTGAAGAAATTAACGAAGAAATTGATTCTCAGGGCCCTACGACAATTGTACGCGGCGTCTTTAATCAACATTCTTATATGGTGGGTCACGCCACCGCCAAATGTGAAATTCCTCAAGTTGATTTTCTTCAAATGATCAATTTCCTCACAATGCGTTTTTCTTCAAAACAGCTGTTCTTCATTATGATGATTTATCACAAAATCTTCAAAAATACTTGATGACTTTCATTTGACTAGATAGACTGTGATTTAAAGTCCTCAACAACCTTCACTTATTGTTATTTCTTCAAGTTGATATTTTTGCTAAGTGAATGTGATCGGACCCTACATTCCCTCTATGCTATACTCATCCAGTCTATTCAATTCTTCATATGCGTTCTACTTGAAACTTTGTTCAAAATCCTCACTGCGTCCGTGTCAGCTGATGATTTTGTGATGAAAATCCTCAAATCTTCAAAAATTGTTTCTTTAAATACACAGTAACTGAACCCCACTTCCCACGATTGGATAACCACGATCTCCACTATCTCCACCACACTATTCGGGAGCTACACGTGTCCTGCGGAGACGTAGAGGCAGGGGCGGTTTGGTCCGAAATTTTCGCGCCAACAGTAACTTTTGGCTATAAATATGTCCTTATCCGCCTCGGCATACCCTTCTTCGCTCCATCGCTCTCCTGCCACATCATACACCACCGAACCGTAGCGCCATCCTTGGTAGTCTCGTCGCCGGTGAGGAAGAGCTTCACTGCCTCAACTTCTCCGTCGCCGGAACCACGCCGGTGTCGGACCATCTTCGTCCGCCGCCGCTGTAGACGTCCTGTGTCGCCGGGTTAGGGTGCATTGGACACGCGACCAAAGAGCTTCTCCACACACAACTTTCTGTGTTCTTCGTGTGCACCTTCCAGGGTAAATAAATCCCATGTTTACATCAAGTTAGATCTAAAATTTTACATCTTCTATGTGAAATCTGTTTTTCCTCAAGAGACGATAAGCACTTGATTCCTCAAACACCGCCTATCACCACATCATTGATGAACTATGCTAAGCATCTAAGATTTTCACGAGATTCCTCAATTGTGCGAATTTTCGGATCTGTACAACTCTGGAACCCAAGAACAGTATGCTTAGGCAAATTCCTCAACCACTGGTTATATTCCTCAAACTGTCAAACTTTTTCATTTTCCTCAAATCTGAGAACGCATATGACCTCTCCAAATTCCTCGCAACTATACTCTGTTCACAGGTACACACATGTCAGCTGATGAATCTTCCGGTTCTCATCACATTAACTCATTTGCAGCGTTTCTGGAAGAAAATCTTCGAGTCTCATCAGAATCCTCAAGAATTCAATCTCATCAGCAAAATCCTCAGCTGAAGAAAATGGAGGATGACAGAAAACAGAAGGGAGGAAAGAAACTTGAGCAAAACACAACTGTGGATATCCCTGAGGATATTTACTTGGACTACTGCACGCCTGATGAAAATGAGACAATGGCCACGAGAAAAATACGACTGCAGAAGATAGAACGCCGATGGGCAAAGGAATGGAAGGAATACAGGTTTGTGACTGCCAAGTATGCGAATAAATTCGCTCTGAAGCCCCCTGGCAGACGGGCCCCACTTGAGGATCATCAAGTAGCACATCCCTCAAGCCTCAAGACCATTGATGACTATCCAGATGAGAAGGAAAAGCATCTAGCTAAGCTCAAGAAGCAGGCAGAAGCTGCAGTGAGGAAATTAAATGAATCCTCAGCTGCTGCCTCAGGTGCTGCTACTTCCTCTGCCGCAGAAACCTCAGGCTCAGAAATTCCTCAAATGCAGTCTATGCCATCAAAGCCAAGGGCTCCAAAGCCTCAAGAGAAGTCTGCTCAGGCCTCAGTCACAAAACCCTCAGCCACAAAACCCTTAACACCAAAACCATCAGCGTCAAAGCCCTCAGTACCAATCTCCTCAGTACCAAAATCCTTAGCTCCACCTCCAAACCCTCAAGAGAAACCAGTACAGAAGCAGGTCATGAAGCCTACGACCACCAGCTCCAGCTCCTCACTCCCAGCTGCAACCAGCTCAGAGACAAAGTCTTCAGCACCTCCTGCGAAGACTTTGGTAACTGCTGAACATGCAACTTTGCCAAGCCCCAGCAAAATCATCACCGTCCCGTCTGCATCTGAGGATAGTGATGAATATGATGATCAAACCGTGCAAGCCATCATCAGAAACAAGCAGGAAAGAGTAGCTCAAGCATCAGGCAGTGCCATTCCTCTGGCCATGGACAAACATCTGGTATGAGGACCCAAACACTCCGCTTGATGATTTGAAACTTCCCCCTGGCATTAGCCACATGGTGGCCACTTCCATAAATGAAGCCAAGTGGAAAGAACAGCAGACCAGGCAGGCCAAAGTTGCAAAGATTAAAAAGGAGAAATTCCTCAAGCAGAATCTCCTCAAATTGACTCCTGATGCACTGGTGACAACACAAGAAGATGTGAAGAAATTGACTGACAAGTACGCCAAGCTGTCAGATCGAAAAAGCCTCATGAGAAATTTCATCAAGCTGGCCACTAGTGCTGTTGCTGACTACAACAAGAGAGCTGCACCCCCAGCACCAACTCCTCAGCCCTTGATTGAGGAGCCAGCAGATGAATCTCCTCATGATGAGGAAACTCCTCAAGCTGAGGAAGTACACAAAGAGCGCCGTGTTGATGAACCGGCTATTGAAGAAATCATCATGGAAACTCCAGCTGATGAATTTGCTGCAGCCGATGAGACTGCCCCTGACCTAGTTGCTTCGCCAAAGCAAGCTGATGACTCTGTTCCAGCTGGTTCCTCAATACTAGCTGAAGAATCTGTCAAGAAAACCCCTTTCACCAAAAGCTTCAACGGTGAAGAAGATGACTCCGTATGCATCAGACGTGAAGAAAACCAGGGTTGCTGAGAAGGAAGCCAAGAAGAGAAAGGCCTCCTCAGCAGAAGAAGAAACAGAGGTGAAGGGCCTCAAAGCACTTGAAGAAACTACTCCTCTGGACCCCATGCCACTGAATATTGCTCCTTCCTATGAAATTATCATCATTGATGATCCAGCAAAAAAGGCAGATGAGGAAATGAAAGGTGTCACCTCTGAGGAACACACTGATGGGAAATTCAGATAGACGACAGTCCTCAACCTTTCAATCCTCAAACAGAAAATGTTCAAGCATCAGCTGCATCAGCTGACGAAACTTCATCTGCCACCAAGCCAGCTGAGGAAGAACAAACTGAAAATCCTCAAGATGATGAAATTCAACACTCTGAGCAGAATCCTCAAAATGAGGAACAGGCTGATCCAGCTCCTCCAACTGAGCAAGAAGCAGAAATTCCTCAGCCTGAAGCACAGCCAGAGCCATCTCCTCAGCCTGACGCCCAGCAAGCACCATTTCCTCAGCCTGAAGTACCAGCTGCTGAAATTCCTCACCCTGAGGAACATGCTGAAGAGAATGCACCTGCCCAAGACAATGCATTCGTTGCGCTCAACCCAGAGACTGCTATTGTTGTCTCCCCTCCTATTCCTCAGCAAAATCTTCAGTCAGTTTAGCGTCAGCCGTTCTCCAAGCGTCCAAAGTTTCAAAAGGAAAATTTCTTTGAAGAACGCATGTACTTCATCCGAGAGAACCCCTATGAAAAGCCTCAAATGAGGCATCTGAAGTTTTGGACTAGGACTCAGATGAACTACTATGCCTCTGTGCTCTGTGGACGAAACAAGATATTCCAGCACAGGCATATTCCTCATGTTGAGCTTGAAGCAATACCGTGCGTGGAGCCAGTCCTCAGTGTCCTTCATGATGCAGGTTTACTCCCAATGTGCTCTGACATATCTGACTGGAACAACGAGTTAATTCTTCAGTTCTATGCCACTCTTCACATATCTGGCAACCCTGAAGACATTAACACATGGGTGTTTGATTGGATGACCCAAAACACTCACTACAAGGCTCCTGCTACTGAACTCCTCAGAGAACTGCCCGTACCAATTCCCTCAGATGAGGCTGTGAAGCTTTATGGTGAGCATGAGCTGCCAAATGGAATGATGGAAGTCCTCATAAAGCCTTTGGCTGAAGGAAAATCTCCGAGAACAACCTTTCTCGTCCACGAGCTCAAGTACACACCCAGGTCTGTCTACAGAATCCTCTGCAGTGTGCTCGCACCGATCAAAGTCCATGACGATGAAGAAGATGTTGTAGGCCTCATGAAGAATATCCTCTTCAACATCATTCATGGTATTCCTATCAACATCCATGATTTCTTCTTGAGGACTTTGGCCGACAATGCTATGTGTCCATTTGATCACAAGATATATGCCCCATGGATCATGAGATTCATCAGGACAAGGACATGCATCAACTTTCTCGCCGAGTGCCAAAACCATGTTGGTTATATGCCTCCCATCCGGGTCAACAAGAAGACTTTCGAGTCCATTGAAGGCAAAGGAAAATCTATGATTGAAGAAGGCAGTAGGCCCCTTGATGGCCAGTTCAGAGAGCCAGAAGCTTATTCTTCATGGGATGATACTGAGACTCGTCCGGCAAGCCCCGTTCCTCCTCCCGTGATGAATACCAGAGAGCTCCTCCTCAGTCTTCACCAGAAGGTGGATCGCAACCACAAATGGGTCAAACGCCAGTTTGGTGCCATTGTGAAAACCCTCACTGAAACATAGAACTCTGTGAAGCTCAACCATCACTATCTGCATGAGGTTTTTGATCGCACCTGGGCTACACTTGCACATCTGAAGACTCAGAATGAGCTTGAAGAAATGGACTTTGAGCGAGACTTTGAATGGTCGTGGCCTCCCAAGAAGAAGTTCAGGCCTATTCCAGTGCCAGACCTTGAAGACAGCTCCTTTTCTTCATTCCGCACTGCTGAAACTGATGAAGAACAGCTCGACACTGCTACCGGTCCAAGGAAGAAGACTACCCCCAAGAAGCATCACGGCTCTTCCTCAACCGCCAAGGAGTGAAGTCTTCACGGGCGTTAATCCTCAGTTTGTCCCTTTTTGTCACTTGATGACAAAGGGGGAGAAACTTGAGAGTTAGTCTTCAAACGGGATATTTTTGGGGCTTATGAACTATATTTAAGTTACAAACTCTTGGCTCTTCTGAAGTTTTTATGTAATGAGTTGTAACTTAAGCCCGATGGTACTCTGACGCTTTTGAACGTTTTTCTTCGCATGCTTATTCCAGAAGTTTTAATGCACGCATGCTGGAATTCGTCAGATACCATCTCCCATCATGCATTTTCATTTTCTTCATATGATATGTTATATGTATGCATGATTTACAAGACTCAGGGGGAGATCTCCATGATATAAATCATCAATGTGCATTTGTTGTGAAAAGCAAAATCCTCAAGATATGCACATCTTTAGGGGGAGTCTCTCTGAATCTTGATTTCAAATTCCTCAAAATGAGTATTTACACTTCATATTTTTGATCCCTGTTGAAGACTTAACCTAATTGTCATCAACCACCAAAAAGGGGGAGATTGTAAGGGCATCTAATGCCCCTTAGTGATTTTGGTGGTTTGAAGACTTATAGGTTAAGTATCTAATGTGTTTTTGAGTGTACACAGGATCTATAAGTCATTGAGGAGTTTGAGATATTTGAAGAATATCGACCCCTAAAAATATATGTCTTCAGTTGAAGAAATTGGTCTGAAGCTGAAGAAATGAATCGCGAGGAATCTGCGATGAAATTGATATTCCTCATGAAGATACCGATATTGAGAAGTCCGGTGGTTCGTGAAGAAAAGCACTCTGAAGAATTGAAGCATGAAGATTTACACTTTATGTTTTACTTTCTTCGCATTAGAGTAATAGGAACACCGTACTGTTAAAGGGGGTCAAAGTTACACTATGGAATGAATTTCCTCATGATGCTCAACCCAAGCCTAATCCTACCAAAAGCCTCAAGTGAGGAATATGAGTAACATGAGGACTCTCACAGTTGAGGGTTCCGACCGTTTCGATAGCCACGCCAAGTCACTGGTCTTATCCACTCCAACGGTCATATTATTTAAGGGCATTAGTGTCAAATCATGTCGGGATGCTCCCAGGCTATAAATAGCCACCCCCCACAACCACTAGCTGGTTGGCTGCTTCGTTATAAACTGACACTTGTCATAAGAGGAACCCAATTCCTCAGAGCCTTCGAGAGTAATTCATCAGTGAGGAAATACACCACCCACCGAAACCACAAACCAAACCTAGTGATTGAGCATCACTGAAGAAGTTCTTCCTGTGTGGGACTGAAGCCTTTTACCTTTGAGGACTCTGCATCCTCCAGACAGTTAGGCGTCATGGTCTAGAGCTTTCCAGCAGTCAATTGTGGATCACCGGGTGACCAAGTTTGTCAGGGTTTGGAAGTCTGCCCTGAAGACTTACCACGAGTGTTGGGCGAGGACTGTGTGTCCTTAGCTCAAGGAGAATACGGTAGGGACTGTGTGTCCCGGGACTGGGTGTCCTTTGGTTTCAATACCAAGCCGCTCCAAACCAGATGTACGACTGTCACAACAGTTGGAACTGGGTCATCAACGACTGTCTTCTCTGAGAAACGGGTTCTTATTCCTCAACTCTTTACTTTCCCCGTATTATGTGTTGATGACTTTCACTCTGACTGTTTGAAGAATTTGCTGAAGACTTTCTCTGAATTTCCTCAACCCCAAATTCTTCACGTTAGTTATTCCTCATCTGTATTCTGCGTGCCTGCTCAGTGTGCAATCTATTTTCACATTCTTCACTCTGAAAAACTGCCGTTGTGAAACTTTGCACTTCTGATCCTTCACTGTTTCCGCTGTAAGTTAGTCATCAGTGAGGAATTTCCTCAAAAGGAATTTCCTCAGTGATGAAATTCTAAAAATCTCCTATTCACCCCCCTCTAGTCGATATAACGCACTTTCAGCTGTGTGACCCGCCCTAGTTGGGCCGGGTCACCAAGTGGGCGACTCATCCTTTGGTGATTCAAGCTTTGGCCTGATAGGCCCAGGAGCTGGATGGCGGTTCAAGATCCACGTGGAGAACCAATTATCGGGGAGTTCTCCAGTCTTGGAAAGCACGACGATTTAGAGATAGAAAGAATCATGACTTGCGTTAAGGCAAGGACTCTTGTCAACCCTAAGGGCTCGACCTATATATAAAGGGGAGTCCCTGGGAAGGAGAGGGGAGGTTAGAAATCATCGAGAGCTAGGTCAGGCGAGTTACGCCCTCCTTGTAATCGAAACATCATCAACACAACACAAAGCATGACATAGGATTTTACCTCCTCACGAGGGGCCGAACCTGGGTAAATCTGAGTCCCGCTCCCGTTCAACCCCTTTGAGTCGCCACCAAGGTGCGATGGCTCCGTCATTAAGTCCTTTCACTAGGACATCTGCCGTGACAAAACCACGACAGTGATGGTGGTGGTGAAGGCAACGCGGTCGACACATCAAATGATGTAGATGACGGTGTTGTTGGCATGGTTGAGCTGGACTCAGGGCGTTCTAGGCGAGCCAAGCGTAGGGCTTGGTGAAGACGGCCCAGTAGGAGCCGTGATGGAGGACCTTGAGGAGGCCTCCCTGGACGGGCGACCGACCGATGAGTCAGGCGAAGCTGGCCCAGGTGACGGGATAGGCGACAGACGCGAGGGTGGGTTAGGCGTGCATGACATATGCACCTGATTGATGTCCCTCAATGGAACATGGGAGGGCGCCTGATCCTCTAGCAGTTCTAGACGAGCTCCACGACCAATACGTGCAACATGGTTAGGAAGCAACACGGGAGAGTATGTAACATCAACAAACTAATCAGGCAATGGTAAGATGGAAGGCACAAGTGTTTGAGGAGTGGTGTGAGAAGTTGGAAAAGAGGAAAAGGGGAACACATTCTCGTCGAACACAACGTCACATGATGACGATGACGACGAATCCCCCTATTTGGAGCCCCAGACGGACTCCAGATCATCCCTCCGGAGGAAGTACAAGAGGTAGCGGCGGCTCCGTCTCGTGAAACACAATGAGAACTTCGCTCTTATTTTTCTCTCTAAAGATGTGATTTTATAGGACTAGAATTAGGGTCGGAAGAGCCACGTGGGCCTCACAAGCCATGAGGGCGCGACCTGGGGGCCTGTTTGCTTGTGCCCCCTCGCACACCTCCTTCGGCAGGTCTTCACTCCTTAATTCCTTATAAATCCCAGAAATAATTCACAAAAAGTTTTGTCTCATTCCGAGAACTTGTATTTGTGCACAAAAATAACACCAAGGTAGTTGTGCTAAAAACAACGCCAGTCTGGGTTAGTTTCATTCAAGTCATGCAAATTAGAGGTCAAAACCAGAGCAAAAGTGTTTGGAAAAGTAGATACGTTCGAGACGTATCAACTCGCCCAAGCTTAACTCATTGCTTGTCCTCAATAAATTTAGTTGATAAACTGAAAGTGACAAAGAGAACTTTTACAAACTCTTTTGTTCTTGCCATTATACATATGCTTAGCTAATTGTTCAAGTTTTCAGCATAAATCATAAGTAAACATATCCATGATAATAATTAAGCATCATATTCAATCATGGCAATACATAAGCAACTAGTAAGCTATAATAAGATATCTCACATGCCAACAATTTCTTAAAACAATCATGATATAATATGGTGACATGGTATCTCGCTAGACCATTCTGAGACCACAAAACATAAATGCAGAGCACATCTGAGATTCAATTAGTGACTAAATATTATAATTTAGAATAGAAAAGATCCTAGTCATACTCATATCCAACATTGATTAGACCCAATGCACAAAAATGACAATGGCTCTCTCCAGTCTGGTGCTGTAAGTAAGAGGGTGATGACTCAACATAAAAGTAAATAGATAGGCCCTTCACAGAAGGGATTATTGATTTTCAGAGGTGCTAGAGCTCAAGTTTTAAAGAAAGATTGAAAATATAATTTTGGGTGGTGTTTTTTATTGTCAACACTACGGCAAATGTTTTCAGTATCTTCCATGCTAAACTCCTTATCGGTGGTTCCCAAACAGAATTGTAAAGTTTTACTCCTATCCACCATCCATACACAACCATGGCTAGCTGAATTCATGGGTGCCCTCCAACATATCAACTTACCCAAGGAGTTTTGTGGTATTTTAATTTTGATTAAGCAGGACTGGGCATCCTTGTTACCAACCTCTCTCGTGCAATGACAGCGAATAAACGCCCTTCGTGAGAGTAACTCACTTAGCATGGAAGATACCTATTGCCCTGTCACTTCATGAGCAGTATTACTGCACAAAAATATGTTTGTTTTTAGGCTCTGGGCGCCGCACGTGTGAGCTCACCGGTTGGGGGTCTTGGGCGACAGCGAGCGCGCGTGGGAGGCAGCAGCAGGGGGACAGAGAGGAGGGGGCCGTTGCCCTAGCGGTTTGCGGGCGTCGAGATGTGGTGCCTTGCATGTGGGAGGGGCTCGAGGATGATGGGCGCGCGAGATCACCTCTTCGGCTGTCCGGTAGCACGCTCGAGAGCGCGCGTATGGCCGGCATTATGATGTTGCCGACACGCTCTCGCACGGTCACTGATACGTCTCCAACGTATCTATAATTTTTGATGGTTCCATGCTATTATCTTGTCAACTTTGGATGTTTTGTATGCATTTTATATCTTTTTTGGGACTAACCTATTAACTCAGTGCCAAGTGCCAGTTCTTGTTTTTTCCCGTGATTTTGACCCTTTTCAGAGAAGAATATTAAACGGAGTCCAAATGGAATAAAATCTTCGGAATGATTTTTTCCGCAACACAAGATATGCAGGGAACTTGAGAACCAAGGCAAAGGATCCCAGGGGAGGCCTCAAGCCCCCTAGCCACGGCCTGGGGGCGGGTGGGGGGGGGTGCCTACCAGGCTTGTGGCCCCCCCGGGATCCTTTGCCTTGATTCTTTTCTGCTAGTTCTTTTCGCTCACGAAATTACTGCCACGAAGTTGATTCACGAGGGCTCCTTGAATGAAATGATTGCAATGGTTTCACTATATGCAAAACCCTAAGCTTGGGGATGCTAGTTTTGCTATGTCCACTACTTGCTGCAATGATCATGAGTGGGGTGATCATTTTTCTTATGATCTTGAAAATTTGTTCAAGCCTCATGATGAATATGATATTTGCAATAATATTGAAAGTGGGTTTGGAGAAGTCATGACTTTAGTTGATGATAATCCCACTATTTTTGAAGAGCGTCAACTTTGCATGCATGTGGATCATGAAAAGAATATCCTTTGTGATAGATATATTGTTGAATTTGATTATGATCCCACATGCAATTGTTATGAGAGTGGAAAATATTGTGCTAGAAACTTTCATATCACTAATTCACCTCTCGTTATGTTGAGATTGCTATTGTCTCTTTCTTCTTCCTTGCATATGGTAGTTATTTCTTGTCTTGGTAATTTGTTTTCTTATAAATTGCCTATGCATAGGAAGTATGTTAGACTTAGATATGTTTGTCACATGTTTCATGATGCTCTCTTCGTGTCCGATTGCTATCTTTTATGTGAGCATCATTGAATTATCAATGCCTAGCTAAGGGCGTTAAACAATAACGCTTGTTGGGAGGCAACCCAATGAATTTATCTTTGCCTTTTTATTTCTGTTTTGTTGTGTCCACGCCATCATAATTATGTTATGATTGTGTTTTTTGTGTTTCTTTTTGTGTTTGTGCCAAGTAAAACTTTTATGACTAGTTTTGGTGATGGTTGTTTGATCTTTCTGAAAAAGACAGAAACTTTGCGTTCACGAAATTATGTTTAGTTCCTATCCAGAAAGAGCTTTTGAGTTGATTCTTTATTCTGCTGGTTTATATGCCAATTTACCTAATTTTCATAATTTTTCAGAATTTTTGAGATACCATAAGTATATGAAGTATACAGATTTCTACAGACTGGTCTATTTTTGACAGATTCTGTTTTTGTTGTGTTGATTGCTTATTTTGATGAAACTATGGATAGTATCGGGGGGTAATAGCCACGAAATAGTGAGAATACAGTAATCTAACATCAATCTAAATAGAAATCAAGTTTACTACAGTACCTAAAGAGTTGGTAGTTTGTTTTCTTATGCTAATGATATCACGAGTTTCTGTTTAAGTTTTGTGTTGTGAAGTTTTCAAGTTTTGGGTGATGTTCTCACGGACAATGGGATAAAGAGTGGAAAGAGCTCAAGCTTGGGGATGACCAAGGCATCCCAAGACAAATTCAAGGACGCCAAAAAGCCTAAGCTTGGGGATGCCCCGGGAAGGCATCCCCTCTTTCGTCTTCAATCCATCGGTAACATTACTTGGAGCTATATTTTTATTCACCACATGATATGTGTTTTGCTTGGAGCGTCGTGTATTATAGGAGTCTTTTATTTTTGTTGTGTCATAATCATCCTTGCTGCACACCTTTTTAACAGAGACATGCACTCATCGTGACTTTGCTAGAATACTCATTGAGCTTCGCTTATATCTTTTAAGTTAGGCAATTTAGCTCGCATGTGCTTCACTTATATCTTTTGAGCTAGATAACTTTGCTCTAGTGCTTCACTTAGATCTTTTTAGAGCATGGCGGTGTCATATTTTGGAGAAATAAGAACTCTCGATCTTCACTTATATCTTTTTGAGAGTGCTCTCTCTGAGTAACTTGGTAATTGGCTTTTGCTATGAAAGTAGTCCTAAAGATGATAGGCATCCAAAGAGGATATAATAAAAACTTCCATATTCATGTGCATTGATTATAGAGAAGTTTGATTCCTCTCAATTAGTTTTGAGACATGGATGCGGTAATATTAGAGTTATGTTAGTAGGGTGTCGTGAATCTAGAAATACTTGTGTTGGAGTTAGTGATTCCCGTAGCATGCACGTATGGTGAACCGCTATGTTCGGAAGTCGGCGCATAATTGATTTATTAATTGTCATCCTTTGTGTGGCCGCCGGGATCGCGCGATGGTTAACACCTACCAACCTTTCCCCTAGGAGTATGCGTTTAGCACTTTGTTTCGATTACTAATATAACTTTTGCAATAAGTATATGAGTTCTTCATGACTAATGTGAGTCCATGGTATAGATGCAGTTTCACCTTCCACCATTGCTAGCCTCTCTAGTGCCGCGCAACTTTCGCCGGTGCACAAACCCACCATATACCTTCCTCAAAACAGCCACCATACCTACCTATTATGGCATTTTCATAGCCATTCCGAGATATATTGCCATGCAACTCCCACCGTTCCGTCTCATGACTTGTGCCGTCACTTACATATTGCCATTGCATGATTTTAAGATAGCTAGTGAGATGTTTCAACGTCATACGCTAAGCCAGATCGTTGCACATCCCGGTACACTGCTAGAGGCATTTCCTATAGAGTCATCATTGTTCTAAGTATTGAGTTGTAAGTAAATAAAAGTGTGATGATCATCATTATTAGAGCATTGTCCCATGTGAGGAAATAAAAAAAAGAGGCCAAAGATGCCCACCAAATAAAAAATTGATGAAAAGAGGCCAAAGAGCCCAACAAAAAAATGAGAGAAAAAGAGAGAAGGGACAATGCTACTATCTTTTTCCACACTTGTGCTTCACAATAGCACCATGTTCTTCATGATTGAGAGTCTCTTGTTTTGACACTTCCATATACTAGTGGGAATCTTCATTATATAACTTGGCTTGTATATTCCAAGGTTGGGCCTCCTCAAAATTGCCCTAGGTCTCGTGAGGAAGCAAGTTGGATGCACACCCACTAGTTCTCCTTTTGAGCTTTCACACACTTATAACTCTAAGTGCATCCGTTGCATGGAAATACCTACTCATTCACATTGATATCTATTAATGGGCATCTCCATAGCCCTTTGATACGCCGAGTCGATATGACCATCTCCTCCTTTTTAGCACACAACCTCCACCACACTCTATTTCACCTATAGTGCTATATCCATGGCTCACGCTCATGTATTGCGTGAGAGTTGAAAAAGTTTGAGAAAGTAAGAGTGCCAAAACAATTACTTGGCCAATACTGGGGTTGTGCATGATTTAAATTCGTTGTGTGGGGATGATGGAGCACAACCAGACTATATGATTTTGTAGGGATAACTTTATTTGGCCTTGTTATTTCGAAAGTTCATGATTACCTTGCTAGTTTGCTTGAGGTATTATTGTTTTCATGTCAATAGCAAACTATTTTTTTAATCTTACGGATCTGAACATCCATGTCACATGAAAGAAGTTACAAAGGACTAATATGTTAGGTAGCATTCCACATCAAAAATTCAGTCTTTATCACTTCCCTACTCGAGGACGAGCAGGAGTTAAGCTTGGGGATGCTTGATACGTCTCCAAAATATCTATAATTTTTGATAGTTCCATGCTATTATCTTGTCAACTTTGGATGTTTTGTATGCATTTTATATATTTTTGGGACTAACCTATTAACTCATTGCCAAGTGCCAGTTCCTGTTTTTTTCCGTGTTTTTGACCCTTTTCAGAGAAGAATATTGAACGGAGTCCAAACGGAATAAAATCTTCGGAATGATTTTTTCCGCAACAGAAGATACGCAGGGAACTTGAGAACCTAGGCAAAGGATCCCGGGGGAGGCCACAAGCCCCCTAGCCGCGGCTTGGGGGGGGGGGCTACCAGGCTTGTGGGCCCCTCGTGGCTCCTTTGCCCTACCTCTTCCGCCTATAAATTACCTAAAAATTTGAAACCACGGGAGACAGCCAGGAAAATACTTATCCGCCACCGAAAGCTTCTGTCTCCGCAAGATCCCAACTGGGGCACTTTCTGGTGCCCTGCCGGAGGGGGGATTCGGACACGAAGGGCTTCTTCATCAACACCATTGCCTCTCCGATGATGCGTGAGTAGTTCACCACAGACCTTCGGGTCCATAGCTAGTAGCTAGATGGCTTCTTCTCTCTCTTGGATCTTCAATACAAAGTTCTCCACGATCTTCATGGAGATCTATCCGATGTAATCTTCTTTTGCGGTATGTTTGTCGAGTTTCGATGAATTGTGGATTTATGATCAGATTATTTATGAATTTTATTTGAGTTTCCTCTGATCTCTTATATGCATGATTTCATATCCTTGTAATTCTCTTCGTGTTGTGGGTTTCGTTTGACCAACTTGATCTATAATTCTTTCAATGGGAGAAGTGCTTGGTTTTGGGTTCATACGGTGCGGTGTCCTCACCCAGTGAAAGAAGGGGTAGCGAGGCACACATCGTGTTGTTGCCATCAAGGGTAAAAATATGGGGTTTATATCTATTACATGAATTTATCCCTCTACATCATGTCATCTTGCTTAAGGCGTTACTCCGTTTGTTATGAACTTAATACACTAGATGCATGCTGCATAGCGGTCGATGTGTGGAGTAATAGTAGTAGATGCAGACAGTATCGGTCTACTTGTCTCGGACGTGATGCCTATATGTATGATCATTGCCTTAGATATCATCATCACTTTGCATGGTTCTATCAATTGCTTGACAACAATTCGTTCACCCACTGTAATACTTGCTATCATGAGATAAGCCTCTAGTGAACACTATGGCCCCCGTGTCTACTTCACATCATATTTTCAGCTCTACACTTTTACTTCGGTGCACTTTCCGCCTTCAGATCTCACCTTGCAATCAATCGTGAAGTGATTGACAACCCCTTTATAGCATTGGGTGCAAGTTTGTTTGATTTTGCGCAAGTACTTTGGAGACTTGCCTTGATACTCCTACTGGATTGATACCTTGGTTCTCAAATTGAGGGAAATACTTACTGCTACTGTGCTGCATCACCCTTTCCTCTTCAAGGGAAAAACCAACGCAAGCTCAAGAGGTAGCAGTCACTAGTGTCAATAGGCTGCAGGAGGAACAAACAAAGGGGAATGAGGCCTTGGATGCTTTTCATGTTGGCAATGAGAGAGAGAGAGAAGAGACAGAGGGGAGGAAAAATGTTGTCCAGAGAGGGAAATGGGGTTTTGCACCCCTACAATCATGCACCTAGATGCTCGGGTGGTTACTGGGTGTGCTCTGGGTCACAGAGAAGCTGTGGTAAAATATTGGTGGCAAGGGGAATAGTTTTGGGGGTCAAAGGAGTTGTTTTAGGTTTTTTCCTGAAGGTGTTTCATGTTTTTTTGGCACGATACGCTTGTCCAAATGTTGCGATACTTAACAGGATGGATTTGTGGGTAAAAACAAGAGGGATGACCAAATTTGAGCTCATTTGAGCAAAGTTTGCAATGCAAACTTGAAAAACCCTATAAATGGACAAAATCAGATTTCTGAAGGCTAAGTTAGGCTAATCTATTCCCACAAATGCACAACTTGTTGTATGATCCTTATTTGGGGTCTAGATCACTCATGCAAAGTTTGAGATCCATTGGATAAACTTGGCAATGTAAAGTTGCTCAAACTTTGGTTCTGGACACAAAGGGTTTTGGGATATTTTGGGGAATCAAATCAACTTAGATTGAGATAAACTTGGCAAGATCTGCACTTATATCATGTGTGCCATGCAAGAATTTTCTTGGAGTTTATTGAGAATATTTCTTATAGAAATATTTCAAAAGTTTGAAATAGGCAGAAAGGGTTTTGAGGTTTTTTGTCCAATATTTTGAACATGACCAAGTGTTAAAACTGTTATATATGGAAAATATATGTCAAGTGAGTTTCCCTAAATTTTCTCAAATATTTTTAAAGTAAGGAAATATTTTTCCTATGAAATACTATTTGTGTTCTCAAAAAGAAGTATTTAAATAAAATAATATAATAATTTTTAAAATAATATTTTTTTTGATTTTTGGGAAGTCTTTTTTGATAATAGGATCCAAATAAAATCTTTGCGGTAAAACACCCCTCCTGAATTGAGGACTTGTAGTACAAATCCCAACCCATGGGTTTTTGAAAGCTTAAAAATAAATAAATGCATTTTTGTTGAAATAATATTTTATAAAAATAATCTCTGGTCCTACACCATGACATGATCATTGGGCAAAGGTTTGGTGTCAAGGTTATGAGTTCTTGAGAGAGGAATAATTTTTGTGAATAGAAACATAGTCAATAACACAAGCAAGTAGCAACTAGATCAAACATTATAAGCATGCAAAAAAGTTTTAATTGGCTCTAGATTTTATAAAAACATCATGTGGCAAAGTGGTACAAACATAGAGTGTGACTGTAAATAACAACATTGGAGTAGTACTAGAATCAAAAACTACATTTCAAATCCAAAACTCATCATCGATACACTAGTCTTGCACGTCCTTGCTAAAAGATCCTACAAAGATTACATGATTACTGCAACAACACAAGAATAAAAACACAGAGACTGCTCCCTCCACCCACGAGATGGGAGGGGCGACTGGTGCGGCGACGGAGGGGGCGACTCGGGCAATCATTCCTCCACCACCGGAACCGCCGTCAGGGTCAAATCGTCTTCCGCTCTCGTCACTATAGGAGGGGTCTAGGATGCCGTATGCGTTCTCTCGCACGAAGTGGAGGGACTGGGTCTCTGCTGCGGGTGAGGAGGGAATCGAGATGCGCCAAGGAGGGCTCCACCTTCATCCTCCCTCGGGGTGGATCACGGTGCGAGATGCCGCCGATGACATTCTCGCTGGCAAGTATTTGCAATAGGATGAAGAGGTTCTTGAGGGGGATCAAATGGAGATTGATACTTTTCCGATCATGGTTGGGAGTCCGATGCTGGTGCGGTCTTGCGAGCTTGAGTGTGATCTAAAGGTGAGTATTGATGTTACTGCATCTCCATTAGTCACTGATAACCGGCAGATCGGAGGCCATTTTTGTGTGCTGGCAGGGGTTGATGACGACTAAGATCTGGAGGAGTCGGCTACTTTTAGTGCTTCATCAGAATCATCGCTCACACATGAAGCCTGTCCAACATGGAAGATCAAGGAGGAGAAGGCTATGGCCCGTGGTCAGATGCTGACGAAGAAGAAGGTGGCGACGACAACGGCTGCAAGACCATGGATTGGTCCGATTCCTAATGTATGTTTACCTCCAATTACGTTGTCAGATTAGATTATATCAAGCCAGATTGCTGCACGATGGTAACCAAGAGAAAGAAGCAACGTTCAGTGTCGGGGCAGCCTTCAGCGGCAGTGGCGGTCCAGCTGATCCAGGAGATCCGAGAGGAAAATTTGAATTCTATTCTGGTGCTTCATGGGCTGGATGCTCAAAACTCCAACTTGGGCTCATTGGTTACTAGGTATACGACCTAGGTTAGAGCCCAAGAAAGGGAGGAGCGGCCCGATGTTTCTATCATGACGTCTGCGATCACGAGAGATCTCATACCCGTGATCACAACAAAGGCGACAACTAGGGTTGTCCCTGGACGAGCGAGCTTGGGGTTCCCTACGCTTGGACCAAGCCGTATTGCGTGCATAGCTCCGAAGCCTACTCTCTCGCATGCTCGAATGATTGGAGCCCCTCGGACGATGCCTCCTCCGCAAGAGCTGTCGGCTCAAGCTCCCCTGGCACCGGTCGTGGTGAGGCCGATAGTGGCTACAGGGAGGCTGACAATGGTCGCCAGCAGCCCTGAGGTTAGTGGGGCGATGATGGTTTCCACGCCTATGGTAATGGAGAGCACCGCAGTTCCTCTTCCACGGGTGGAGGTCGTGGTTATACTCGGAAAGGCAATGGAGGTGCGGGAAGAGGGTTTAACGGACCGTTCGACAACTTTGTTGAAGGACCATCTTGTCCTCCCTATTGGCAGCGAGGTGGATATCGTCCGACATGGGGCGGTAGGAGCGGTGGTTGGAAGCCCAGACCATCGGCTTCTCTTGTGTGGACTACGATGGAGGCTACGAGGACTGAGACAGTGTTGCCCGTGGAGGCGGTTGCCGTGTGAGCAGCGCCGGGGCTGTTGGGTGTGGAGGCGTCCATGGCTCGGGCTTTGGCTGTGGTTAAAGTACCCACGACAAAGGCCGCGATGGAGCATGCTGCTAACCGGGCTAGTGTAGCGGACAAGACTGATAGTGGTGAAAGAGTGTCCAAGTGGACACGTAAAAAAGAGAAGATGACATGTTATAGGTGCAGTTTGACGAGACATTTTGTGACTAAATATAAGGTAGAGCTGTGCGAACTTTGCCTCAAGCCAAATCACAAATCATGAAAGTGCCTTCTTATTTTGGGACTGACGCCGGCGGTCATGGTATATAGGGTTTGCTGCCCTGAGCTAATGTTCTTTGAGTTGCTGAGCACGACATCGGTTTTATCCATGATAATTGTTCCTTAACTGGCACAATGACTGTAACAAGTGGAAAGATGTGTGAGGAATAGGTGGTGTAACAATTGCGTGAGTTGGTTTCTACTAGCTTCAAGTGGGCACCTGTCAAAGTTGGCGACTAGGTGCTTCAGGTAAATTTCCCTACACGCTTAGATCTTGTGCGTCTCCTTAAGTTCGGATGAGTAGGGTGCCTAATAACAATTGTATGCTTGAGATTTATGCATGGATAAGCAAGGAGCCAGAGGGGACTCCTCTACCCCAGATTTGTGTCATTTTGGGGGGAGTTTGGGATCTCTCATTGGCAAGACGGAGAAGGCTCACATTTCACTCGCGTCGACGATGTTGCTCGGCTGTTGGTGAGTGTGGTTGAAATTGCACTGGTACCAGATGTGGTAACTTGGACATATGCAGGCATGAGTTATTTACTTCAGATAGAGATTGAGACTCCACCTTTATTTGATAAATGGAGTGGAGATAAGGACGTGCATATGGCTGATAGGGATGATGGAAGTGGTTCTAAGGATGGGAAGATAGATCACGACTCGATGATGGTTGCAATGGGGTGCAGGGCCGCCCTCAACTGTCCGCATCTACCTCTGATGGCACGGGGGTTGCGCCTTCTTCGACACCGGTGAACACACTCAAGTTTCGGTTAGGGCCGGTCCTGAGATTTTGGGGGCCCAGGGCGAAACTAGAACCAGGGGTCTCTTAATATATGTATCAAATTATAACCCCAGCTCATACATCCGAAAATTTTCTATCCCTAATTGTGTCCCATCAAGCAATTATCAATGGTCATGTTTCCACAAAACGAAGAAGCAATATTGATCATCATTTATAAATATAGTTCATTTTACCAATCGTTTTATTATAATAACTATTTGTGAATCATCATGGCAAAAGCACACGTGTATGTTATGAGAGTAGTAGCTTCTCGGATTCTCCCTAATCGACTATTTATATTTCTTCCAATGATCAAGCGAAAAGATCAAAGGGCAACCCCGACTCATAAATCTGAATAAATAATATATATTTCTAAACTTTGTCCTATTAATCAATTGCCAATGGCCATATCGCAACAACAATGAAGTAAATATCTAACGTTTTACCCAAATAAATAATTATCAGTAAAACGGAGTGCATATGTTATTAGAGCCATACCTTCTTTGATTCTCTCTAATCTGCTAGTTATATTTCTTCAAATCATGAATGGGTAGAATCAAAGTCAATGGCCTGAAATCAATTTGCGGTGGTAGTGAACACGGTGCTGATGCGGTCCCTTCTCAGGGTGGAGAGCCAGCAAATCTGCGATGTGGTGTCTCCAACAGGGAGTGTAGCATGGCCGTTCCTGGTTAGGCGTTCAATCGGTGAATCCCAGAAAAAGGAGGGCGACGACGCACAAGTGGAGCGAGGATCAAGCTCCTAACCTAGAAGGGTACACAGGGATTGATTTTTTTCATAGGTTACGTGTGTTGATGCATCGATCCCGTTGTGATGCGAGGCCTACATTAAGTGCGTATACTGGGTTTCCTACGGCTGCTTTGGATAAGGCCCTTCTCAGACCTGGGGGCCCCTTGGCTTCGGGGGCCCGGGTCGGTTGCCGCCTCTGCCCCCCTCGGGGCCGGGCCTGGTTTCGGTCATTCGACGCGACGTCTGCTGCAGGTCACCTTTGGAGCTAAAGGGTGAAGGTCGAGGACCCTGAGGAGCAACTGTTGCCGCCTCTGACGCCTACGACTGCACCTTGGGCCAATGATGGATTGATGGTACGGCCCTGCGAGCCGCAGTGCCCATCCTACTGTCCGTAACACTTCAGGAGTATTTAGAGGGGGCGAGGAACGATGGGCAGGCGGCCAAGTCGTCCTTCATTACCCGTCTGCTGACTGCGCGAGTTCCTCCTCTAGCTCTTATTGGTGGAGTGGGAGGACTAGTGCCGCAGACGGTTACTTCGCTTGCTCCTTTTGTTCTAGTCGCGCCAACGTGAAATGCATTGTCTCACCATGGGATTGCGAGGGAAGTCGACCTCAGGCGGCTTGGCGAGGCCGCATTCTCTCAAGGGGCCTGGGGCCTTGCCAGCGACTCCTCGGCTTTCAAGCTCGCCGCGTAGTGCTGGTGGGTAGTGTGCTCTACCGCTCTCGTACCCACAGTTTTTGTGGCCGCGAGAAGTGCAGATGGACGTATTGCAGGAGGTCATGTACCCATAGGCGCCGAGGAGGCTCCTTTGGCCGGGCCCTTCCCTGGTGGCAACATCATGCCGTGCCAGGTGACTGGTTTTGTCGGTCGTATGGCAGGTGGCCAAATCCCAACGTGACCCACTACTGATGATGTCATCACCTTTGGTGGGATTTTGGGTCTGGCAACTGGTGATCGAAGGACGAGCATGAGGATTCAGAATCAACCTGATGCTGATGAACTACAGATGGATCGAGCTATGCGGGTTGCCAAGCTTCATGACATCGAAGCATCCACATGTTTGATAGTTAATATGACATATCCCATTCTTCATTTTTTGGATCAAGAGATCATTAATAATGCCTAAGTAGTTGGTGTCAGTTTGGGTAATGCTGATATAGAAATTTCGAATTCTATTAAAGACTTGCTAGACTTAGAGGTCGATAGGTGTCGGTGTCAAAACCGGTTAATCTCGAGTAGGGGGTCCAGACTGTGGATCTAGGGTCGATGGGTAGCAAGAGACGATGAAGACAATGTTTTACCTAGGTTCATGCCCTCTTGATGTAGGTAAAATCCTATGTCCTACTCAATTTGTTATTGTTAGTATAGTACATAGTACAAAGATGATCTACTGCAAGATCGAATGTTGTGGTCTAACCCTAATTATAATGAGCTTAATCTGTCATACGAACTTTGGCCCCCTGGCTTATGTAGATGCCACGGGTACTAGAGTTACACAAGATAGGTTACAATATAGAAGGAATATGCTGATTACTACATCGCCTTTGACTGCACACCAAGTCTTTGGAAGAGTCCACCTCGAATCCAGTACTTCTGGCGACGTTCGAACATCCCAGAGAGTCCGGTCCATGAGAATAGATAGACGGCCCAAGGACCCCCTAATCTCGGACTCCATCAGTAGCCCCCGAACTCCAACGTCGCTGCTTAGGTTCACCATCTCCTCGTTTCTTAGCTCTTCGACTTGCAATGCGAGTTCCACACTATATTCGGCTGATCCTGTTCTGCATTTGTTTCTTTCATTTGTGACTAATGAAACATCACAGGACTCACACAGAGTGAATACTTTCTTCCCATGGAATTGAACACCTCCTCGATTCCCGTGCACCAATGGAAATTAGTGGTTCCTTCCCAAAGAAAAGAAGTTTGCGCATCATATAAACTACGCATACGCCTCATCAATGCCCCCATCATCTCCAACGTGTCAAGAAGAACATTACATGAACGAAGATATGGTGACTGCCCGAGGCTCCTTCTCCCGCCCTCATGGCTCTCTCCTAGTACACTGGGCTAGGTGTTCCGTCTCCCGCATGCGTCCGCGCGATCATGAGGTGCAAGGGTATTTACCTGATTCAGATCTGGCACCCTCCCGCCCTTGGCTGGCCTTCGCGAACAGTGATGCCTTCACAGAGAAATTCCCTACACCCAATACGTCGGAGAGGGTATGCTTCAAATTCGTTACCTTCCTCCTACGAGGTCTAGGATTCCCTATCCATCCCTTTCTTCGGGGCCTGTTGTAGTATTATGGCTCCAACTGCATCACCTTACCCCTGGATCTATTCTCCATGTTGCGGGGTTTGTCTCTCTTTGCGAAATGTTCCTCGACTGCAAAGCCCATTTCGAATTGTGGAAGAATTTTTTATGCCTCGTCCCCCGAACTGAGGGCAGGACCATTTATGAAGTTGGAGGAGCCGAAGTATGGCGCATAGTTGGGACTCGGTATCCGGTAGGTACCCCGAAGGCCACCCCCGAAGAGTGGATCTCGGAATGGTTCTATATTGAAGATGTGCCTCTGTTTGAACCCGTTCGAAGAGGTCTGCCCAAATTCTCAACCGCTCATCTTAAGAAGCGGTTCAAGTGGCGACCACGAAGCCCATATAAAGAAGATGATCCTGAGGTGAGACAACTTGTTGCCAAGGTAAAGCTATTGACACACTATCGGCTTACTGCGATCGACATAATGGCCAAGACCATAAGGCGGTTCATTGAACCCCTCCAACAGAGATCCCATCTTCCTTGGCAACTCAACGGTGCGAGTGCTGCCACCCAATATAAGAGGGAAGATTCGGCGGATCCGATGTCATTAGCCGTCGTATTGGTCGATCTTTATGATTGAGAAAAGGAAGGCTTTACCAGCCAGAACACCAAGAATGGTTATCCAAACCACAACCCCATCGAATGGGTTAGTATAGTTCAATTCCCCTAATTTGGATTCTTATGGCATCTCTGGTCTGACTAAGTCCCTGCAATTTTGTTTTTAAACGGTAATGGTGGTATGTGACAGAAAAAATCAGCTACCCTCCTCGTGAGTCAGATAATTATGCCAAGGACGACGACCTCAGATTCCTTGATGATCCGGATACGTCGATCATTTTTGCAAATGGGTTCTTTTATCACATGAGTATAAATGACACAAGGTCACCCTCATTGGTGACTATTCGAAGTTACCTCCGTTATCAAACAAGGAGGATAATTAGAAAACGCCTTCCCGAAAAGTATGCTCGACTGTCTCAACGGCCCCTCCCGCTACAATGGGTCATCGCTTCACATGCCAAACACCTATTACTATAGGGTCTGTCGAACCCGCACCGAATACTGGCCGGTCCTATAAACGTGGGGCCTCTGTAGGGACCGCTCCCACTGCCCCCTCCAAGAGGTATTAATTTTAGAATAAGCATTGTTTTTTCCAATAAACGACAAGCATTTACACCTATCGCTATATTCGATAGGACCCAAACACAACCACCTCCTTCAACGACGGTGGACAATGTGGAAGTCCCTCCTACAGGTCAGTCCAACAAGGATTATGACGATGTTTTGGTTACCAACTCTAAAGTGGAGAGTGTAATGGACCATCGTCTACGGAAAGAATCCATGCACCATCCCAATTTTACCGAACATGAGTTTAACGCCTTGAGTTCGGTTGATGCACACCTTGGAGCTGCCCGAGCAGGATTCAAAATAGTAGCCAGCCGTATGTCAACAAGCCTTAAGGTATGTATTCGCATTTTTGTCGTTGCGTACAAATTCCCAGCCACTAGCCCCCGATCCTCGATTGGGTAGCATGGCCGATCCGAGGGTCTAACCATAACTATCGACATGCCTGTTAGGCTATAAGGGACAAACATAATGAGTTGTCCGAGGAGATTGGGACTTACCGAACACAACTCGAGGCTGCTAAAGGTGAGTTAGAACAAGTGAAAGTTTCACAAGACAAGCACAAGGTAAGAATTTTTGTTTTAATCTCATAGGCAAAGTTGTCCTATTGTCCCCTTTTTTAATTTAAATTAAAGGACATTTTGTAGCAGCTGAATCTATAGGCCAGTCGCAAAAAGATCTGGAAACGGCCAAGGAATCACAATGATACACCGAATATCAGAATAAGGCAAGTTGCGACTCATTATTCCAAAGTGTCAACGAGAATAAGAAACTTAAGGCGGAAAAACAAGAACATATAAGCCAAATTGAGAGTTTAAATACTCAACTAGGACAAATCACCAAAGAAAACAAGAGACTGAAAAGTGGAATCTTTGGTAAGAATGTGCCAAACTGTATGAATATACCAAAATAACTTTTGATATCTTGATCAGTGATTCCATTCTTTTGGTATAGCACTCCTGACCGGGCATCCTGAGGAAGAAGACTATTTGTTTGGTGGTGACCTTCTAAAATAATTGTCCATAAGTTATGAGCGCAGGCGCAAAGCTATGAGAAGCATGCTAAAGGAGTTATGGCCGATCGAGAAGCTCCCGAAAAGGATGTCGGAACTGGCTGAGCGCTTTAAAGGGGCTCGGAGCCGATTTGAGATGTGGAAGATGTTGGCCTGTGAGGAAGGTGCTCGGGAGGCATGGGTGATACATCTCCAACGTATCTATCATTTTTGATTGTTCCATGCTATTTTAAGATCATTCTTGGATGTTTTAAGATCATTTTATAGCAACTTCATATCATTTTTTGGGACTAACCTATTGACATAGTGCCTAGTGGTAGCTACTATTTTTTGCAATTTTTTTGTTTGCAGAAAAACAATAACAGATGAAGTCCAAATGCCATGAAAGTTTTTGGAGATTTTACTGGACCAGAAGGAAACTTGGGGACCAAGGATGGTCACGAGAGGATGCCCAAGCGGCCCACTAGGCACCAGGGCGTGCCCAAGTCTCTTGGCACGGCTTGGTGGCTAGTGGAGGCCTCGGTAACCTCCTGCGCTGCGTGTGAGCTCTATAAATACCCCAATTTCAAGAAACCCTAGAGGAGAGGACAAAAAATTCTTTCAGCCACTGCAAGTCCCAGAAGCAAAGAAATCCAATCTAGAGCCCGTTCTGGAGGGGAACATAGTCACGGTGGGGTTCATCATCCTCAATGGTGCTCCTCCAATGATGCATGAGTAGTTCATATCAGACCTACGGGTTCGTAGGCAATAGCTAGATGGCTTTCTCTCTCGTTTTGCTTCTCAATACAATGGTCTCTTGGAGATCTATTTGATGTTATTCTATCTTTTGTGGTGTGTTTGTTGGGATCCGATGAACTGTGAGTTTATGATCAGATGTATGAAATTATATCCATTCTTTATTATTATAGCCTCGTATTTCTTCTCCGATATTTGGGTTTTGTCTAGCCAATTTGATCTTTTATCTAGCAATGGGAAGAGGTGCTTTGTGATGGGTTCGATCTTGCGGTGATCAATCTTGGTGACAGAAAAAGACATGACACACATGTATTGTTGCTATTAAGGATAAAATGATGGGGTCTATTCCTACATGAATACATCTTGTCTACATCATGTCATCGTTCTTAAAGCATTTCTTCGTTTCTCTATGAACTTAATACACTAGATGCATGGTGGATATCGGTCGATGTGTGGAGTAATAGAAGTAGATGCAGGCAGAAATCGTTCTACTTGTCTCAGACGTGATGCCTATATACATGATCATTGTGTTGGGTATCATCATAATTATCCACTCTTCTATCAATTGCCCAAAAGTAATTAGTCTACCACCGTTTGCTATTTTCTCGAGACAAGCCACTAGTGAAATCTACGACCCCCGGGTCTATTTTACATCATCTTTTTTGCAATCTCTATTTTTCTATTCGCGTTTCCATTTTATTTTCTCTTTTATTTTAAGATATATATTATAAAATACCCAAAAATACCTTGCTGTGTTTTATTTACCATCACTTTATTTGCATCTATCAATCTATCCTTATACCGTTTATTTTACCTACAAGGGGTTGACAACCCCTACATGCGTTGGGTTGCGAGGATTTGTTATTTGTTTGCAGGTATGATACGTCTCCAACGTATCTATAATTTTTGATGGTTTCATGCTATTATCTTGTCAACTTTGGATCTTTTATATGCATGAATATGCTATTTTTGGGACTAACCTATTAACTCAGTGCCAAGTGCCAGTTTCTGTTTTTTTTCCGTGTTTTTGACCTTTTTCAGAAAAGAATATTAAACGGAGTCCAAACGGAATAAAACCCGCGGGATGATTTTTTCCATAACAGAAGATACACAGGGGACTTGAGAACCAAGGCAGGAGACCTCGTGGGAGGTCACAAGCCCCCTAGGCACGCCCTAGGGGGGGCTCCTGGCAGGCTTGTGGGCCCCACCTGCCTCCTTTCCCCTACCTCTTTCGCCTATAAATTCTCTAAAATCCCGAAACCAAAGAAGAGAGCCACGAAAATACTTTTTCGCTGCCGCAAGCTTTTGTCTCCGCAAGATCCCATCCAGGGACCGTTCTGGTGCCCTGTCGGAGGGGGATTCGGACACGGAGGGCTTCTTCATCAACACCATTGCCTCTCAGATGATGCGTGAGTAGTTCACCACAGACCTTCGGGTCCATGGCCAGTAGCTAGATGCCTTCTTCTCTCTCTTGGATCTTCAGTACAAAGTTCTCCATGATCTTCATGGAGATCTATCGGATGTAACTTCCTTTTGGGGTGTGTTTGTCAAGATCCGATGAATTGTGGATTTATGATCAGATTATCTATGAATATTATTTGAGTCTCCTATGATCTCTTATATGCATGATTACGTATCCTTGTAATTCTCTTCGAGTTATGGGTTTCGTTAGGCCAACTTGATATATAATTCTTGCAATGGGAGAAGTGGTTGGTTTTGGGTTCATATCGTGCGATGTCCTCACCCAGTGTCAGAAAGGGTAGCGAGGCACGCATCGTGTTGTTGCCATCAAGGGTAAAAAGATGGGGTTTATATCATATTGCATGAATTTATACCTCTACATCATGTCATCTTGCTCAAGGCGTTACTCTGTTTGTTATGAACTCAATACACTAGATGCATGCTCGATAGCGGTGGATGTGTGGAGTAATAGTAGTAGATGCAGAAAGTATCGGTCTACTTGTCTCGGACGTGATGCCTATATGTATGATCATTGCCTTAGATATCGTCATGGCTTTACGCGATTCTATCAATTGCTCGACAGTAAGTCGTTCACCCACCGTAGTACTTGCTATCATGAGAGAAGCCTCTAGTGAACACTATGGCCCCCGGGTGTACTTCACATCATATATTCAGATCTACAAAAATACCAAAAATACTTTGTTGCACTTTTCACCTTCAGATCTCACCTTGCAAATAATCGTGATGGGATTGGCAACCCCTTTTTCGCGTTGGGTGCAAGTTTGTTTGTTTTCGCGTAGGTTCATTGGTGCCTCATCTTGATACTCCTATGGGATTGATACCTTGGTTCTCAAACTGAGGGAAAGACTTACCGCTACTTTGCTAGATCACCCTTTCCAATTCAAGGGAAAAACCAACGCAAGCTCAAGAGGTAGCAATAAGGATTTCTGGCGCTGTTGCCGGGGAGTATTCAAAGTGAAGAATATCCGAGTAACTGTCGCAAAATCATCTCTTGTGTTTACATTATTTGCCCTTTGCCTCTCGTTCTCCTCTCCCCCACTTTTGAAAAACAAAAATTTCAAAAATATTTGCCTTTTTCGTTCACCCTTTTCTTTCGCTTGCTTTCTGTTTGCTTGTGTGCTTGTCTGTTTGCTCAAGTCACCATGATTGAAAACACCAAATTGTGTGACTTCTCGAATACTAATAATAATGATTTTTTAGTACTCCGATTGCTCCCGCCACTAGTGCAGAATCATATGAAATCAATGCTGCTTTGCTGAATCTTGTTATGAAAGAGCAATTTTCCGGCCTTCCTAGTGAAGTTGCCGCATCCCATCTTAATACCTTCATTGAGTTATGCGATTTGCAAAAGAAGAAAGATTTGAATAATGATATGATTAAATTGAAGTTATTTCCGTTCTCATTACGAGATCGTGCAAAAACTTGGTTTTCACCTTTACCCAAAAATAGTATTGATTCTTGGAACAAGTGTAAAGATGACTTTATTTCCAAGCATTTTCCACCGGCTAAGATTATCTCTCTCCGTAATGATATCATGAATTTTAAGTAACTAGATCATGAACATGTTGCACTATCTTGGGAGAGAATGAAATTGATGATTAGAAATTGTCCCGCTCATGGCATGAGTCTTTGGATGATTCTACAAATTTTCTATGCTCGGTTGAATTTTGCTTCTAGAAATATCTTGGATTACGCCTCTGGTGGAACTTTTATGGAAATCACACTCGGAGAAGCCACAAAACTCCTAGATAATATCATGACAAACTATTCTCAATGGCACACTGAAAGGTCACCTACTAGTAAAAAAGTGCATGCTATAGAAGAAATTAACTCTTTGATTGCTAAGATGGATGAGTTAATGAAATTGTTTGCTAGTAAAGGTGCTCCTCTAGATCCAAATGATATGCTTTGTCTTCCTTGATTGAGAATAGCAATGAAAGTTTGGATGTTAATTTTGTTGGTAGGAATAATTTTGGCAACAACAATGCTTATAGAGGTAACTTTAATCCTAGGCCTTTTCCTAGTAATCCCTCTAATAACTTTGGCAATTCCTACAACAATGCTCATGGAAATTACAATAAATTACCCTCTGATCTTGAGAGTAATATTAAAGAGTTTATGAACTCACAAAATATTTTCAATGCATCCATAGAAGAAAAACTACTCAAAATTGATGACTTGGCTAGGAACATTGATAGAATGTCTCTTGATATTGATGCTTTGAAATCTACATGTGCTCCTCCCAAGATTAATATGGATGAAACTTTGAAAGCTATGCGTGTTTCCATGAATGAGAGTAAAGAAAGAACCGCCCAAATTCGTGCTAGACATGAATGGCTTAAAAGGCGTGTTCTCGTGATGATAATCACGAAGATCTTAAAGTGCTTGGTGTGACTCCTAATGAATCCTTGTTTTATAATGTCAATCCTAATGATGATGGGGCTGGATATGAATCCACTTTGGTTGAGAAACGCCCCAATGATTCGGAGTCCACTTATCTTGATGCTAAACACTGGAAGTGGAGTAGAGGATATCAAAACTTTGCGTAGTGATGAAATTAATACTTTGGATTTCAAGGAATTTAATTATGATAGTTGCTCTTTGATTGAATGTATTTCCTTGATGCAATCCATGCTAAACTCTCCACATGCTTATAGCCAAAATAAGGCTTTTACCGATCATATCACTGATGCTACGATGAAATCTCTTGAAGAGAAACTTGAGTTGGAGATATCTATTCCTAGAAAACTTCATGATGAGTGGGAACCTACTATCAAAATCAAGATTAAAAAGTATGAATGCAATGCTTTGTGTGATTTGGGTGCTAGTGTTTCCGCTATTCCAAAGTCTTTATGTGATTTTCTAGGCTTCAATGAGATTGATGAGTGCTCTCTTAATTTGCATCTTGCGGATTCTACTATTAAGAAACCTATGGGAAGGATCAATGATGTTCTTATTATTTCAAATAGGAACTATGTTCCTGTAGATTTCATTGTGCTTGATATTGATTGCAATCCGACATGTCCCATCATTCTTGGTAGACCTTTCCTTAGGACTATTGGTGCTGTTATCGATATGAAAGAAGGGAATATTAAATTTCAATTTCCATTAAAGAAGGGAATGGAACACTTTCCTAGAAAGAAAATAAGATTGCCTTATGAATCCATGATGAGGGCTACTTATGGTTTGAGCACCAAAGACGACGATACTTGATTCTATCGCCTTATGCCTAGCTAAGGGCGCTAAAGGATAGCGCTTGTTGGGAGGCAACCCAATGAATAAATTTATTTTTTCTTTTTGCTTTCTGTTTTGTTGTGTCCACACCATCATGATTGTGTTTTTTATGTTTTTTTTGTCTTTGTGCCAAGTAGAACCTTTATGATTAGTTTTGGTGATAGTTATTTAATCATGCTGAAAAAAGACAGAAACTTTGTGCTCAAGAAATTATTTTTAATACCTATCCATAAAGAGCTTTTGAGTTGATTATTTTTCCTGTTGATTGATATGCCAATTGCCCTAATTGTCATAATTTTTCAGAATTTTTTGGGATACCAGAGTTATATGAAATATACAGATTACTACAGACTGTTTTGTTTTTGATAGATTCTGTTTTCGTTGTGTTGATTGCTTATTTTTATGAAACTATGGTTAGTATCGGGGGGGGGGGGTACTAGCCATGGAAAAGTGAGAATACAGTAATATAACATCAATCTAAATAGAAATCAAGTTTACTACAGTACCTAAAGAGTTGGTGGTTTGTTTTCTTATGCTAATGATATCACGAGTTTCTGTTTAAGTTTTGTGTTGTGAAGTTTTCAAGTTTTGGGTGATGTTCTCATGGACAATGGAATAAAGAGTGGAAAGAGCTTAAGCTTGGGGATGCCCATGTCATCCCAAGCCAAATTCAAGGACACCAAAAAGCCTAAGTTTGGGGATGCCCCGGGAAGGCATCCCCTCTTTCGTCTTCAATCCATCGGTAACGTTACTTGGAGCTATATTTTTATTCACCACATGATATGTGTTTTGCTTGGAGCGTCGTGTATTATAGGAGTCTTTGCTTTTTGTTTTGTCACAATCATCCTTTCTGCACACCTTTTTGAGAGGGACATGCACTCATCATGAATTTGTTAGAATGCTCAATGAGCTTCACTTATATCTTTTGAGTTAGGCAATTTAGCTCGCATGTGCTTCACTTATATCTTTTGAGCTAGATAATTTTGCTCTAGTGCTTCACTTAAATCTTTTGGGAGCACGGCGATGTCATATTTTGTAGAAATAAAAACTCTCGATCTTCACTTATACCATTTTGAGAGTGCTCTCTCTAAGTAACTTGGTAATTTGCGTGTGCTATGAAATTAGTCCTAAATATGATAGGCATACAAATAGGATATAATAAGAACTTTCATATTCATGTGCATTGATTAGTAAGAGAAGTTTGATTCCTCACAATTAGTTTTGAGATATGGATATGGTAATATTAGAGTTATGTTAGTAGGGTGTTGTGAATCTAGAAATACTTGTGTTGAAGTTAGTGATTCCCGTAGCATGCACGTATGGTGAACCGCTATGTTAGGAAGTCGGAGCATAATTGATTTATTGATTGTCATCCTTTGTGTGGCGGTCGGGATCGCGCGATGGTTAACACCTACCAACCCTTCCCCTAGGAGTATGGGTTTAGCACTTTGTTTCGATTACTAATAAAACTTTCGCAATAAGTATATGAGTTATTCATGACTAATGTGAGTCCATGGTATAGATGCACTCTCACCCTTCCACCATTTCTAGCCTCTCTAGTGCCGCGCAACTTTCATAAGTGCACAAACCCACCATATACCTTCCTCAAAACAGCCACCATACCTTCCTGTTATGGCATTTTCATAGCCATTCTGAGATATATTGCCATGCAACTCCCACCGTTCCATCTCATGACATGTGCCATCACTTTCATATTGCCATTGCATGATCGTAAGATAGCTAGCGAGATGTTTCAACGTCATACGCTAAGCTAGATAGTTGCACATCCCGGTACAATGCCGAATGCATTTCATATAGAGTCATCATTGTTCTAAGTATTGAGTTGTAAGTAAATAAAAGTGTGATGATCATCATTATTAGAGCATTGTCCCATGTGAGGAAATAAAAAAATAGAGGCCAAAGATGCCCACCAAAAAAAAGAAAAAAAGAGGCCAAAGAGCCCGAACAAAAAAATGAGAGAAAAAGGGAGAAGGGAGAATGGTACTTGTGCTTCAAAATAGCACCATGTTCTTCATGATAGAGAGTCTCTTGTTTTCTCACTTTCATATACTAGTGGGAATTTTCATTATATAACTTGGCTTGTATATTCTAATGATGGGTTTCCTCAAAATTGCCCTAGATCTTCGTGAGCAAGCAAGTTGGGTGCACACCCACTAGTTTTCTTTTTGAGCTTTCATACACTTATAGCTCTAGTGCATCCGTTGCATGGCAATCCCTACTCATTCACATTGATATCTATTGATGGGCATATCCATAGCCCATTGATACGTCGAGTCGATGTGACCATCTCCTCCTTTTTGCCTCATAACCTCCACCACACTCTATTCCACCTATAGTGCTATATCCATGGCTCACACTCATGTATTGCGTGAGAGTTGAAAAAGTTTGAGAAAGTAAGATTGCGAAAACAATTACTTGGCCAATACCGGGGGTGCATGATTTAAATTCGTTGTGTGGGGATGATGGAGCATAGCCAGACTATATGAGTTTGTAGGGATAACTTTCTTTGGCTTTGTTATTTCAAAAGTTCATGATTACTTTGCTAGTATGCTTGAAGTATTATTGTTTTCATGTCAATAGTAAATATTGTTTTGAATCTTACGGATCTGAACATTCATGTCACAAGAAAGAAGTTACAAAGAACAAATATGTTAGGTAGCATTCCACATCAAAAATTCGGTCTTTATCACTTCCCTACTCGAGGACGAGCAGGAGTTAAGCTTGGGGATGCTTGATACGTCTGTGACGTATCTATAATTTTTGATGATTTCATGCTATTATCTGGTCAACTTTGGATGTTTTATATGCATGAATATGCTATTTTTCGGACTAACCTATTAACTCAGTGCCAAGTTTCTGTTTTTTCCATGTTTTTGACCTTTTTCAGAAAAGAATATTAAACGGAGTCCAAACGAAATAAAACCTGCGGGATGATTTTTTCCATAACAGAAGATACGCAGGGGACTTGAGAACCAAGGCAGGAGACCTCGTGGGAGGTCACAAGCCCCCTAGGTGCGCCGTAGGGGGGAGGCTGGTAGGCTTGTGGGCCCCATATGCCGCCTTTGCTCTACCTCTTTCGCCTATAAATTCTCTAAAATCCCGAAACCAAAGAAGAGAGCCACGAAAATATATTTCCGCCGCCGCAAGCTTTTGTCTCCGCAAGATCCCATCTGGGGACCGTTCTGGTGCCCTGCCGGAGGGGGATTCGGACACGGAGGGCTTCTTCATCAACACCATTGCCTCTCCGATGATGCGTGAGTAGTTCACCACAGACCTTCGGGTCCATAGCTAGTAGCTAGATGGCTTCTTCTCTCTCTTGGATCTTCAATACCAAATTCTCCATGATCTTCATGGAGATCTATCTGATGTAACTTTTGAAAGTGCGTTATGTCGACTAGAGGGGGGGTGGTGAATAGGAGATTTTTAGAATTTCATCACTGAGGAAATTCCTTTTGAGGAAATTCCTCACTGATGACTAACTTACAACGGAAACAACAAAGGATCAGGAGTGCAAAGTATCACTACAGCAGTTTTTCAGGATGAAGAATATGAAAACAGTTTGCATAGTATGCAGGCACGCACAAAACATATGAGGATTAACTCGCGTGAAGAATTTGGAGTTGAGGAATTTCAGACAAATTCTTCAGCAAATTCTTCCAATAGTGACAGTGAAAATCATCAACACACAATCTGAGGAATATAAAGAGTTGAGGAAATAGAACCCGTTTCACAGTGAAGACAGTGGTTGATGACCCAGTTCCAACTGCTGTGACAGTTGTACATCTGGTTTGAAGCGGCTTGGAATTGAAACCAAAGGACACACAGTCCCGGGACACACAGTCCCTACCGTATTCTCCTTGGGCTAAGAACACATAGTCCTCGCCCAACACTCATGATAAGTCTTCAGGGCAGACTTCCAAACCCTCACAAACTTGGTCACCTGGCGATCCACAATTGACTGCTGGATTGCTCTAGACCATGACGCTCCGGAGGATGCACAGTCCTCAAAGGTAAAAGGCTTCAGTTCCACACAGGAACAACTTCTTCAGTGATGTTCAATCACTTGGTTTTCGTTTGTAGTTTGGTGTTTGGGGTATTTCCTCACTGATAAATTACTCTGGAAGACTCTGAGGAATTTGGGTTGCTCTTATGACAAGTGTCAGTTTCTAACGGAGCAGCCAACCAACTAATGGTTGTGGGGGGCGGCTATTTATAGCCTGGTAGCATCCCGACATGATTTGACATTAATGCTCTTAAATAATATGACCGTTGGTATGGATAAGACCAATGATGTGGCGTGACTATCAGTAACGGTCGGGACACTCAACTGTGAGAGTCCTCATGTCTCTTATATTCCTTACTTGAGGCTTTTGGTAGGATTAGGCTTGGGTTGAGCATCATGAGGAAATTCATTCCAATGTGTTACCTCGACCCCCTTTAACAGTACGATGTTCCTATTACTCAAGTGTGAAGAAAATAAAACAGAAAGGATAAATCTTCCTGCTTCAAAGTCTTCAGATTGATTTTCTTCAGGACACACCGAATTCCTCAATTTCAATATCTTCATGAGGAATATCAAATTCATCGCAAATTCTTCGCGATTCAATTTTTCAGCTTCAGACCAATTTCTTCAACCGAAGATATACATTTTTAGGGGTCGATATTCATCGAATATTTCAAACTCCTCAGCGACTTATAGATCCTGTGTACACTCATGAACACATTAGATACTTAACCTATAAGTCTTCAAACCACCAAAATCACTAAGGGGCACTAGATGCATTTACAATCTGCCCCTTTTTGGTGGTTGATGACAATTAGGTTAAGTCTTCAACGGGGATAAAATATGAAGTGTAAATACTCATTTGAGGAATCTGAAATCAAGATTCAGAGAGACTCCCCCTGAAGATGTGCATATCTTGAGGATTTTGCTTTTCACAACAAATGCACACTTATGATTTATATGATGGAGATCTTCCCCTGAGTCTTGTGAATCATGCATACATGCGACATATAGTATGAATAAATTGAGGATGCATGATGACAAATGGTATCTGACGAATTCCAGCATGCGTGCATTAAAATTTAGGGGAATAAGCATGCGAAGAAAAAAGTTCAAGCATCAGAGTACCATCGGGCTTAAGTTACAACTCATTACATAAAACACTTCAGAAGAGCCAAGAGTTCGTAACTTAAATAAAGTTTATAAGCCCCCAAAATATACCGCGTGAAGACTAACTCTCAAGTTTCTCCCCCTTTGTCATCAAGTGACAAAAAGGGACAAACTGAGGACTAACGTCCGTGAAGACTTTCACTTCTTGGCAGTTGAGGAAGACGCGTGAGGATTCTTGGGAGCAGACTTCCTTCTTGGATCGGTGGCAGTGTCTTGCTGATCTTCATCTGATTCAGCAGTGCGGAATGAAGAAAACGAACTATCCTCAAGGTCTGGAACTAGAATTGGCCTGAATTTCTTCTTTGGTGGCCACGACCAGTCGAAGTCCTGCACAAACTCCAATTCTTCAAGTTCTGCTGGAGTCTTCAAATGAGCAAGTGTAGCCCAGGTGCGATCAAAAACCTCATGAAGATAATGATGGTTAAGCTTCATTGCATCGTGTGTTTCATTGAGGGTTTTCACAATGGCGCTGAACTGGCGTTTGACCCACTTGTGATTCCGATCCACCTTTTGGGGAAGACTGAGAAGAAGCTCTATGGTATTCATCACCCTAGGAGCAACAGGACTTGGAGGATGGGTTTTAGTGTCATCCCATGAGGAATAAGCATCTGGCTCTCGGAACTGGCTACCAAGGGGCCGACTGCCTTCATCAATGACAGACTTGCCTTTTCCTTTAACAGGCTCGAAAGTCTTCTTGTTGACCCTTAGAGGAGGCATATAACCGATATGATTCTTGAAATCAGCATGATAGTTGATGCTTGACCTGGGTCTGATGAATCTCATGATCCATGGAGCATAAATCTTCAGGTCAAAAGGGGCCATAGCATTTTCTGCCAGAGTCCTCAAGAAGAAATCATGGATGTTGATGGTAATGCCATGTGTGATGTTGAAGAGGATATTCTTCATGATGCCGACTACATCTTCTTCATAATCATGACCCTTGATTGGCGCAGAAACGCCGCACAGGATTCTGTAAAACGTCCTGGGTTCATATTTCAGTTCATGGACCAGGAAGGTTGTTCTTGGTGGTTGCCCCTTAGCCAAAAGCTTCATGATGACATCCATCACCTTGTTTGCCAGCTCACGTTCATCATACAACTTTACTGCCTGCTCTGGGGGAATTGACATTGGTAGTTCATGCAACAGCTCATTGGCAGGAGCCTTGAAGTGTGTTTCTGCGTCATCCAATCCAGCACCCATGTGTTGATGTCTATTGGATCTCCAGAGATGTGCAGAGTTGCATAGAATTGAAGAATGATTTCACTATCCCAATCACAGATATCTGAGAACATAGGGAGGAGTCCTGCTTCATAAAGGACGTTGAGGACTCGGGCGAAGCAAGGAATTTCTTCAAGCTCAACGTGAGGAATGTGCTTGTGCTGGAAAATCTTGTTTCTTCCACACAACCCAGAGGCATGGTAGTTGAGCTGTGTTCTTGTCCAGAACTTCAGATGCCTCATGCAAGGCTTGTCATAGGGATTTTCTCCGATGAAGAACATGCGTTCTTCAAAGAAGGATTCCTTTTGAAACTTTGGCCGCTTGGAGAAAGACTGATGCTGCATTGGCTGAAGATTTTGCGGCTTGCCTTGAGGAGAGACAACCATTGCAGTTTCTGGATTGAGGACGACATGAGCATTCTATGGATCTGGTGCATTTTCCTTAGCATGTTTCTCAGGATGAGGAATTTCATCTGCTTGTGCTTCAGGGTGAGGATCTTGCTCTGGTTGAGGAATGTCATCAATGGGAGCTTCTGGTTGAGGATTTTGCTTTGGAGGAGGAATTGGTTCATCCTGAGCCTCAGGTTGAGGATTTTGCTCGGGATTTTGAATTTCATCAGGCTGAGGATTTTCACTTTGTTTTTCCTCAGCATGAGGAGCTTGCTTGGTGGAGGAGCCAGATTCATCAGCTGGTGCAGCTGATCCTTGAGCAGTTTCTTCAGGAGGAATGAAGGTCTGAGGACTGTCATCAATTCGAATTTCCTCACCAGTGTGTTCCTCAGACTCAGCATTATTCATTTCCTCATCAGCCCCGTGCTCCTTGTCCTCGCTTTCGAAGGGAGTCATCTCATATGATGGAGCAACGTTGAGAGGCACATGATCCAAAGGTGCATTTTCTTCAAGAGCTTTGAGGCGCTTGGCCTCAGTGGATTCTTCTGCTGAGGAAGCTTTTCTCTTCTTGGCTTCCTTTTCAGCAGCTCTAGTCTTCTTCACGTCTGATGCAGACGGAGTCATTTTCTTCACCTTTGAAGCTTTTGGTGAAGGCGTTTTCTCAGCTGAAGCAGTTTCATCAGCTGGAGCAGAGTCATCAGCTGGCTTAGAAGCAGCTGGAGCAGGTTCACCAGCTGTAGTAGAATCATCAGCTGGATTTTCCTTGCCAATTTCCTCAATAGCCGGCTCATCACGCGACTTTCTTGAGGGATTTCCTCAGCATGAGCAGTTTCATCAGCTGGTTCTTCAATCAGAGGCTGAGGTGTTGGTACTGGAGGGGCAGCCTTCTTGTCGTAATCATCAACTGCGTTAGTGGCAAATTTGATGAAATTGTTTTTGAGACTTTGATGATCAGAGAGCTTAGTGTACTTGTCAGTCAAAGTCTTCAATTCAACCTGTGTTGACACAAGTGCATCAGGCGTTAGGTTGAGGAGATTCTATCTGAGGAATTTCTCCTTTTTGAGCTTTGCAACCTTAGCCTGTTTGGCTTGGTGCTCCTTCCACTTGGCCTCGTTGATGAATGTGGCCACCATGTGGCTGATGCCTGGGGGAAGCTTCAAATCATCGATTGCAGTATTGGGGTCCTCATACCAGATGTTGATGTAATCCAGGAGGACTTCTGGGTCCATGGCCAGAGGAATGGAGGTGCCAGAAGCTTGAGCTACCCTCTCTTGCTTGTTTCTGATGATGGCTTGCAGAGTGTCATCATCAAATTCATCACTACCTTCTGATGCAGAAGGAACCTTGATGATTTTGCTTGGGCTTGGTCTTGTTCCTCTCCCAGCAGTCACCTTAGTCTTCAGGGGAGTCGGTGAAGACTTTGTCTCGGAGCTTGTTGTAGACGGGACTGAGGAGCTGGAGACAGTGGGCAGTTGCTTCACTATCGGCTTCTGTTCACACTTTGAAGCCTTTGGTATTGCTGAGGGTTTTGGAGCTGATGCTGGTGCAGCTTTCTGAAGCATTTCCTCTTGAGGCTTTGAAGCCTTTGGTTTTGGTGGCACATACTTCATTTGAGGAATGGCCGTACCATAAGTCTCAGCTGCAGACGAAGTGGCGGCAGTTGCAGCAGCAGCTGATTCTTCATTGAATTTCCTCACACCAACTTCTGCTTGCTTCTGAAGCTTTGACAAGTGTTTTGAATTTTCCTCAGGACAGTCATCAATTGTCTTGAGGCTTGAGGGGTGTGCATCTTGATAATCCTCAAGAGGAGGCCGTTTGCCAGGAGGCTTCAGAGCGAATTTCTTCGCATACTTGGGAGTGACGAATCTGTACTCTTTCCACTCCTTAGCCCATCGGCGTTCTATCTTTTGAAGCCTTATCTTCCTCTTGGGTATGGATTCTTGCTCATCAGGTGTGTAGTATTCCAGGTATATATCCTCAGGCATATCTATGGCAGTGTTCTGCTCGAGCTTCTTGCCACCCTTTTGCTTCCTTTCATCTTCCATTTTCTTCACCTGAGGCTTTTGCTGAGGAAATTGAACTCTTGAGGATTCTGATGAAACTTGTATATTTTCTTCAAGAAACGCTGCAAATGAGTTAAGTTGATGAGAACCTAGAGATTCATCAGCTGACATGTTTGTACGTGTGAACAGAGTATAGTTGCGAGGAATTTGGAGAGGTCATATGCGTTCTCAGATTTGATGAAATGATTTTTTTTGAAAGTTGAGGAATTTGACCAGTGGTTGAGGAATTCGTCTAAGCACACTGGTCTTGGGTTCCAGAGTTGTACAAATTCGAAAATTTGCACAATTATGGAATCTCGTGAAAATCTTAGATGCTTAGTGAAGTTCATCAATAGTTGAGTGATAGGCAGTGTTTGAGGAAAAAGAAACTGATGGATACTTGAGGAAAAACAGATTTCTCATCCCTAAGGTAAAATAGTAGATCAAACGAGCTGTAAAAATAGGGTTTTTATTTACCCTAGATGGCTCGCAGGAAGAACAGAGAAGGGAGTAGCAGTAGATGCTCTTCGGTGCGAGTCCAATGCGCCCTATCTTGGCAACAGAGGAAAGCTACGGTGGCGGCGGACGAAGATGGTCCGGTTCCGGCGTGGTTTCGGCGACTGAGAGGTCGAGGCAGTCAAGCTTTTCCTCGCCGGTGTCGAGACTTCTAGCGGTGGCGCTAGGGCTTTTGAGCTTTGCTGTAGCAGGAGGGCGATGGGACGAAGAAGATTTTACGTAAGGGAGATGGGGACATATTTATAGCCAGGCGGTAACTGTTGGCGCGAAAGTATCGGACCAAATAGCCCCTGTTTCTACGTCTCCGCAGGACATGTAGCCCACAACCGAAGCGGTGGAGATCGTGGTTATCCGAATGGGGAAAGTGGGGTTCTGTTACTGTGTAACAAAAAAAATATTTTTGAAGATTTGAGGATTTTGTTACAAAATCATCAGCTGACAAGGACGCAGTGAGGATTTTGAACAAAGTTTCAAGTAGAACGCATATGAAGAATTGAATAGACTGGGTGAGAATATCATAGAGGGAAAGTAGGGTTCGATCACATTCACTTAGAGGAAATACCAAATTGAAGAATATAGCTATAAGTGAATGCTCTTGAGGACTTGAAATCACAGTCTATCTAGGTAAACGAAAATCATCAAGTGTATTTGAAGATTTTGATTAACTTGAGGATTTTGTGACAAAGCGTCATGATGATGAATTTCAGTTTGGAAGAAAAACGATTTTGAAGAACAACTGTTTTGAAGAAATTCAGCTTTGAAGAAATTCAACTTGAGGAATTTCAAGTTGGGTGGATGCGTGACCTACCATATAAGAATGTTGATTACAGACGCCGCGTACAATTGTTGTAGGGCCCTGGAATCAATTTCTTCGTTGATTTCCTCACACTAAGAGTGATATTCTTCATTGGTTGAAGAAAACCGATTCATCATGTGTTGCACATCTAAGTCATCAATTTTGCCTAAGTGTTAGGATGTGTGCATGTTTTTACAAAACATTTGAAGATTCTAAGATATTTAGCTCACACCGCCACTTGCAAAACCTTTTCTCATCCAAGGGCTTAGTGAGGATATCTGCCAGTTGATCGTCAGTCTTCACATGGTCGATGAGGATATTGCCCTTGAGGACATGGTCCCGAAGAAAATGATGACGAATCTGGATGTGCTTGGTCTTCGAGTGCTGTACTGGGTTGTATGCAATCTTGATTGCACTCTCATTGTCGCAGTAGAGAGGCACATTCTTCATGTTGATGCCGTAGTCCTTGAGGGTTTGCTTCATCCATAGCAATTGAGCACAGCATGAACTAGCAGCAATGTACTCAGCTTCGGCAGTGGAAAGTGAAATGCAGTTCTGCTTCTTTGAGGACCAGCAGACTAGTAATCTTCCGAGAAAATGACATGTGCCAGAGGTTGACTTGCGATCCACACAGTCACCAACATAGTCAGAATCAGAATATCCCACAAGATGAAGATTTGAGCCATTGGGGTACCATAATCCTAGTGTTGGTGTGTGAGCTAAGTAGCGAAGAATATGCTTCACAACCTTATGGTGTGATTCCTTCGGTTTTGCTTGAAAACATGCACACATGCAAACACTAAGCATTATATCTGGCCTAGATGCACATAAATACAGTAAAGAACCAATCATAGAGCGATATACCCGCTGATCGAATTCTTTACCATTTTCGTCAGTGCAGAGGTGGCCGTTTGTAGGCATTGGAGTCTTGGCACCTTTGCATTCATGCATGTCGAATTTCCTCAGAACATCCTTGAGGTATTTCTCCTGTGATATGAAGATTTCATTGCGTTGTTGACGAATTTGAAGACCTAAGAAGAATTTCAGCTCCCCCATCATAGACATCTAATATTCTTCACTCATCATGTAAGCAAATTCATCACTCTAACATTTGTCAGTACATCCAAATATGATGTCATCGACATATATCTGGCACACAAATAGTTCATTATCATAGGATTTAGTGAAAAGAGTTGGATCAAGTGAACCAGGTTTGAAGCCTTTCTTCATGAGGAATTCCTTCAATGTATCATACCATGCCCGAAGGGCTTGCTTGAGACCATAGAGCGCCTTTCTGAGTCTGAAGACTTTGTCTGGATTCTTTGGATCCTCAAAACCTGGGGGCTGAGCAACATATACTTCTTCCTCAAGCTTACCATTGAGGAATGCACTTTTCACATCCATTTGATATAAGATGACGTTATGATGATTAGCATAAGCAAGTAGTATTCGAATAGCTTCAAGTCTAGCAACATGTGCAAAAGTTTCATTGAAATCTATTCCTTCAACCTGTGTGTAGCCTTGGGCTACAAGTCGTGCCTTATTCCTCACCACTTGACCATCCTCGTCTTGCTTGTTTTGGAAAATCCACTTGGTTCCGATGATATTGTGCTTGCGAGGATCTGGTCATTTTACGAGCTCCCATACGTCATTCAACTTGAACTGAAGAAGTTTGTCTTGCATGGCTTGGATCCACTCCGGTTCCATGAAAGCCTCAGCAACTTTTGAAGGTTCTGTGATAGACACAAAGGAGAAATGCCCACAAAAGTTAACTAAGTGTGAAGCTTTTGAGCGAGTGAGAGGACCTGGCGCGTTGATGTCATTGAGGATTTTGTAAGTTCCACTTCATCTGCAATCCTGAGATGAGCTAGTTGAGGATTTCGTCTGGGCTGAGGAATTGGTTCTAGAGCAATTTCCTCAGGAGCATCTTCTTGATTTTCATCAGTGTTGGGAATGATTTGTTCATCAATTTCCTCAGTGGGAACAATATATTCAGTAGCTTTGAGCTTTATGGCTTCCTCAGGAGACAGCTTATCCGGATCATGAGGCAATTGCTCTCTTTGTGAGCCATTAGTTTCATCGAACCGCACATCTACAGTCTCAACAACCTTGTTGTGATAGTTGTTGAAGACTCTGTAGGTGTGCGAGTCCTTTCCATAACCGAGCATAAAACCCTCATGTGCCTTAGGTGCAAACTTTGAGCTATGGTGAGGATCTCTAATCCAACATTTTGCATCGAAGACTTTGAAATAACTTACATTGGGTTTCTTGTTTGTGAGGAGTTCATATGAGGTTTTCTTGAGGAATTTGTGAAGATATACCCTGTTGATGATATGGCATGCAGTGTTGATTGCTTCAGGCCAAAAGCGACGAGGAGTCTGATATTCTTCAAGCATGGTTCTTGCCATTTCAATCAGAGTCCTATTCTTCCTTTCGACGACACCATTCTGTTGAAGAGTATAAGGAGCAGACAATTCGGGAGTAATACCAAGTTCATCAAGATAATTATCAAGACCAGTGTTTTTGAACTCTGTTCCATTATCACTCCTGATGTGTTTGATCTTGATGCCGAAGTTCGTGGAGGCCCTTGAAGAAAATCATTTGAAGACTTCCTGCACTTCAGTTTTATATAAGATGATATGCACCCATGTATATCTGGAATAATCATCAACTATGACGAAGCCATATAAAGATGTTGCATTTGTTAGTGTGGCATAATGAGTAGGTCCAAAAAGATCCATGTGAAGCAATTCAAATGGACGAGTAGTGGTCATGATAGTCTTCGAGGGGTGCTTGGATCTGGTCATTTTCCCAGATTCGCAAGCATCGCAGAGGTGATCCTTGAGGAATTTGACTGATTCGATGCTGATGACATGCTTCTTCTTCAAGAGCGTGTGCAAATTTCTCATGCCTGCATGACCGAGTCTTCGATGCCACAGCCACCCTTCTGAGGTTTTTGCTAGTAAGCAAGTGGCTGGTTGAGGACCTGTAGAGAAATCAACAATGTACAAATCCCCTCTTCTAACACCTTCGAAGACTTTGGATCTGTCAGATTCCATGATAACAACACATCTATATTTTCCAAAGATAACAATCATTTCAAGATCACATAGCATTGAGACTGACATGAGGTTAAATCCAAGGGATTCAACAAGCATTACTTTGTCCATGTGCCTATCCTTGGAAATAGCCACTTTGCCAAGTCCCAATACCTTGGTTTTACCTTTGTCAGCATATGTGATTTGCTTCAGGGGTGATGGAGTTAGTGGCATATTCATTAGCAAGATTTTGTCACCAGTCATGTGGTGTGTGCAGCCACTATCAAGAACCCACTCAGTACTCTTGGGTTTGTCATCCTGCAGATGAATTAGTACAGCTTACCATCTCATATGCTTCAGACTTGAAGAATATGATATAAATTTCATCAGATATGAATTTCATCATAACAGAATTATAAGGACGTGTGAAATATTTCTATTTCATCAATATTAGCTTGCGTCCCATCAAGCATTTTCCTCAGGTCTCCAGCAAATTCTTCAGATGATGATTTTCATCTGGAGACCTCACATGCAGAAGTGATTAGTTCAATTTCTTCACCACCCGCATCTGAAGGGGTGGTAAAGCATTCATCATCCTGCGAGCACCATATGAGAAGGGGGGCATTGAAGCTAATGCACTTCTTCTAACAGTAGGGGGTTAGAGTACTCAAATGAATATGCAGGGAATTTATTTGAGGATTTATGAACATAATGATTTGAGGAATAACGCTCATATTCATATTCCTTGTAATTTCCGTGCATGTTAGAAGCATTAGCACGGGTACGAGCATAGTTTTGACCAGCTGAGGATTTTGATCCTCTTGAAGACTTTGGTCCTCCTGAGGAAATTGATCTGGGGTTCAAATTCTTCATAGGTGGTGTCATGAAGACATTCACCTGAAGATTTTCCACGCAACTTTTGGGAACCTAGATTTTCCTCAGGGGAGGGCCGTTCCTGCAGTTAGTTCCAACATATCGTGCAAATACTTCACCAGATTGATTTTTGAACAGTTTATAGTTGGAGTCAAATGATTCATCTAAGGAATAGGATAATTCACATGAAAAGCCTGTTAGATTGGATGGATCAAAAGGAGGCCCAGTAGCAGCAACCCATGAGGTTTTGGGATACTGCTCAGGTTTCCAATAAGATCCATCAGCATTCAATTTGCTCTCAAAGGCAATTCCTTCTTTCCTCGGTTCCTGTTCAAGATCTGCTTTTTGAGCACATCACAAAGGGTTTGATGTCCTTTGAGACTTTTGTATATGCCTGTCACATAAAATTCCTTCAGCCCTGCATTTTCATCAGTGACATTTGTGTTTTCCTCAAGTGAGGAATTTGACACTACAGGAGAGTTGAAGAACTTGTAATAATTGAAGCATTTGATGATTCTGGTGAAGAATTAATAGTTTCACGTTCGATGCATTTAAGACATGGAGGGATGAATTCAGCTTGAGCAGCACTGATCTGTTGAGCTAGTAATGAATCATTTTCCATACGAAGATCATCATGAGAAATGCTCAGCTTCTCTAGATCAAGCTTCCTTTGAAGAAATTTATAGGAAAGTTTCTCATGATCAGCGAGGAGTGTAACATGATGATCTTGAAGATTATCAAATATGGACTGAAGACTTCTCATATCTTCAGTTAGGATTTGGGTAAGATTCATTTCATCATTCAACACAGCATCGCTTCTTTCTAGCAGTTTCTGAAGCTTTTCCAGGGCAGTTTGTTGTTTAGTGGCAATGATAGCAAGTTTACTGTAACTGGATTTTTTTATAATCATTAGGTTCATAGTCACTTGAATCAGAGGAGGAAGCATGATTCGGTATCATTGAACCTTTTGCCATGAAGCAATAGGTTGGAGCGAAGTCATCAGCATAGTCATCAGTGTGGATGGTGTTATCATTTTCTTCAAGGTTGAAGATTGACTTGCTCACGAATGTGGTTGCAAGTGCAAGACTAGCTTGTCCGGATGCCGAGTCTTCATCATAAGCCTCCTCTTCATCACATTCCTCGTATTCTGCCTCGGAATCCATTTCCTTGCCAATAAGTGCTCGAGCCTTTCTGAAACTAGTCTTCTTGTGCGATGAGGACTTTGAAGAAGAGGATTTTGAAGGTTTCTTCTTTTTCTTCGAGTCATCAGAACTTTCATCCTTGTATTTCTTCTTCTTTGATTCCTTTCCCCATCGAGGACAATCAACAATGTAGTGACCTGATTTCTTGCATTTGTGGCAGGTTGTTTTCTTGTAGTCCTCAGATGAAGATTCTGATTTCCTCATATCTCTTCTTGAATATTTACCGAACTGGCCATGTCGTGTAAACCTGTGGAATTTCCTCACGAGCATTGCAAGCTACTGTCCAAATTCTTTAGGATCACCAATGCTACCACCCGAGTCTTCTTCTTCAGATGAGGAAATTGCTTTGGCCTTCAGTCTGGCCCGGTCCTGAGGGGGGCGGGAGGGGCGGTCGCCCCGGGCCCCTGGGTGCAAAGGGCCCCCAGCCTGTATGTTGCTTTGTATTGGGCTGGACCAAAGTGGCAATCACAAAGCTACGATACCGCTGAGATCGTTCCTTGCTTTTCCAAAACAAAAAAAAGATTGCTCCTTCCAACTATGGCGCATAATCTTTGGAATTGTGTGCGGTTCCTTATTCTGCGGCATGGTCTAAGCAGCAAAGACAATAGCGTTAGAAATCGAGGGGATGGAAAGATTGTCGGATTGTATAGGATTTTACGACAACCAGCAAAAGATGTGCGCCATGCTTATCTGACTAATCGGCTGATTAGGGGTTTTGCTGGGTCGACAACAAGGTAAGAGCATGAGGTTCTGTTGTGCTTTCTTTTTCTATGATTCTGCGTATGATTCGGGTCATTACCTTGTTAATTCTAGCTAGGCAAATTTGTGTTAAAATGATGCTGAAAATCGATGGTTAATCTGCTTGTATTATATCAGCTTCCCACATTAACTCTGATTTCGTCAGCTTTGTCCAAATCTAACTGTTGGGTTGTGCCTGTAAAAATACTACAGACTTTTAGAACTCAGGGAAAACGATTTCATCAAATGATAAGTTATTGTCTATTATTTGTCCAACTTGAATAAAAAGATGGAAAAAGCCATAAGGTAGCGTACCATTATTCTTCTTTACATGAATTTCAATCACTAGCTACCATCCTATGCCTATTATTTGCTACATCTCATGCCTATGTGCGTTGCCACATACCTAATTCAGTTGTCTTGATGTCATTTTGTAGCATTGTGGACTCAGTAACCTCACTAATTATTTTGAAATGCTACATCAACAAATTCATGAAGGCTTATGCTCTCACTGATTTTTTATTCATCAATTGAATCATACCACTTTTCAGATGGATTGGACCAACTCCAACATGCTCTATATATTAAGGTTCCCGTTTTTTAGTTTGCCCCGGGCCCCTAAAATCTCAGGACCGGCCCTGCCTTCAGTGCACGTGGTCTAGAATAGCTTGGTCCATATAGATCTCTCTTTTCTTCTTGTTGGAATTCATGAGTATTGAGTATTTCTAGTATATCAGCTGGATCAAGCATCTTGTAGTCTGATCTTTCTTGAATCATCAGAACTAAAGTATCAAATGAAGAATCCAAAGATCTTAGTAGTTTCTTCACAACTTCGTGATCAGTAATGTATCGAGCTCCCAGTGCTTGCAGTTTATTTGATATGTTAGTGAGGCGATCGAAGGTATCTTGGCAGCTTTCATTGTAGGACCTCTTGAAGCGATTGAAGAGATTGCGAAGAACATCAACACAAGAATCACGCTGTGTTGATACTCCTTCATTCACTTTGGACAGCCTTTCCCAGATAAGTTTTGCTGAGCCCAAAGCACTTACTCTGCCATACTGGCCCTTGCTCAGATGGCCACAGATGATATTCTTTGCTTGAGAATCAAGTTGCTTGAATTTCTTCACATCACCGACAGAGATAGTAGCAGTGACGATAGGGACGCCATGTTCCACAATATACCAGAGATCGTTGTCAATAGCTTGTAGATGCATCTGCATCTTGGTCTTCCAGAAGGGAAAGTCCTTTCCTTCGAAAGTAGGACATACTGTAGTAACCTTAATCATGCCTGCAGTCGACATAACTAAAACTCCAGGTGGTTAAACCAAAATCACACAGAACAAGGGAGTACCTTGCTCTGATACCAATTGAAAGTGCGTTATATCGTCTAGAGGGGGGTGAATAGGAGATTTTAAGAATTTCATCACTGAGGAAATTCCTTTTGAGGAAATTCCTCACTGATGACTAACTTACAGCGGAAACAACAAAGGATCAGGACTGCAAAGTATCACTATAGCAGTTTTTCAGGATGAAGAATATGAAAACAGTTTGCATAGTATGCAGGCACACAGAAAAAAGATGAGGATTAACTCGCGTGAAGAATTTGGAGTTGAGGAATTTCAGAGAAAGTCTTCAGCAAATTCTTCCAACAGTGACAGTGAAAATCATCAACACACAATCTGTGGAATATAAAGAGTTGAGGAAATAGAACCCGTTTCAAAGTGAAGACAATGGTTGATGACCTAGTTCCAACTACTGTGACAGTTGTACATCTGGTTTGGAGCGGCTTGGTATTGAAACCAAAGGATACACAGTCCCGAGACACACAGTCCCTACCGTATTTTCCTTGGGCTAAGAACACACAGTCCTCGCCCAACACTCATGGTAAGTCTTCAGGGCAGACTTCCAAACCCTCACAAACTTGGTCACCTAGCGATCCACAATTGACTGCTGGATTGCTCTAGACCATGACGCCTAACTGTATGGAGGATGCACAGTTCTCAAAGGTAAAAGGCTTCAGTCCCACACAGGAACAACTTCTTCAGTGATGCTCAATCACATGGTTTGGATTGTGGTTTGGTGTTTGGGGTATTTCCACACTAATGAATTACTCTCGAAGAGATTGAGGAATTTGGGTTGCTCTTATGACAAGTGTCAGTTTCTAACGGAGCAGCCAACCAGCTAATGGTTGTGGGGGGAGGCTATTTATAGCCTCGTAGCATCCCGACATGATTTGACATTAATGCCCTTAAATAATATGACCGTCGGTGTGGATAAGACCAATGATGTGGCGTGACTATCGGTAACGGTCGGGACCCTCAACTGTGAGAGTCCTCATGTCTCTCATATTCCTCACTTGAGGCTTTTGGTAGGATTAGGCTTGGGTTGAGCATCATGAGGAAATTCATTCCAATGTGTTACCTCGACTCCCTTTAACAGTACGGTGTTCCTATTACTCAAGTGTGAAGAAAATAAAACAGAAAGGATAAATCTTCATGCTTCAAAGTCTTCAGATTGATTTTATTCAGGACACACCGAATTCCTCAATTTCAATATCTGCATGAGGAATATCAATTTCATCGCAAATTCTTCGCGATTCAATTCTTCAGCTTTAGACCAATTTCTTCAACCGAAGATATACATTTTTAGGGGTCGATATTCATCGAATATTTTAAAATCCTCAGCGACTTATAGATCCTGTGTACACTCAGGAACACATTAGATACTTAACCTATAAGTCTTAAAACCACCAAAATCACTAAGGGGCACTAGATGCACTTACAACTTTCTTTTGCGGTGTGTTTGTCGAGATCCGGTGAATTGTGGATTTATGATCAGATTATCTATGAATATTATTTGAGTCTCCTCTAATCTCTTATATGCATGATTTCGTATCCTTGTAATTCTCTTCGAGTTATGGTTTTCATTTGGCCAATTTGATCTATAATTCTTGCAATGGGAGAAGTGCTTAGTTTTGGGTTCTTACCGTACGGTGTCCTCACCCAGTGACAGAAAGGGTAGCGAGGCACGCATCGTGTTGTTGCCATCAAGGGTAAAAAGATGGGGTTTATATCATATGGCATGAATTTATCCCTCTACATCATGTCATCTTGCTTAAGGTGTTACTCTGTTTGTTATGAACTCAATACACTAGATGCATGCTGGATAGCGGTCGATGTGTGGAGTAATAGTATTAGATGCAGAAAGTATCGGTCTACTTGTCTCGGACGTGATGCCTATATGTATGATCATTGCCTTAGATATCGTCATGACTTTGCGCGATTCTATCAATTGCTCGACAGTAATTCGTTCACCCACCGTAATACTTGCTATCATGATAGAAGCCTCTAGTGAACACTATGGCCCCCGGGTCTACTTCACATCATATATTCAGATCTACAAAAATACTAAAAATACTTTGTTGCACTTTTTACCTACGGATCTCACCTTGCAAATGATCGTGAAGGGATTGACAACCCCTTTTTCGCGTTGGGTGCAAGTTTGTTTGTTTTTGTGCAGGTTCATTGGTGCCTCATCTTCATACTCCTACTGGATTGATACCTTGGTTCTCAAACTGAGGGAAATACTTATCGCTACTTTGCTGCATCTCCCTTTCCTCTTCAAGGGAAAAACCAACACAAGCTCAAGAGGTAGCAAGGTACCACTTACATAGTCTTGTGGGTCTTCCCACTGGATTGATACCTTGGTTTCATAACTGAGGAAAATACTTGCCATGACTGTGCTACATCACCCTTTAAGCTTGGAGGGAAACCAACACAATTAGCGATGTGTCCAGATTTCTGGCACCGTTGCCGGGGAACATCAAGTCAAGATCCATCACGTTCCTACACACAAACTCTCATATCCTTGCAATTATATTTTTTTCCATTTGCCTCTTCTTTTCCTCTCTCTCGCTTCACAAACATTTGCCTTTTTATTTTCCTTCTTTCCGTTTTCCATTTTCCTGTCGGTTCTCTTGTTTGTTTGTGTTCTTGTTTGCATAGTAACGATGACCCAAGAAAACACTAAGTTGTGTGATTTTTCCAATACCAACAAGAATGATTTTATTAGCATTCCGATTGCTCCTCCCTCCACTAGTGCGGAGTCTTATGATATTAATGTCGCTTTGTTGAATCTTGTTATGAAGGAGCAATTTTACGGTACTCCTAATGAGGATGCCGCATCCCATCTAAACATTTTTGTAGTATTGTGTGATATGCAAAAGAAGAAAGATGTGAACAATGATACTCTTAAGTTGAAATTGTTTCCGTTCTCTTCGCACAATCGTGCTAATATTTGGTTTTCTGCTTTGCCACGAAATAGTATAGATTCTTGGAACAAGTGCAAAGATGCTTTTATCACAAAGTATTTTCCTCCCATGAAAATTATTTCTCTTAGAAATCAAATTATGAATTTTTAACAACTTGAGCATGAGCACGTTGCCCAATCTTGGGAAAGGATGAAATTGATGATAAGAAATTTCCCAACTCATGGTTTGAATTTGTGGATGATCATACATTTTTTTTATCCGGGATTGAATTTTGTTTCTCGAAATCTTTTAGATTCCACACGGGTGGTACTTCTATGGAAATTACTTTGGGTGATGCTATTAAATTTCTTGATAATATTATGGCTAATTATTCACAATGGCATACTGAAAGAGGTCCTACTAGTAAAAATGTTAATTCTATTGAAGAAATTGATGCTTTGAGTGATAGAGTTGATGCTCTTATGAAATTGGTTGCTAGTAAGCATGCTCCTATTGATCCTAATGATGTGCCTTTTTTACTTTGATTGAGAAAATAATGATCCCATAGATGTGAATTTCTTCTTGCGAAACAACTTTAATAATAATGCATATAGGAATAATTTTAATCATAGGCCGTATCCTGGAAGTTCTTCAAATAATTATGATAATTCACATAATAATAATGCTAGGATACCCTCTGATCTTGAGAGTAATATTAAGGAATTTATCAATGCGCAAAATCTTTCAATACTACGATAGAAGAAAAGTTGAATAAGATTAATGATATGTCTAGAAGTACTGATAAAATTTCGCATGATGTAGAAAATTTCAAGATTTCTTTCCTAAGGTTGATATTATTGAATAAATTAAAGCTTTATATGTTTACATAGATTAAAGTAAGAAAATAACCGCTATGCTTAGAGCTAAAAGAGAAATTCTAGAAAGAGCGTTTCCCGATTGCTTTCATAAAAATGATGAAGATATTAAAATGATTGGTGTTTCTTATATTGACCGCCTCTTTAGCAATGTTAAAATTAATGATGAGGGAACTGAAAGTGGGAATTTCCCATGATTTGAGGGCGAAAGTCCTATTGAAAAAAATGATAAAGGTGGGACTGAAGAGGTCAAAACTTTAGCTAGTGATGCACCCACTATGTCAGATTATAAATACTTTAATTTTGATAGTTGCCCTTTGATTTAGTGTATTTTTATGCTCCAGTCTATGATAAATTCACCCAATGCCTATGAACAAAACAAAGCTTTTACTCAACATATTTCTGATGCGATAATAAAAGCTTTGGAAGAGAAGTTAGAACTAGAGATTTCAATTCCTAGAAAATTATATGATGAATGGGAACCCACAATTAAGATCAAGATTAAATTTTTTGAGTTCTATGCTTTATGTGATTTGGGGGCAAGTGTTTCCACAATTCCGTAATCTCTTTGTGATGAGCTTGGTCTTACCAATATTAAAGAATGTTCTCTCAATTTGCACTTGGCGGATTCTACTATTAAAAAGCATGTGGGCAAAATTAATGATTTTCTTATTCTTGATATTGATTGAAATCCGTCTTGTCCAATAATTCTTGGTAGACCGTTTTTGCATACTATAGGGGCCGTGATTGATATGAAAGAAGGGAATATTCAATTTCAATTTCCATTAAAAAAGGTATGGAACACTTACCTAGAACTAAAATTAAATTACCATATGAATTAATCATGAGGGAAACCTATGGAAAAAGCAACAAAGATGACAAAACGTGAAATCTATGCTTTATGCCTAACTAGGGGCGTAAAACAATAGTGCTTGTTGGGAGGCAACCCAATGAATACAATATATTCTTCACTTTTGCTTCATGTTCTTGAATTTTTGAACAATTATTGTACTGTTATAATTGTGTTTTTATGTTTCAATTAGTGTTTGTGCCAAGTAAAGCCTTTAGGATCATGTGGGGGTGTTAGTTGCTTTAATCTTGCTGTAAAACAGAAACTTTTGCGTTCAGTATAAAAAATTCTAAAATTTATAGAAGCATCAAAAGTATCTGAATGTTTTTCTAAAAGATTAATATAAAAATTCCTTATGTTGACCTAATTGTTCAGAATTTTTGGAATTATAGAAGTATGGGTAAAATTCAAATCTTTACAAACTATTCTGTTTTTTACAGATTATGTTTTCTTTGCGCTGTGTGCTTATTTTTATGATTCGCTGGTTTGTATCGGGGGGTACGAAAAATGGTAAATTTAGAATACAATAGGTATAATGTAAAAATAAAACTGGAATAGTTTTTCAACAGTACCTAAAGTAAAGTTTGGTTTCCATATACTAACGGATACATGAAAGTTCTGTTGAGTTTTGTGTGATTGAAGTTTTCAAGTTTTGGGTGAGATCACGATGGATGAAAGAATAAGGAGTGTTAAAATCCTAAGATTGGGGATGCCCCATGGCACCCCAAGGTAATATCCAAAGAGTACCAAGCAATTAAGATTGGGGATGCCCCGGAAGGCATCCCCTCTTTCTTCTAACAACCATCAGGAATCTTACTTGGAGCTATATTTTTATTCGTCACATGTCATGAGTTTTGCTTGGAGAGTATTTTATTATATGAGTATTTTCTTTATTTGTTGGTTAGTTTGTCATAATAAACCTTGCTGGACACACCCACTTTAGAGAGCCAAAATATGCTATGATTTGTTAGGATCACTCTTTATGCTTCACTTAAATTTTTTTAGAGCCATGGAATTGCTCTAGCGCTTCACTTATATCTTTTTGAGCATGATGGTGCTGTTATTTTGAAGAAATTTGCTCTCATGCTTCACTTAGATTCTTTTGAGAGTTAGTAGAAATTTTGAAACAATCCTCCCCACCACGCCAGCCCACCTCCACCCCTGTCGGCCCACCTCGGGGCCTATACCCCCTTCCCACCGGCACCGACAACCCACTTCCCTCACGATCCCCCTCGTCTTTCGACCCCGATCTGGATCGGGCCTACACCATGCCAGATGCCGACCGCGTCACCCACCTCGTCGACCATCGCCCAGGCCCCCCTCGTGAGTTGCCTTTCCCTCGAGCCACTCCGGTCGTCCCCAGCTCCTCCCCACCGGCGTCGCCTTGTCGACGCCCATCGCCCATGCGACATCTACCATCGTCGTTGCCACCGTGCCGCCCCGTCGCACCTCCACAAGCCTACTTCCCCCTCTACGTGTCGCTGGTGAGGCCATGGCCTACCCCCATACGTCCTTTCCCTCTCCCCTCGCCGCATGCCCGTATTGCCACACCACTGTGTCCCTCGCTCCGCTCACGGTGCACCCTGGCCGTTCCCGCGGGCCTTTGGACGTGAATGGCTGCGCCCGGCTATGCCATGCGCGTAACTGTCGCATGACCCTGCGCCCGCATCTTCCCTGCATCCCATAGCACGTTGCTCACCTGCAACATGCACCGCTATGCGCCCCACCCACATGCCCTCTCGCCGCGCCGTGAGCCCCTGGCCATCACACCACGCCTGGCCGGGCTCCTGCCCACTCGACCTTGCCCGTACAGGCGCATGCCCACGCGTGTTTACGCGCATCTCGCCACTTGCCGCCGTCATGGTCGCTGTCGCCTTATGTATTCCCGCTGCCTTCTGCTGCTCCCGGCCGACTCGTGCTCGCCCGGGTCGCACAACCACCGTGCCCCGCCTCCGGCCATGCTGCCGCGGGCCGCAAGGCCTAAGTTGGCCTCGGGCCTAACCCCGATCTGGTTAGTGGGGGTTAACCGCCCCACTACCCCCTAGGACCATTGGCATATGGGGCCCACGCCCCTAAAACATAGTTACAATTAAAAAACAAAAAATATATTAAAGTAATTTATTAATTTATTAGTTAATTAATTAGTAAATTAATCAGTTAGTTAACTTAATAAGATTAATTGGATTAAGTAAATCAATTTTGATATTTAGTAAAACTATGACATGTGGGACCCTCTACTAATTAACCCATTTTAAACTAATTAAATCCTCTTTAAACCCTTACTCTATAACATAGGGGCCCCACTGGTCGATTTGACGAGTCAAACCTGACTATTGACTAGTGATGTCAGCATGAGATCATGCTAATGTTATAATTGGACTTTTGAATTTAATTAAATCTATTTAGTTCCTAATTAATTATTAAAACTTTAAAAATTAATATAAAATAATCCATAATCCAGATGAAAATATTTTGCACACGAAAGTTGATCAGGAAAACGAGACGAACCAGGATACGCTATCCGTTCATGTGTCACATATCTCTATCATAGCGAACATGGAACTTTTCCATCCGTTTGGCCTGTCGGGTAGTAGCCACAGTCCCGAGAAATATAGCCAGATATTTTCTCGATCCGTCCATGATGTATAGCACCGCGTTAGCTCATGCCTAGCGCTACCTTTAGCCATGTCATACTTTGTGATGCATTTGATTGCTCTGTTATTTATTGTGTTTCCCCTACGTTACTTCTTTTCTGGTAGACCCCGAGACCGATGATGATCCGGTGATCGACTACTACCCGGTCGAGGATCCGTTTTTGTATGTAGAGCAACCAGGCAAGCAAACCCCCCTTGATCATTCCTATATCACCTATTTCATTCTCCCTCATGCTTGCATTTGATTTTGCTACTGCTGTAGTTATCTCCTATATATGATGCATAGGCTGTTTTTGATGAACTGTTACCTTATTGTACCGTACTTTAAACTGCTTAGTATATGTGGAACATAGATTCCCTTTGGCCATTATTCCAGCTGCCCCTTCTTTTTTTCATCAAGTCTCGATCAACCGATCGACGAGTCATGACCCGTCACATCACTCACCCCGTTAGTTGTACGACACTTTAGATCTACTATCGGGTACCGAGGGTGACACCTCGATACGTACTCCTGATGTTAGCTCTGTAGTGTATTTGATCGGGGGTGGTTCTCGGAGGGTGATTCCCCCTTCACCACCTCCGATAAACGACTTTGTCGTACAACCAATAAAGTGTGGACCATCGTGGGTGATTCCTCCTTGGCCACCTTAATGGTTACATCATTCGGAATCTATCGAGGGTGATACCTCGGATCCTTTTAATGTTAGAGCCGCACAACTACTTGACCTTGTACTCGGAACTTGATGGATGGTCTGTCGCTGGTGGATTCCCGCGTGGATGTGAAGATGTGTTAATTAAAATGCTACTGGATTTGGGTATTTGATCTGGGTTGGTTGTAGAACTTTTCACACTCGCGTCGATGTGGGAGAAGTTATGGGTACTCGACGTCGTGGTATCAAGCGAAGCTCTTCAGATGTCAACAATGGAGCGGCGCGCGGCGAAGTGGTCTGGATAAGCATCGTTCTTGTATAAGAGGTGCCATGATTGACATCGGCCGCCCTCGCAATGTGCATGAATGTAATGGGTGATGGGCCCATGAACCCTTCATGCTTAGGAGTTAATACGGCGGGCTGGCCTCTCTGTTGAGCCTAGGTAGCGATGTGACGTGTTGATGTTCCGAGGCCGAGCATGACCGTGGAAAGTGTGTCCGGCCAGAGTTTATCAAGTGTGACGGGTAAGAGGGTGCACTCCTGTAGGGATGAAAATTAACTATTTGAATAGCCGTGTCCATGGTTACATGACGATTTGGAGTTGTGCCCCGATCTTATACAACTAGAATTGTTACTTCACTGGAATGTTGCTCCGGGATTGCTTTCTCAGAGGGAGTCAAGGAAGAATCTGTGGGCGTGACCTAAATTAATATTGCTGCAACATTATGACTATATATTTGTGCTGCTTGCTCTACTCTCGTCTACTGCTGCAAGACGCTAAAGATGCTAGTCTTTGATAGGACTAGTCCCCTCTCTTTATTCTCGCATTGCTGCAGTCAGTCCACATAAACCCCCCTCCCTTTGATACTAATGCATACCTAGCATAGTTCTGATGTCAGGCTTGCGGGTACTTTGGATAAGTACTTCGTTGCTATGCTCGCCCTTTCCCCCTTGATACAATTGCTGTGACCAGATGATGGAGCCGAGGAGATGGCGTACCCCGCCAATGTCGAATGCTACACCGACGGTGCCTACTACTACGTGGAGATCGCTGACGACCAAGAGTAGTTTAGGAGGTTCCCAGGTAGGAGGCCTCGCGTGGTTCAATCGTTGTATATTTTGTGCTAGCCTTCTCTAAGGCATCATCATGTTTCATGTCTGTACTCAAATATTCGTTGCTTACGCTGAATCGTGTGTTCATCGAGCTTCTGTATTCTAGCCCTCGAGGCCCCTGACTTGTAATATGAAGCATGTATGTTTTTATTTGTCTAGAGTTGTGTTGTGATATCTTCCCGTGAGTCCTTGAGCTTGGTCAGATGCATTTGCGTGTATGATTAGCGTACGATCAATTCGAGGGCGTCACAAGTTGGTATTAGAGCCAACTGCCAGTAGGCTGCCCCCTTTCCAACTCCTTGGCCGAAGTTGAGTCTAGTACTTGAAAAACTTTTATTAACATTGTTGTGTGGCTTACGGGACCATCTTGATAACCCACAAGTATAGGGGATCAATTGTAGCCTTTCTCGGTATGTCAGAGTGTCGAACCCAACGAGAAGCTAAAGGTAGGACAAATATTCCCTCAAGTTCTATCGACCACCGATACAACTCTGCGCACACTTTACATTCGCTTTACCTAGAATAAGTATGAAACTAGAAGTACTTTGTAGGTGTGATAGGATAGGTTTGCAAGATAATAAAGAACACGTAAATAAAAACTAGGGGCTGTTAGATAAAGAAACAATTACGTTAGTTTAACGAGTGTGGAAAAGTGGTGGTAGAAGTTGCGGAATTGTCCATAAGCAATTGACTACGTTACTAGACCGATAGCGGGTTTTATGTGGGAGAGGCCACTGCTAATATGTCATCCCTTACTTGGAATTCTATGCACTTATGATTGGAACTATTAGCAAGCATCCGCAACTACTAACGTTCATTAAGGTAAAACCCAACTATAGCAATAAGATATATTGGTCCCCCTTCAATCCCGTATGCATCAATTTCTATGCTAGGCTGAAGCTTCTGTCACCCTTTCCCTCCAATACATAGTCCTATCAACATACTACTAACCCTATGGTGTGATCCACGCGCGCGCTCATGTGATGGGCACCAAAGGATAGCAACATAACCACAAGCAAATTAAACCAATCATAGCAATTCATCAATCACCGATAGGACAACAAAAATCTACTGAAACATCATAGGATGACAACACATCATTGGATAATAATATGAAGCATAAAGCACCATGTTCAAGGAGAGGGTACAGCGGGTTGCGGGAGAGTGGACCGCTGAATATATATGGCGGAAGGTGATGGAGGTGTTGGTGAAGATAACGGAGGTGTTGGTGTAGATCGCCGTCACACGATGATGCCCCGGGCGGCGTTCCGGCGCCGCCGGGAGAGAGGGGGAGAGTGCCCCCCTTCTTCTTCTTCTTCCTTGACCTCCTCCCTAGATGGGAGAAGGGTTTCATCTCTGGTCCATAGTCTCCATGGTGGCAGAGAGGCGAGAGCCCCTCCGAGATTGGATCTCTCTCTCTGTGTCCTTCTGTTTCTGCGCTTCCAGATTCTCGCTTTCATCGTTTCTTCAATTCCCGGAGATCCGTAACTCCGATTGGGCTGAAATTTTAAGACGATTTTCTACCGGATATTAGCTTTCTTACAGGGAAAGAAGGGCCCCAACTTCCTTAGGGATTGGTCACAAGCCTGCTAGCCGCGCCCTAGGGGGCGCCTCCTGGGCTTGTGACCTCCTCGGGCATCGTTTCACGTGGATTCTTCTTCCCAAAAATCATAAATATTCCCAAAAAAATCCCGTAGGTTTTTTTATTGCGTTTGGACTTCGTTTGGTATGGATAATCTGCGAAACAAAAAACATGCAACAAACATGAACTGGCACTGGGCACTGGATTAATATGTTAGTCCTAAAAATAGTATAAAAAGTTGCCAAAAGTATATGAAAGTTGTAGAGTATTGGCATGAAACAATCAAAAATTATAGATACGATGGAGACGTATCAGCGTCCCCAAGCTTAATTCCCGCTTGCCCTCGAGTAGGTAAATGATAAAAAGGATAATTTTTTGATGTGGAATGCTACCTAGCATAATCTTGATCATATAATCTAATCATGGCATGAATACTAAAAGATGAGTGATTCGAAGAAATAGTCTATCATTTGACATAAAGACAATAATATTTCAAGCATACTAACAAAGCAATCATGTCTTCTCAAAATATCATGGCCAAAGAAAGTTATCCCTACAAAATCATATAGTCTGGCTATGCTCCATCTTCCCCACACAACGTATTTAAATCATGCACAACCCCGGTTTTAGCCAAGCAATTGTTTCATACTTTAGTATTCTCAAACTTTTTCAACTTTCACGCAATACATGAGCGTGAGCCATGGACATATCACTATAGGTGGAATAGAATATGGTGGTTGTGGAGAAGACAAAAAGGAGGAGATAGTCTATCAACAAGCTATGGAGATGCCCATCAATAGATATCAATGTTTTCATGGCATGAAAACATCAAAAAGGAGGAGATAGTCATGCCATGAAAACATCAAAAAGGAGGAGATAGTCTATCAACTAGGCGTATCAACGAGCTATGGAGATGCCCATCAATAGATATCAATGTGGGTGAGTAGCGATTGCCATGCAACAGATGCACAAGAGCTATAAGTTTATGAAAGCTCAAAAAGAAACTAAGTGGGTGTGCATCCAACTCGCTTGCTCACGAAGACCTAGGGGAATTGAGTATGCCCATCATTGGAATATACAAGCCAAGTTCTATAACAAAAATTCCCACTAGTATAGGAAAGTGACAATATATGAAACTCTCTATCATGAAGATCATGGTGCTACTTTGAAGCACAAGTGTGTTAAAGGATAGTAGCATTGTCCCTTCTCTCTTTTTCTATCTCTTTCTTTTTTTGTTTGGGTTCTTTGGCCTCTATTTTTCATTTTTTGGTGGGCTCTTTGGACTCTTTTATTTTCTTTTTATTTTAAGTCCGGAGTCTCAACCCGACTTGTGAGGGGATCATAGCTTCCGTCCTTTCCTCACACGGGACAATGCTCTAATAATGATGATCATAACACTTTTATTTACTTACAACTTGATACTTAGAACAAAGATATGACTCTATATGAATTCCTCCGGCGGTGTACCGGGATGTGCAATGATCTAGCTTTGCAATGACATCAAAAAACGGACAAGCCATGAAAACATCATGCTAGCTATCTTACGATCATGCAAAGCAATATGACAATGATGGTGTGTGTCATAATAAATGGAACGATGGAAGTTGCATAGCAATATATCTCGGAATGGCTATGGAAATGCCATAATAGGTAGGTATGGTGGCTGTTTTGAGGAAGGGTATATGGTGGGTGTAATGCACCGGCGAAAGTTGCGCGGTACTAGAGAGGCTAGCAATGGTGGAAGGGTGAGAGTGCGTATAATCCATGGACTCAACATTAGTCATAAAGAAATCACTTACTTATTGCAAACGTCTTTTAGTCATCGAAACAAGGTACTACACGCATGGTCCTAGGGGAAGGGTTGGTAGGAGTTAACCATCGCGCGATCCCGACTTCCACACAAAGGATGACAATCAATAAATAAATCATGCTCCGACTTCGTCACATAATGGTTCACCATACATGCATGCTACGGGAATCACAAACCTTAACACAAGTATTTCTACGAATACACAATTACTCACTAGCATGACTCTAATATCACATCTTCATGTCGCAAAACTATTGCAAGGAATCAAACATATCATATTCAGTGATGTACAAGTTTTATGTAGGATTTTATGACTAACCATGTGAATGATCAACTCCTGTTAACTCTCTAAATAGGTATAAGTGAAGTATGAGAGTTTAATTCTTTCTACAAAATATATGCCCCTCTCTAACAAATATATGTGAAGCAAAAGAGCATTCTACAAATGGCGGTTTTCTATGTGTAGGGACATAGGCAATCCAAACTTCAAATGATATAAGTGAAGCACATGAAGCATTCTATAAAGCCATACTCAAAAGATATAAGTGAAGTGCAAAGAGAATTCTATAAATCAACCAAGGACTATCTCATACCAGCATGGTGCATAAAAGAAAAAGAAAAAATAAACACAAAATACGCTCCAAGCATTTGCACATATCATGTGACGAATAAAAATATAGTTCCGAGTAAAATTATTGATAGATTGTAGACGAAAAAGGGGATGCCTTCCGGGGCATCCCCAAGCTTATACGCTTGAGTCTTCCTTGAATATTACCTTGGGGTGCCTTGGTCATCCCCAAGCTTAGGCTCTTGCCTCTCCTTATTCCTTCATCCATCGTGGTCTCACCCAAAACTTGAAAACTTCAATCACACAAAACTCAACAAAACCTTCGTGAGATCCGTTAGTATAATAAAGTAAATCACCACTTTAAGTCCTGTTGTGAACTCATTCCAAATTCATATTAGGATTATATATACTGTAATCCAATTTCACCATGGTTCATACCCCCCGATACTACCCATAGATTCATCAAAATAAGAAAACAATGCTTAGAAAACAGAATCTGTCAAAAACATAACAGTCTGTAGTAATCTGAACGTATATCATACTTCTGATACTCCACAAATTCTGAAAAATTATGATAATTAAGGTAATTTTTATATCAATCAGCAGCAAAATGAATCAACTCAATAACACTCTTTGTATAGAAATACGAAATGATTTCGTGAGTGCAAAGTTTCTGTCTTTTTCAGCATGATCAAACAACTATCACCCAAACTAATCATAAAGGCTTTTACTTGGCACATTATTTTTATAATACAATGGAATTGTACAAGGGAATAATTATTTTTGCGAGAAACTTCCATGAAAAATTCTACATTGTTTCCATGAGCATGAACACAAGTGTTCAAGGTCGACCCTCACTTTCGCAATGCACCACCTTTCAATCGCTTCTCTTTTTGAAAAAGTTTTAAGTTCCCCTCTATATTTTTTGTTTTTAAACTATATAAAAGCACTGAACATAAAAAAATGACTCTCTAAAACTTCCAGGTTGTCTCCGAGGCAGCGCTTTCTTTAAAGCCATTAAGATAGGCATAAAGTGCTCAAGTAATGGATCCACCCGGATCCCAAGGTATATCAAAGCCAATTTTCATTAAGAATGATTTGTAATTTAGTAGATCGCACAAGGTAACATATTTCATGCAATGACGAAGTCTAACTCTCTTCCGATGCATTGGCATGTCATAAAAGAACAATTCATGCACATCAAGTAAAGGCCAATACATAGCATAAACAGTTTCTTGCAATTTTAGCGTATTGGAAACATAGAGAGGTGGAGATGTAGTTCCTCTCTCATAATAATTGCAAATAGGAGCAGCAAGCACATGCATATTATATTCATCAAAATCATCATGTGTAATAGTAGAAGGCAACCCATCTATGTAATCCCTAATAAGAGCAAACTTCTCCGATATAGTGTAGTTGGGAGAGTTCAAAAAGATAATAGGACTATCATAAGTGGGTGCGATAGCAACAATTTCATGTTTAACATAAGGAACTATAGAAAGTTCATCTTCATAAGCATCATTCATATTGGCATCATGGCCACAAGCATAGCAAGCATCAAGTACATCAAAAAGGGATATTTCAAACGAATCAAAGGGATCATAGCAATCAACATAGCATTCATCCTTCGGTAAGAACGAAGGGAAATTAAACAATGTATGAGTTGAAGATTTACTCTCATTAAAAGGTGGGCACGGGTAGGTATTCCGCTCTTCCTCCTTTTGTTCTTCGCTCTCCTGGTCATCTTTTTCATCTAATGAACTCACAATTTCAACATTTTCTTCTTCCATATTTTCCTGCAAAATATTAGTCTCTTCTTGGGCAGCGTAGAATTTCTCCATAAATCGTTAAATATGGGCATTATATTCATAATTAGTATAACAATAATGAAGCATAACCACATTTTCAGATCAGTAAGCAACATCATCATTATCATCACACCTTTTAAACAGAGCTTCAATTTCATAAGCACCCAGAAAAGCAACAAACTCTTCTACTTGTTCCACATCATAGTAATCATATATACCATTAGCATAAGAAGCCAAGGTTTCATTAGCATTAATTTACAAGAAAAAGGAAGGTGTTTAGCCTTCATCCTAGAGCAACAAGTAATATCATATCTCGAGCATAGCTCCCAAGCATACCATTTCAACATATGAATTTGATCCCATAATATTTTCCCTTTTTGAGTCAAGCGATAATCCCTAAAGTATTCACGTTGATCCAACGTGTATCCCATTATATAATTCAATGGGTTTTTAGCAGGATTATTAAAGAAGTGCATAATATTTTCCACATAACGAGCATCGAGGGTTTTAGGAGGTTCCCCATCTCCATGAGTAGCAAGTACACCTAATTTTTTTTGTATTTCGTGTTCCATATCCATAACTAAAGATAGAGAACAACTTAGAACAACAAATAAATCTACTTAGTGATAAAGCAAACAAGCACACACGAGAATATTCACCCCACGCTATCTCTCCTCGGCAACGGCGCCAGAAAAAGGTCTTGATAATCCACAAGTATAGGGGATCAATTGTAGCCTTTCTCGATAAGTAAGAGTGTCGAACCCAACGAGGAGCTAAACGTAGGACACATATTCCCTCAAGTTCTATCGACCACCGATACAACTCTATGCACACTTTACGTTCGCTTTACCTAGAACAAGTATGAAACTAGAAGTACTTTGTAGGTGTGATATAATAGGTTTGCAAGATAATAAAGAACACGTAAATAAAAACTAGGGGCTGTTAGATAAAGAAACAATTACGTTAGTTTAATGAGTGTGGAAAAGTGGTGGTAGGAGTTGCGGAATTGTCCCTAAGCAATTGACTACGTTACTAGACCGATAGCGAGTTTTATGTGGGAGAGGCCACTCCTAGCATGTCATCCCTTACTTGGAATTCTATGCACTTATGATTGGAACTATTAGCAAGCATCCGCAACTATTAACGTTCATTAAGGTAAAACCCAACCATAGCAATAAGATATATTGGTCCCCCTTGAATCCCGTATGCATCAATTTCTATGCCAGGCCGAAGATTCTGTCACCCTTGCCCTCCAATACATAGTCCTATCAACATACTCCTAACCCTATGGCGTGATCCATGCGTGCGCTCATATGATGGGCACCAAAGGACAGCAACATAACCACAAGCAAATTAAACGAATCATAGCAATTCATCAATCACTGATAAGACAACGAAAATCTACTCACACATCATAGGATCGAAACACATCATTGGATAATAATATGAAGCATAAAGCACCATGTTCAAGTAGAGGGTACAATGGGTTTCGGGAGAGTGGACCGCTGAATATATATGGGGGAAGGTGATGGAGGTGTTGGTGAAGATGACACAGGTGTTGGTGTAGATCGCTGTCACACGATGGTGTCCCGGGCGGCGTTTCGGCGTCGCCGCGAGAGAGGGGGAGAGACCCCCCCCCCTTCTTCTTCTTCTTCTTCCTTGACCTCCTCCCTAGATGGGAGAAGGGTTTCCCCTCTGGTCCATTGTCTCCATGGCTGCGGAGGGGCGAGAGCCCCTCCGAGATTGGATTTCTCTCTGTGTGTCCTTCTGTTTCTGCGCTCCCAGATTCTGGCTTTCACCGTTTCTTAAATTCCCGGAGATCCGTAACTCCTATTGGGATGAAATTTTAACACGATTTTCTGCCGGATATTAACTTTCTTGCAGCGGAAGCAGGGCCCCAACCGCCTTAGGGATTTGTAACAAGCCTGCCAGCCGCGCCCTAGGGGGGCTGCGCCTCCTGGGCTTGTGACCTCTTCGGGCATCCTTTCGCGTAGATTCTTCTTCCCCAAAATCATAAATATTCCAAAAAAAAAAATCCCCGTAGGTTTTTTATTGCGTTTGGACATGGTTTGGTATGGATAATCTACGAAACAAAAAACATGCAACAAACAGGAACTGGCACTGGGCCCTGGATCAATATGTTAGTCCCGAAAATAGTATAAAAAGTTGCCAAAAGTATATGAAAGTTGTAGAATACTGGCATGAAACAATCAAAAATTATAGATATGATGGAGACGTATCAGCCCACATCTCAATTGGGTGGTATTAGGATCTTTGACTCCTTTTCTATACTCTACATTCTGATCTCTCTTCTCTTTCAGGTTAAAGATTTTGCTAATTCTAACTTTAGGTTCTCGTAATTACTTCCTCCCGGAGAGCCCCTCATTACAGATGATGGCTTGATTCATCAGAAGACTCCGAAGATACTCTCTGATGTTCTCTCGATAACTTGTTCTCATTGCTTTTGTGATTTCCCTTCCTCCATCAACCCCTATGGATGAATACATACAAATGTTGTTCATATTTTCTTTCGAGTTGCTCTTGTTATACAAGGTACATCGAATTATATTACCGGAGATTCGTTCATCCTTAGTTTTCATGGGTTTCGCAAGTACTTCGGATTGTTATCTAATCTTCTGAAATCCTCAGTAGCCTACTGCTTTTGACTTTTCTCACCTGCTTGCATTATTCTTAATTTCATATGTCTAACATCATTCATTAAAATCCTTTGTGATTGTTCTTTGATCTTATTGACTCAACCACTATGTTAATGCACACAGTCATTAGTTGATATTCATAATTATCTTTTCGGCTCGGACGTCTTTCCAAACAGGATCTGGTTCTCGACAAATCAACCTTCTTTGATTGTCCAATCTAAGTCCATTCAACTTGCTTGTACTTGATCGGAGTTTAGGATTCTAATACACAAACCTGGAAATCATAATTCCTTTGGTAATTAAGTATCAATATTTTTCAGATGTTCTATAATCCGATGCCTTGCATTGTACCTCCCTCTGATTGAGTACCGATACTCACATCAGGTTATTTGTGGACCGTCAGCCCCATTGTTGGGTTATTACCGATGATATCCTTTACTTTCAAAACTTCTTGTGATATGCTCCCCCTTATACATGAGGCCATCAGTAAATTGTGTCTTCTCCCTCTGACAGGTTCTATCCTATGCTTTTGTCAGCCATGCTCTGTTGTCAAGCATGTGTTAATTTCTCTTGAAGTTTGTGCTATATGTTCCTAAGATGCCCCGATGGGTTGAACCTATGCCTACCTAAATCAATGTGACTCCAAGAGTTTTCACGAGTCTTACTCTTCTGGTGTTTGGTCAGATGATATTTCCAAGCTACAAATTTATCATGGCGAGGAGGAAATGGCACGTGATGCATTGATGAAGTGGGAGTCGACCTTGAACTTTATGTTCATGCCCATGGAAACGACATTAATCCTATCATAGAAGCTTCTCGTATCATAATCATTTATTGTATGATTTGATCTTGTATCTGTGATTTGATACTTCGCAATCGTGGTTCCGACTATGTTGACCTACCTTGATTTCATTCTCAGACGTGTTAAAGTGATTGTATTCCACACGTCAATACACTAGTCTAACCTTTAGTATGATCTACCTCTGAGTATTATCCCTAGTATCTCGAAAATATCACGGAGCCAAGGTAAGACAACTTGTTGCCAAGGTAAAGCTATTGACACACTATCGGCTTACTACGATTGACATAATGGCCAAGACCATAAGGCGGTGCATTGAACCCCTCCAACAGAGATCCCTTCTGCCTTGGCAATTCAACGATGCGAGTGCTGCCACCCAATACAAGCGGGAAGGTCTGACGGATCCGAAGTCATTAGCTGTCGTATTGGCCGATCTTTATAATTGAGAAAAGGATGGCTTTACCAGCCAGAACACCAAGAATGGTTATTCAAACCACAACCCCATCGAATGGGTTAGTATAGTTCAATTCCCCTAATTTGGATTCTTATGGCATCTCTGGTCTAAGTCCCTGAAATTTTGTTTTTAAACGGGAATAGAGGCATGTGATAGAAAAAATTAGCTGCCCTCCTCCTCAGTCAGATAATTATGCCAAGGACGACGACCTCGGATTCCTTGATGATCCGGATATGTCGATCATTTTTGCACATGGGTTCTTTTATCAGATGAGTATAAATGACACGAGGTCACCCACATTGGTGACTATTCGTAGATACCTCCGTTATCAAACAAGGAGGCGAAGTAGAAAGCGCCTTCCCAAAAAGTATGCTCGACTGTCTCAACAGCCCCTCCCGCTACAATTGGTCATCGATCCACATGACAAACACCTATTACTATAGGGTCTGCCGAACCCGCACCGAATACTGGGCGGTCCTATAAACGTGGGGCCTCTATAGGGACCGCTCCCACTGCCCCCTCCAAGAGGTATTAATTTTAGAATAAGCATTGTTTTTCCCAATAAACGACAATCATTTACACCTATCGCTATATTCGATAGGACCCGAACACAACCACCTCCTTCGACGGCGGTGGACAATGTGGATGTCCCTCCTACAGGTCGGTCCAACAAGGATTATGACGATGTTTTGGTTACTAACTCTGAAGTGGAGAGTGTAATGGACCATCGTCTACGGAAAGAATCCATGCGCCATCCCAATTTTACCGAACATGAGTTTAACGCCTTGAGTTCGGTTGATGTGCACCTTGGAGCTTCCCAAGCAGGATTCAAAAGACTAGCCAGCCGTATGTCAACAAGCCTTAAGGTATGTATTTGAATTTTTGTCGTTGCGTACAAATTCGCAGCCACTAGCCCCCGATCCTCGATTGGGTAGCATGGCCGATCCGAGGGTCTAAGCGTAACTATCAACATGCCTGTTAGGCTATAAGGGACAAAAATAATGAGTTGTCCGAGGAGATTGGGACTTACCGAACACAACTCGAGGCAGCTAAAGTTGAGTTAGAACAAGTGAAAGTTTCACAACACAAGCACATGGTAAGATTTTTTTTTGAACTCATAGGCAAAGTTGTCCTATTGTCCCCTTTTTAATTTAAATTAAAGGACATTTTGTAGCAGCTGAATCTATAGGCCAATCGCAAAAAGATCTAGAAACGGCCAAGGAATCACAAAGATACACCGAATCTGAGAATAAGGCAAGTTGCAGCTCATTATTCCAAAGTGTCAACGAGATAAGAAACTTAAGGCGGAAAAACAAGAACATATAAGCGAAATTGAGAGTTTAAATACTCAACTAGGAAATCACCAAAGAAAACAAGAGACTGAAAAGTGGAATGTTTGGTAATAATGTGCCAAACTATATGAATATACCAAAATAACTTTTGATATCTTGATCAGTGATTCCATTCTTTTGGTATAGCACTCCTGACCGGGCGCCCTGAGGAAGAAGCCAGTTTGTTTGGTGGTGACCTTCTAAAATAATTGTCCATAAGTTATGAGCGCAGGCGCAAAGCTATGAGAAGCATGCTGAAGGAGTTATGGCCGACCGAGAAGCTCCCGAAAAGGATGCCAGAACTGGCTGAGCGCTTTAAAGGGGCTCGGAGCCGATTTGAGATGTGGAAGACGTTCGCCTATGAGGAAGGTGCTCGGGAGGCGTGCGTGATACATCTCCAATGTATCTATAATTTTGATTGTTCCATGCTGTTATATTATCATTCTTGGATGTTTTAAGATCATTTTATAGCAACTTTATATCATTTTTTGGGACTAACCTATTGACATAGTGCCTAGTGGTAGCTACTATTTTTTGCAATTTTTTTGTTTGCAGAAAAACAATAACAGATTAAGTCCAAATGCCATGAAAGTTTTTGGAGATTTTACTGGACCAGAAGAAAACTTGGGGACCAAGGATGGTCACGAGAGGAGGCCCAAGCGACCCACTAGGCACCAGGGCGTGCCCAAGTCTCCTGGCACGTCTTGGTGGCTAGTGAAGGCCTCGGGCACCTCCTTCACCGCGTGTGAGCTCTATAAATACCCCAATTTCAAGAAACCATAGAGGAGAGGACGAAAATCCGTTCAGCCACTACAAGTCCCAGAAGCAACGAAATCCAATCTAGAGCCCGTTCCGGAGAGGAACACAGTCACGGAGGGGTTCATCATCCTCACTGGTGCTCCTTCGATGATGCATGAGTAGTTCATATCAGACCTACGGGTCCGTAGGCAATAGCTAGATGGCTTTCTCTCTTGCTTTGCTTCTCAATACAATGGTCTCTTAGATATCTATTTGATGCAATTCTATCTTTTGCGGTGTGTTTTTTGAGATCCGATGAACTGTGAGTTTATGATCCGGTCTATGAAATAATATCCATTCTATATTATTATAGCCTCGTATTTCTTCTCTAATATTTGGGTTTTGTCTAGGCAATTTGATCTTTTATCTAGCAATGGGAAGAGGTGCTTTGTGATGGGTTCGATCTTGCGGTGATCAATCTTGGTGACAGAAAAAGACATGACACTCATGTATTGTTGCTATTAAGGATAAAACGGTGGGGTATATTCCTACATGAATACATCTTGTCTACATCATGTCATCGTTCTTAAAGCATTTCTTCGTTTCTCTATGAAATTAATACACTAGATGCATGGTGGATAGCGGTCGATGTGTGGAGTAATAGAAGTAGACGCAGGCAGAAGTCGGTCTACTTGTCTCAGACGTGATGCCTATATACATCATCATTGTGTTGGATATCATCATAATTATCCACTCTTCTATCAATTGCCCAAAAGTAATTTGTCTACCACCGTTTGCTATTTTCTTGAGACAATCCACTAGTGAAATCTACGGCCCCCGGGTCTATTTTACATCATCTTTTTTGCAATCTCTATTTTTCTATTCGCGTTTCCATTTTATTTTCTCTTTTATTTTCAGATATATATTATAAAATAACCAAAATTACCTTGCTGAGTTTTATTTACGATCACTTTGTTTGCATCTATCAATCTATCCTTATACCGTTTATTTTACCCACAAGGGATTGACAACCCCTACATGCGTTGGGTTGCGAGGATTTGTTATTTGTGTGCAGGTACCACTTACATAGTCTTGTGGATCTTCCCACTGGATTGATAACTTGGTTTCATAACTGATAAAAATACTTGCCATCACTGTGCTACATCACCCTTTAAGCTTGCAGGGAAACCAACGCAACTAGCGATGAGTCAAGATTTTTGGCACCGTTGCCGGGGAACATCAAGTCAAGATCCATCACGCTCCTACACACAAACTCTCATATCCTTGCAATTATATTTTTTGCCATTTGCCTCTTCTTTTCCTCTCTCCCGCTTCACAAACATTTGCCTTTTTATTTTCCTTCTTTCCGTTTTCCATTTTCTTGCCGGTTCTCTTGTTTGTTTGTGTTCTTGTTTGCATAGTCACGGTGACTCAAGAAAACACTAAGTTGTGTGATTTTTCCAATACCAACAAGAATGATTTTATTAGTATTCCGAATTCTCCTCCCGCCACTAGTGCGGAGTCTTATGATATTAATGCCGTTTTGTTGAATCTTCTTATGAAGGAGCAATTTTACGGTACTCCTAAGTTGAAATTGTTTCCGTAGTATTGTGTAGTATGAAGTAGCAATTTTACGGATGCCGCGTCCCATCAAAACACTTTCGTAGTATTGTGTGATATGCAAAAGAAGAAATATGTGAACAATGATACTCTTCAGTTGAAATTGTTTCCGTTCTCTTTGCACGATCGTGCTAATATTTGGTTTTCTGCTTTGCCACGAAATAGTATAGATTCTTGGAACAAGTGCAAAGATGCTTTAATCACAAAGTATTTTACTCCCATGAAAATTATTTTTCTTAGAAATCTAATTATGAATTTTTAACAACTTGAGCATGAGCACGTTGCCCGATCTTCGGAAAGGATGAAATTGATGATAAGAAATTTCCCAACTCATGGTTTGAATTTGTGGATGATCATACATTTTTTATCCGGGATTGAATTTTATTTCTTGAAATCTTTTAGATTCCACACGGGTGGTACTTCTATGGAAATTACTTTGGGTGATGCTATTAAATTGCTTGATAATATTATGGCTAATTATTCACAATGGCATACCGAAAGAGCTCCTACTAGTAAAAAAGTTAATTCTATTGAAGAAATTGATGCTTTGAGTGAAAAGTTGATGCTCTTATGAAATTGATTGCTAGTAAGCATGCTCCTATTGATCCTAATGATGTACCTTTTTGTACTTTGATTGACAAAATAATGAACCCATAGATGTGAATTTCTTCTCACGAAACAACTTTAATAATAATGCATATAGGAACAATTTTAATCATAGGCTGTATCCTGGAAGTTCTTCAAATAATTATGGTAATTCACATAATAATAATGCTAGGATACCCTCTGATCTTGAGAGTAATATTAAGGAATTTATCAATGCACAAAATCTTTCAATACTACGATAGAAGAAAAGTTGAATAAGATTAATGATATGTCTAGAAGTATTGAAAGAATTTCTTATGATGTAGAAAATCTCAAGAATATTTTTTCCTAAGGTTGATATTATTGAATCAATTAGAGCTTTATATGTTTCCATAGATTAAAGTAAGAAAAGAACCTCTATGCTTATAGCTAAAAGAGAATTTCTAGAAAGAGCGTTTCCTGATTGCTCTCATACAAATGATGAAGATATTAAAATGATTGGTGTTTATTCTATTGACCCCCTCTTTAGTAATGTTAACATTAATGATGGGGGAACTAAAGAAGAGTCAACTTTAGTTAGAGGACGTTCCCATGATTTGATGGTGAAAATCCTATTAAAAAAATTGATAAAAGTGGGACTGAAGAGGTCAAACCGTTAGCTAGTGAAGCACCCACTATGTCGGATTATAAATACTTTAATTTTGGTAGTTTCCCTTTGATTTAGTGTATTTTTATGCTGCAGTCTATGATAAATTCACCCAATGCCTATGAACAAAACAAAGCTTTTACTCAACATATTTCAGATGCGGTAATAAAAGCTTTGGAAGAGAAGTTAGAACTAGAGATTTCAATTCCTAGAAAATTATATGATGAATGGGAACCCACAATTAAGATCAAGATTAAATATTTTGAGTTCTATGCTTTATGTGATTTGGGTGCAAGTGTTAGCACAATTGTGTAATCTCTTTGTGATGAGCTTGGTCTTACCAATATTAAAGAATGTTTTCTCAATTTGCACTTGGCGGATTCTACTATTAAAAATCATGTGGGAATAATTAATGATTTTCTTATTCTTGCGAATAGGAATTACGTGCCCATAGATTTTATTGTTCTTGATATTGATTGAAATCCGTCTTGTCCAATAATTCTTGGTAGACCGTTTTTGCATACTATAGGGGCCGTGATTGATATGAAAGAAGGGAATATTCAATTTAAATTTCCATTAAAAAGGTATGGAACACTTACCTAGAAATAAAATTAAATATTATATGAATTAATCATGAGGTAAACCTTTGGAAAAATCAACAAAGAGGACAAAACGTGAAATCTACACTTTATGCCTAGCTAGGGGCGTAAAACGATAGTGCTTGTTGGAAGGCAACCCAATGAATACAATTTATTTTTCAGTTTTGCTTTCTATTCTTGAGTTTTTGCACAATTATTGTACTCTTATAATTGTGTTTTTATGTTTCAATTAGTGTTTGTGCCAAGTAAAGTCTTTAGGATCATGTGGGGTGTTAGTTGCTTTAATCTTGCTGTAAAACAGAAACTTTTGCGTTCCATAGAAACAATTTTAAAATTATAGAAGCATCAAAAGTATCTGAATGTTTTTATAAAAGATTAATATAAGAATTCCCTACGTTGTCCTAATTGTTCAGATTTTTTGGAATTATAGAAATATGGGTAAAATTCAAATCTTTACAAACTATTGTGTTTTTGACAAATTATGTTTTCTTTGCGCTGTGTGCTTATTTTGATGATTCGATGGTTTGTATCGGGGGGGGGGGGTATAAGCCATGGTAAATTTACAATACAATAGGTATAATGTAAAAATAAAATTGGAATAGTTTTTCAACAGTATCTAAAGTAAAGTTTGGTTTCCATATACTAACGGATACATGAAAGTTTTGTTGAGTTTTGTGTGATTGAAGTTTTCAACTTTTGGGTGAGATCACGATGGATGAAAGAATAAGGAGTGTTAAAATCTAAAATTGGGGATGCCCCATGGCACCCCAAGGTAATATCCAAAGATTACCAAGCAATTAAGCTTGGGGATGCCCCGGAAGGCATCCCCTCTTTCTTCTAACAACCATCAGTAATTTTACTTGGAGCTATATTTTTATTCGTCACATGTCATGAGTTTTGCATGGAGCGTATTTTATTATATGAGTATTTGCTTTATTTGCTGGTTAGTTTGTCATAATAAACCTTGCTGGACACACCCACTTTAGAGAGCCAAAATATGCTATGATTTGTTAGGATCACTCTTTATGCTTCACACTTCAATTTTTTTAGAGCCATGGAATTGCTCTAGCGTTTCACTTATATCTTTTTGAGCACGATGGTGCTTTTATTTTGAAGAAATTTGCTCTCATGCTTCACTTAGATTCTTTTGAGAGTTAGTAGAAATTTTGAAAAAATACTCCCCACCACGGGAGCCCACCTCCACCCTTGTCGGCCCACCCCGGGGCCTATACCCCCTTCCCACCGGCACCGACAACCCACTTCCCCACGATCCCCCATTTCTCTCCCCTCAATGATGACCCACAAGTATAAGGGATCAATGTAGTCCTTTCGATAAGTAAGAGTGTCGAACCCAACGAGGAGCAGAAGGCTCTGATAAACAGTTTTCAGCAAGGTAATAACTGCAAGCACTCAAAGTAGCGGTAACAAGTGATGGTGTAGTGAGGTGAAACATAGCAAGCGAAAAGTAACAAGTAACAAGTAGTGGCAATGGTGTAGCAAGTGGACCAATCCCTTTAGTAGCAAGGGACAAGCCTGAACAATGTCTTATAGGAGGAAAAGCGCTCCTGAGGACACACGGGAATTTCTGTCATGCTAGTTTCATCATGTTCATATGATTCGCGTTCACTACTTTGATAGTTTCATATGTGGGTGGACCGGCGCTAGGGTACTGCCCTTAATTGGACAAGCATCCCACTTATGATTAACCCCTCTCGCAAGCATCTGCAACTACGAAAGAAGAATTAAGACAACGTCTAACCATAGCATTAAACTAGTGGATCCAAATCAGCCCCTGACGAAGCAACGCATAGACTGGGGTTTAAGCTTCTGTCACTCTAGCAACCCATCATCTACTTACTACTCCCCAATGCCTTCCTCTAGGCCCAAATATGGTGAAGTGTTATGTAGTCGACGTTCACATAACACCACTAGAGGAAAAGACAACATACATCATATCAAAATACCGAACGAATACCAAATTCACAAGACTATTATTAACATGACTTATCCGATGTCCTCATGAACAAAAGTAACTACTCACAAAGCATAATCATAATCATGATCAAAGGTGTAATGAATAGCATCAAGGATCTGAACATAAACTCTTCCACCAAGTAATCCAACTAGCATCAACTACAAAGACTAATCAACACTACTAGCAACCTTACAAGTACCAATCGGAGTCGCGAGACGGAGATTGGTTACAAGAGATGAACTAGGGATTGGAGAGGAGATGGTGCTGATGAAGATGTTGATGAAGATGCCTCCCCTCCGACGAGAGGAGTGTTGGTGATGACGATGACGACGATTTCCCCCTCCGGGAGGGAAGTTTCCCCAGCAGGATCGTCCTACCGGAGCTCTAGATTGAATCTGCTCAAGTTCCGCCTCGTGGCGGCTGCGAAACCACGAAAAAGCTCCCGATTGATTTTTTCTGGAATGAAACCCTTCATATAGCAAAAGAGGGGGGCCAGTGGGCCGCCAGGGAGCCCACAAGCCCTGTAGCCGCCACCAGGGGGTGGCGGCTACCAGGCTTGTGGCGCCCTGGTAGCTCCCCTCTGCTACTTCTTTTGCCCAGTATTTTTTATATAATACCATGAAATTCCACGTAAATTTTCACGACATTTGCAGATGTGAAGTATAGAGGACTCAGATTTGCTCCTTTTCTAGTCCAGAATTCCAGCTGCCTGAATTCTCCCTCTTCAAATAAACCTTGCAAAATAAGAGAGAAAAGGCATAAATATGGTACCACAAAGTAATATAACAGCCCATAAAGCAATAAATATCAACATGAAAGCATGATGCAAAATGGATGTATCACTCACCTTTCGACCCCGATCTGGATCGGGCCTAGACCACGCCCGACGCCGACCGCTTCACCCCCCTCGTCGGCCACCGCCCTGGCCCCCCTCATGAGTCGCCTTTCCCTCGAGCCACTCCGGTCGTCCCCAGCTTCTCCCCACCGGCATCGCCTTGTCAACGCCCATCACCCATGCGACCTCTACCGTCATCGTCGCCACCGTGCCACCTCGTCGCACCTCCAGAAGCCTACTGCCCCCTCTACGCGTCGCCAGAGAGGCCATGGCCTACCCCCATACGTTTTTCCCTCTCCCCTCGCCGGACGCCCGTACTGCCACACCACCGCGTCCCTCGCTCCGCTCACGGTGCACCCTGGCCGTTCCCGCGGGACTTTGGACGTGAATGGTTGCGCCCGACTGTGACATGCGCGTAACTGTCGCATGACCTGCGCCCGCATCTTCCCTGCATCCCATAGCACGCTGCTCACCTGCAACATGCACCGTTATGCGCCCCACCCACATGCCCACTCGCCGCGCCGTGAGCCCCTAGCGATCACACCACGCCTGGTCGGGCTCTTGCCCACTCGACCTTGCCCCTACAGGCGCATACCCACGCGTGTTTACACGCATGTCGCCACTTGCCGCCGTTGCGGTCGCTGTCGCCTTATGCATTCCCGCTGCCTTCTGCTGCTCCCGGCCGACCCGTGCTCGCCCACGTCGCACAACCACCGTGCCCCGCCTCTGGCCACGCCACTGTCGGCCGTAAGGCCTCAGTTGGCCTCGGGCCTAACCCCGATCTGGTTAGTGGCGGTTAACCGCCCCACTACCCCCTAGGATCATTGGCATATGGGGACCACGCCCCTAAAACGTAGTTACAATTTAAAAACAAAAAGTATATTAAAATAATTAATTAGTTAATTAATCAGTTAGTTATCTTAATTAGATTAATTAGATTAAGTAAATCAATTTTGATATTTAGTAAAACTATGACATGTGGGACCCTCTACTAATTAACCCATTTTAAACTAATTAAAGCCTCTTTAAACCCTTACTCTATAACATAGGGGCCCCACCGGTCAATTTGACGAGTCAAACGTGACTATTGACTAGTGATGTCAGCATGAGATCATGATCATGTTATAATTGAACTTTTGAATTTAATTAAATCTATTTAGTTCCTAATTAATTATTAAAACTTTGAAAATTCATATAAAATAATCCGTAATCCAGATGAAAATATTTTGTACACGAAAGTTGATCAAGAAAACGAGACGAACCCGGATACGCTATCCATTCATCTCTCACGCATCTCTATCATAGCAAACATGGAACTTTTCCATCCGTTTGGCCTATCCGGTAGTAGCCATAGTCCCGGGAAATATAGCCAGATATTTTCCCGATCCGTCCATGACGTATAGCACCGCGTTAGCTCATGCCTAGCGCTGCCTTTAGCCATGTCATACTTTGGGATGCATTTGATTGCTCTGTTATTTATTGTGTTTCCCATACATTACTTATTTTCTGGTAGACCCCGAGACCGATGATCCGTTGATCGACTACTTCCCGTTCGAGGATCCGCTTTTGTATGTAGAGCAACCAGGCAAGCAAAGCCCCCTTGGTCATTCCTATATCACCTATTTCTTTCTCCCTCATGCTTGCATTAGATTTTTCTACTATTGTAGTTAGCTCCTATATCTGATGCATAGCCTGTTTTTGATGAACTGTTACCTTACCGTACCGTACTTTAAACTGCTTAGTATATGTGGAACATAGATTCCCTTTAAACATTATTCCAGTTGCCCCTTCTTTTTTTCATGAAGTCTCGATCAACCGATCGACGAGTCATGACCCATCACATCACTCACCCCCCTTAGTTGTACGACACTTTAGAGCTACTATCAGTTACCGAGGGTGAGACCTCGATACGTAGTCCTGATGTTAGCTCTGTAGTGTATTTGATCGGCGGTGGTTCTCGGAGGGTGATTCCTCCTTCACCACCTTCGATAAACGACTTTGTCGTACAACCAATAAAGTGTGGACCATCGAGGGTGATTCCTCCTTGGCCACCTTAACGGTTACATCATTCGGAATGCATCAAGGGTGATACCTCGGATCCCTTTAATGTTAGAGCCGCACAACTAATTGACCTTGTACTAGGAACTTGATGGATGGTATGTTGCTGGTGGATTCCCGCGTGGATGTGAAGATGCGTTAATTAAAATGCTACTGGATTTGGGTATTTGATCTGGGTTGGTTGTAGAACTTTTCACACTCGCGTCCACATGGGAGAAGTTATGGGTACTCGATATCATGGTATCAGCCGAAGCTCTTGAGACGTCAGCAATGGAGCGGCGCGCGCCTAAGTGGTCTGGATAAGCATCGTTCTTGTATAAGAGGTGCCATGACTGACATCGGCCGCCCTCGCAATGTGCATGATTGTAATGGGTGATGGGCCCATGAACCCTGCACGCTTAGGAGTTAGAACGGAGGGCTGGCCTCTCTGTTGAGCCTAGGTAGGGCTGTGACGTGTTGATGTTCCGAGGCCGGGTATGACCGTGGAAAGAGTGTTCGGCCAGAGTTTATCAAGTGTGACGGGTAAGATGGTGCACTCCTGTAGGGATGAAAATTAACTATTCGAGTAGCCGTGTCCACGGTTACAGGACGACTTGGAGTTGTGCCCCGATCTTATACAACTATAATTGTTACTTAACTGGAATGTTGCTCCGGGATTTCTTTCTCAGCGGGAGTCGAGGAAGAATCTCTGGGTGTTACCTTAATCAATATTGCGGCAACGTTATGACTATATATTTGTGTTGCTTGCTCTACTCTCGTCTACTTCTGCAAGACTCTAAAGATGCTAGTCTTCGATAGGACTAGTCTCCTCTCTCTATTCTCGCATTGCTGCAGTCAGTCCACATAAAACCCCTTCCCTTTGATACTAATGCATACCTAGCATAGTTCTGATGTCAGGCTTGCGGGTACTTTGGATGAGTACTATGTTGCTTTGCTCCCCCTTCCCCCCTTGATACGATTGCTACGACCAGATGATGGTGCCGAGGAGATGGCGTACCCCTCCAATGACGACTGCTACCCCGACGGTGCCTACTACTACGTGGAGGTCGTTGACGACCAAGAGTAGTTTAGGAGGTTCCAAGGTAGGAGGTCTCGCGTGGTTCGATCGTTGTATCTTTTGTGCTAGCCTTCTCTAAGCCATCATCATGTTTCATTCGTTGCTTACGCTGAATCGTGTGTTTATCGACCTTCTGTATTCTAGCCCTTGAGGCCCCTGACTTGTAATATGAAGCATGTATGTTTTTATTTATGTCTAGAGTTGTGTTGTGATATCTTCCCGTGAGTCCTTGAGCTTGGTCAGATGCATTTGCGTGTATGATTAGCGTACGATCAAATTGAGGGCGTCACAAGTTGGTATTAGAGCCAACTGCTAGTAGGCTTCCCCATTTCCAACTCCTTGTCCGAAGTAGAGTCAAGTACTTGAAAAACTTTTATTAACATTGTTGTGTGGCTTACGGGCCCACATATCAATCGGGTGGTATTAGGATCTTTTACTCCTTTTCTATACTGTGCATTCTGATCTCTCTTCTCATTCAGGTTAAAGATTTTGCTAACTCTAACTTTAGGTTCTCGTAATTACTTCCTCCCGGAGAGCCCCTGATTCAAGATGATGGCTTGATTCATCAGAAGACTCCGAAGGTACTCTCCGACGTTCTCTCGAGAACTTGGCCTCATCACTTTTGCGATTTACCTTCCTCCGTCAACCCCTATGGATGAATACTGATGACCCACAAGTATAGGGGACCAATCGTAGTCCTTTCGATAAGTAAGAGTGTCGAACCCAACGAGAGCAGAAGGCTCTCATAAACAGTTTTCAACAAGGTAGTAACTGCAAGCACTAAAAGTAGCGGTAATAAGTGATCGTGTAGTAAGGTGAAACGTAGCAAGCGAAAAGTAACAAGTAACAAGTAGTAGAAACGGTGCAGCAAGTGGCCCAATCCCTTTTGTAGCAAGGGACAAGCCTGAACAAAGTCTTATAGGAGGAAAAACGCTCCCAAGGACACACGGAAATTTCTGTCATGCCAGTTTCATCATGTTCATATGATTCGCGTTCGTTACTTTGATAGTTTGATATGTGGGTGGACCGGCGCTTGGGTACTGCCCTTAATTGGACAAGCATCCCACTTATGATTAACCCCTCTTGCAAGCATCCGCAACTATGAAAGAAGAATTAAGGCAACGTCTAACCATAGCATTAAACTAGTGGATCCAAATCAGCCCCTTACGAAGCAACGCAAAGACTGGGGTTTAAGATTCTGTCACTCCAGCAACCCGTCATCTACTTACTACTCCCCAATGCCTTCCTCTAGGCCCAAATATGGTGAATTTTTATGTAGTCGACGTTCACATAAGACCACTAGAGGAAAAGACAACATACATCATATCAAAATACCGAACGAATATCAAATTCACATGACTATTATCAGCATGACTTATCCCATGTCCTCATGAAGAAAAGTAACTACTCACAAAGCATAATCATAATCATGATCAGAGGTGTAATGAATAGCATCAAGGATTTGAACATAAACTCTTCCACCAAGTAATCCAACTAGCATCAACTACAAAGAGTAATTAACACTACTAGTAACCTTACAAGTACCAATCGAAGTCGTGAGACGGAGATTGGTTACAAGAGATGAACTAGGGATTGGAGAGGAGATGGTGCTGATGAAGATGTTGATGGAGATGCCTCCCCTCCAACGAGAGGAGTGTTGGTGATGACGATGGCGACGATTTCCCCCTCCGTGTGGGAAGTTTCCCAGCAGGATCGTCCTGCCGGAGCTCTAGATTGGATCTTCTCAAGTTCCGCCTCGTGGCGGCGGCGAAACCACGAAAAAGCTCTAGATTGATTTTTTTTTCTGGAACGAAACCCTTCATATAGCAAAAGAGGGGGGCTAGTGGGCCGTCAGGGAGCCCACAAGCTTGCTAGCCGCCACCAGGGGGTGGCGGTGGCAGGGCTTGTGGCGCCCTGGTAGCTCCCCTCCGGTACTTCTTTCGCCCAGTATATTTTTATATAATCCCAAAAAATTCCACGTAAATTTTCACGGCATTTGGAGATGTGCAGAATAGTGGACCAAGATTTGCTCCTTTTCCAGTCCAGAATTCCAGCTGCCTGAATTCTCCCTCTTCAAATAAACCTTGCAAAATAAGAGAGAAAAGGCATAAATATGGTACCACAAAGTAATATAACAGCCCATAAAGCAATAAATATCAACATGAAAGTATGATGCAAAATGGACGTATCAACTCCCCCAAGCTTAGACCTCGCTTGTCCTCAAGCGAAAACCAAGTTCCATAAACATGTCCACATGTTTAGGGACGAAGGTGTCGATAAAACATAATACAGACATGAGGGCATCATGATCACACATAGAACAGCAATACATCTTAAAGATTCTTATGGGAAAGTAACAATTCCTTCACAAAGCAAAGCATGAAGCAAAAACCTTACCGAGAAGTAACCAACAACAGTCCATAGTCATTGAAGCAATTGCAATTTATCATAACATCAGAAAGTGTCAAATAAGAGCTTGTAAGGCAAACCCACATACTCAATCATCTCTTTTGTTTTCCACAATTGTTACAACTCACGTGGTACTCATGGTGTCAAAGTTTCAGCTGGACACAGAGGAAGATAGGGGCTTATAGTTTTGCCTCCTAATTATTTACCTCAAGGGTAAAGTCAACAACAATAAAGCATAAGTTCTCAACTCCAAGTTGATATATGAATATAGATCTTTCCCAGGCATGTGACGGTAGCTAAGACAAAGGCAAAAATAGGGAATTTGTGAAGATCACCATGACTCTTACAAGGGCAAAAAGTAAAGGTACAAGAGAGGCCCTTCACAGAGGGAAGCATAGGTTGTCATGCGCTTTTGAGGTTTGAATGTGTGTCCTCTTAGTGCGGAGGAACGTCACTTTATATTGCCTCATGTGATAAAGAACTTTATTATGCAGTCTGTCGCTTTTATGTCTTCCTCATCACATGTTCGTACAAAGCTTATTTTCCACACACTAATAGAACATACATATTAGAGAGCAATTTTTATTGCTTGCACCGATGACAACTTACTTGAAGGATCTTATTCAATCCATAGGTTGGTATGGTGGACTCTCATGGAAAAACTGGGTTGAAGGTTTATGGATGCACAAGTAGTATCTCTACTTGGTGCGGGAGTTTGGGCTAATATTAGGTGGAAGCAATCGTCACATGCTAAGGGATCTCTAATCATATAACATTGTTTGGAAGCAAGCAAACACAATTCATTATGTTGTCTTCCTTGTCCAACATCTACTCCTAAGCATGTAATAGTTTGGTGAGTGCTCACAATTGTAAAAAGTGTCTAAGATGATATATTTATATGTGAACCTCTCTTTCCATATTACTTCTTATTAATTGCAACAATGACTGAGGTCTATGTTGACTTATTCTCAACAAGTTTCAATCATCATACGTCTCATGTGTGAACTTATCACTTTCCATAAGATCGTCTCATGATCTTTCATGCTATCGTTCTTTTCATACTTTTGATCACGACATAAAGCAAAGCCCTTGACTAAGATACTCTTTATTATATAGCTCGTAAGCTCGAATACATCGGGGGAGAGACAAAGCAAAAGACTCATACTAAACACTAAGGACTTATTCCTCTAAGAGAAGAAATAAAAACTGAAAAGGAAAGAACTAAAACAAAGGTAAAAGCAAAAGATATGAAGGTGATACGATACCAGGGCAACTCCCCCAAGCTTTGCAGAAGCCAAGGGGATTGCCCATACCAATGCTTAGTTGTCTTCCTTTGGCGGTGATGGCGGTGGTGTTGTTGAGGTAGTCTGATCCTCCGTCTTCCAAGGCATAGGTGCTCCATCATGGTAGGATGAACGAGTCGCCGGAATCCTCAAATCTGCAGCCAACCTTATTGATTTAAATCTGTACTCATAGTCACAGTTTTGGTTGTGCAGGCCATAGATCTGGCCCTGAAGTTAGTCAACCTTGTCATAGAGCCTGGAGAGGTGTTTCCCAGTGTCAATGGCATCCATCTTCTGATTTCTGGTGAACTCCATGATCATCATGTGGTTGGCGTTGAGTCCACGCTCCACCGTCCCTTGGCATTTGAAGACTTGTTGCTTCATTCCTTCGAGCCTCGTCTCCACGCTTCCGGTCTTCTTAGGCCCCTCAACAGAAACATGCACGAAACAAAAACAGAGGAAAACTGCGCGATACGGAGATCAAAACCTTCGGGCGAATATGTATTGATTTTTTCTGGACCAGAAGGAGTGCTCTGCAAGGAAACGGAGTCCGGGAGGCACACGAGGTTCCCACAAGCCCTCCATCCGCCACTAGGGGGGTAGGTGGAGGCTTCCAAGCTTGTGGCCGCCTCGTGCGCTCTCCGGACTGCTTTTTTATTTTTATAATTTTCCAAAAATTCTAAAACGGAGGAAATTTCCTATTGGAAAAGCATCAGAGTCCAATTTCTTACTGAAACAGATACCTCTTCATTTTAAGGGTCTGAAACAGGCTGATAAACATCCCTTATGTACTCCTCTAGAGTTATGACATTGATGATATTGGTCTCAACATTTATGGGAGTACCAGAGATGTAATGCTAGATTCTTTGCCCATTTACCACTCTAGGAAAATTTCCTTCCATGTTATTGATTTTGATGGCACCGGAACGATGTACTTGCTCGATAACGTAAGGACCTTCCCATTTAGAGAGAAGCTTGCCTGCGAAGAATCTCAAACGAGAATTGTATAGCAGGACATAATCACCTACATTGAGCTCTCGTTTCTGTATTCGTTTATCATGCCATCTCTTAACCTTTTCCTTGAACAACTTGGCATTCTCATATGCCTGGGGCCTCCATTCATCTAATGAGCTGATATCAAACAACCGCTTCTCACCGGAAAGTTTGAAATCGAAGTTGAGCTCTTTGATTGCCCAATAAGCTTTGTGTTCCAGCTCAAGAGGTAAATGACAGGCCTTACCGTAAACCATTTTATACGACGACATGCCCATGGGATTCTTATAGGCAGTCCTATAAGCCCATAGTGCATCGTCAAGTTTGCTAGACCAATTCTTTCGAGATCTATTGACGGTCTTTTGTAGGATCAATTTGATCTCCCTATTACTCAACTCCACTTGACCACTAGACTGAGGATGATAAGGAGATGCAACTCTATGGTTGACATCATACTTAGCGAGCATCTTGCAGAAAACACCACGAATGAAGTGTGAACCGCCATCAGTCATCAAATATCTAGGGACTCCAAATCTTGGGAAAATGACTTCTTTAAGCATATTTATAGAGGTGTGGTGATTAGCATTTTTAGTGGGAATAGCCTCTACCCACTTGGTGACATAATCCACATCAACTAAGATGTGAGTGTACCCATTGGAACTCGGGAAGGGTCCCATATAATCAAAGCCCCAGACATCAAATGGTTCAATGACAAGTGAATAGTTCATAGGCATTTCCTGACGCTTACTGATGTTCCCTATTATTTGGCATTCGTCACAAGACAAAACAAACTTACGGGTATCTTGAAGAGAGTGGGCCAATAGAAACCTGATTGCAATACCTTATGGACAGTTCTATCTCCAGCGTGATGTCCTCCGTAGGCTTAGGAATGACACTTCTGCAAGATCTGTCCTTGTTCATGTTCAGGCACACAACGTCTAATAACACCATCTACTCCTTCCTTATAAAGGTGAGGATCATCCCAAAAGTAGTGTCTCAAATCAAAGAAGAATTTCTTCTTTTGCTGATAGGTGAAACTGGGTGGTATGAATTTGGCTACAATATAGTTTGCGTAATCAGCATACCACGGTGCACTATGTGAAGTGCAGATGACATTTAATTGCTCATTAGGAAAGTTGTCATCAATAGGTAGTGGGTCATCAAGGACATTCTCTAGCCTGGACAAGTTATCTGCTACACGGCTATCAGCACCCTTTCGATCAACGACGTGCAAATCAAATTCCTGTAGCAGGAGAACCCATCTGATCAGCCTAGGCTTAGCGTCCTTCTTCTCCATAAGGTACTTAATAGAAGCATGATCAGAGTGAATAGTGACTTTGGAGTCAACTATATAAGATCTGAACTTTTCACATGCAAACACGACTGCTAAAAACTCCTTTTTCCGTAGTGGCATAGTTTCTTTGGGCACTGTCTAGAGTTTTACTTGCGTAGTGAATAACATTCAACTTCTTGTCAACTCTTTGTCCTAGAACAGCACCAACAACATAATGACTAGCGTCGCACATGATTTTAAAGGGAAAATTCCAGTCAGGTGGTTGAACGATAGGTGCGGTTATGAAAGCCTTCTTAAGTATTTCGAAAGCTTCCTCACAATCCTCATCAAAAACAAAAGGAACATCCTTCTGCAAGAGGTTGGTAGGAGGCCTAGAAATCTTAGAGAAGTCTTTAATGAACCTTCTATAGAAACCAACATGACCTAGGAAACTTCGTATACCTCTGATATATGTGGGGCAAGGCATTTTCTCAATTGCATCAACCTTAGCCTTATCAACTTCAATGCCTATTTTAGAAATTTTGTGTCCTAAGACGATACCTTCATTAACCATAAAGTGGCACTTCTCCCAATTCAAGACGAGGTTGGTATCTTTGCATCTCTGTAAGACTCGATCAAGGTTGCTGAGGAAATCATTAAAGGAAGAGTCGTAAACGGAGAAGTCATCCATGAAACCTCGACAATCTTTTCAGAAAAGTCAGAGAATATAGCCATCATACATCTTTGAAAGGTGGCACGTGCATTGCATAGGCCAAAAGGCATACGTCTATAAGCAAAGGTACCAAAGGGTCAGGTGAAAGTGGTTTTCTCCTGATCATATTGTGCAACAGGTATTTGCGAGAAACCTGAATAACCGTCTAGAAAGCAAAAGTGTGTGTGTTTGGATAGCCTTTCTAGCATTTGGTCGATAAACGGCAAAGGATAATGATCTTTCCTGGTTGCCTTGTTCAGTTTCCGGAAGTCTGTCACCATCCTATAGCCAGTAATAATCCTTTGTGGGATTAGTTTATCCTTATCATTAGGAATGACGGTGATACCTCCCTTCTTAGGTATGCAATGTACTGGATTTACCCAATCACTATGAGCAACAGGATAAATGATTCCTGCTTCCAGAAGCTTTAATATTTCTTTTCTAACGACCTCTTTCATCTTAGGATTCATTCTCCTTTGATGATCAGCAACTGGTTTAAAGTCGGGATTGGTTTTAATCTTGTGCTGACATAGAGTGGGACTAATACCCTTAAGATCATCAAGAGTATATCCAATAGCATCACGGTGCTTCCTCAGAGTTTTTAATAACTTCTTCTCTTCGTGCTCTGAGAGGAGAGCACTAATAATAACATGATATATCTCCTTCTCATCAAGATAGGCATCCTTAAGAGTATCAGGCAACTGTTTAAGCTCGAACACAGGATCACCCTTTGGTGGGGGAGGATCCCCAAGCAGTTCAACAGGCAGATTATTCTTGAGAACAGGATATTGTTCTAAGACAATTTTATCTATCTCATCTCTCTCCTCCATATGCATATCATTTTCATGATCAAGCAGATATTGCTCTAAAGGATCCGTAGGAGGTACGGCAGTAGAGGCAAGAGCAATGATTTCATCCCTACTAGACGAATCTCTTTCATGGGTTATCTTCCAAACTTGGAGAAGTTAAATTCATGAGACACACCCTCGAAACTAACAGTGACGGTCTGCTTAATGCAATCAATGTGAGCATTGACAGTGTTGAGAAAGGGTCTACCGAATATGATGGGACAAAAGCTATCTTGTGCAGTACCAAGGACGAGGAAATCACTAGGATACTTTGTCTTACCACATAGGACTTCTACGTCTCTCTCAATTCCGAGAGGGCAGATAATGTCTCTATTAGCTAGGGTAATAGTGACATCAATGGGTTCTAACTCAGTAGGTGCAATTTCATCTTTGATTTCATCATATAGAGAATGGGGTATTGCACTAACACTAGCTCCCATATCACATAAACCATGGTAACAGTGATCTCCTATCTTGACAGAAACAACGGGCAGGCCAACTACAGGCCCGTGTTTGTCTTTCGCGTGAGGTTTAGCAATTCTAGCAGAGTCCTCACAGAATTTGATAACATGCCCGTCTACGGCTTCGGCTAAGAGATCTTTGATAATAGCAACACTAGGTTCAACTCTAATCTCCTCAGGGGGTGCAAGTGGTCTAATGTAACCCCTACGTATCACAGTTGGAGCTTTAGAATAATCCTTTATCCTAGCAGGGTATGGTGGTTTCTCAGTGTAAGCAGAGGGAACAACAAGATCACTAAAAGCAATGACTTTGTCCTCAACTAGATTGGTTTTGACTATGTTGCTTTCTACAGGAGGATGATACTTAAACCACTTCTCTTTGGGAAGATCAACATGAGCAGCAAAAGATTCACATAGAGAAGCTACTATCTCAGAGTCAAGTCCATACTTAGCGCTAAAATCTCTAGAAGTGTTTGTCTCAACAAAAGATTTTACGCAATCAAACTGGAAATTCATACCTGACTCATTACCTTCCTCCAGCTCCCAATCTTCAGAGTTACGTTTGATCCTTTCCAATAAATTCCACTTGTGGTCAATATCCTTCTTCATAAAAGAACCGGTACAAGAAGTGTCAAGCATGGTACGATCTTCATGAGAAAGACGAGCATAAAAGTTTTGAATGATAATTTCTCGCGAGAGCTCATGATTGGGGCATGAATATAGCATTGATTTAAGCCTCCCCCAAGCTTGAGCTATGATTTCCCTGTCACGAGGCCAAACATTATAAATAAAGTTCCGATCACAATGTACTAAATGCATATGATAAAACTTTTGATGAAATTCCAATTTCAACCGATTGTAGTCCCATGATCCAGTATCATCACATAGCCTATACCATGTCAACGCCTTATCCTTCGAAGATAAAGGAAATAATTTCTTCTTTACCTCATCCTCGGGCAAACCTGCAAGCTTAAATAAACCACAAACTTCATCTACATACATCAGATGTAAGTCTGGATGTGAAGATCCATCTCCTGTAAAAGGATTAGCCAGCAGTTTCTCAAGCATACCCGAAGGAATTTCATAAAAGATATTTTCAGTAGGTACCTCATGTTGAGGAACAACTCCTCGTGCTTCCTTTCGTGGTGAAGATACCCCGAACAAACTCCTCAAAAGAACAGTTTCCATACTGACAAGTGACAATAAATTTCAGCACAGTATATAAATGTTTCCTTACCAATTTCCACTTACCAAAGGCGCTTCACTCCCCGGCAATGGCGGCAGAAAAGAATCTTGATGACCCACAAGTATAGGGGATCAATCGTAGTCCTTTAGATAAGTAAGAGTCTCAAACCCAATGAGGAGAAGAAGGCTCTGATAAACGGTTTTCAGCAAGGTAATAACTGCAAGCACTGAAAGTAGCGGTAACAAGTGATGGTGTAGTGAGGTGAAACGTAGCAAGCGAAAAGTAACAAGTAACAAGTAGTAGCAACGGTGCAGCAAGTGGCCCAATCCCTTTTGTAGCAAGGGACAAGCCTGAACAAAGTCTTATAGGAGGAAAAACGCTCCCGAGGACACACAGGAATTTCTGTCATGCCAGTTTCATCATGTTCATATGATTCGCGTTCGTTACTTTGATAGTTTGATATGTGGGTGGACCGGTGCTTGGGTACTGCCCTTACTTGGACAAGCATCCCACTTATGATTAACCCCTCTCGCAAGCCTCCGCAACTACGAAAGAAGAATTAAGACAACGTCCAACCCTAGCATTAAACTAGTGGATCCTAATCAGCCCCTTACGAAGCAACACATAGACTGGGGTTTAAGCTTCTGTCACTCCAGCAACCCATCATCTACTTACTACTCCCAATGCCTTCCTCTATGCCCAAATATGGTGAAGTGTTATGTAGTCGACGTTCACATAACACCACTAGAGGAAAAGACAACATACATCATATCAAAATACCGAACGAATATCAAATTCACATGACTATTATCAGCATGACTTATCCCATGTCCTCAGGAACAAAAGTAACTACTCACAAAGCATAATCATAATCATGATCATAGGTGTAATGAATAGCATCAAGGATTTGAACATAAACTCTTCCACCAAGTAATCCAACTAGCATCAACTACAAAGAGTAATCAACACTACTAGTAACCTTACAAGTACCAATCGGAGTCGTGAGATGGAGATTGGTTACAAGAGATGAACTAGGGATTGGAGAAGAGATGGTGCTGATGAAGATGTTGATGAAGATGCCTCCCCTCCGACGAGAGGAGTGTTGGTGATGACGATTTCCCCCTTCGCGAGGGAAGTTTCCCCTGTAGGATCGTCCTGCCGGAGCTCTAGATTGGATCTGCTCAAGTTCCCTCTCGTGGCGGCGGCGAAACCATGAAAATGCTCCCGATTGATTTTTTCTGGAATGAAACCCTTCATATAGCAAAAGAGGGGGGGTTAATGGGCCGTCAGGGAGCCCACAAACTTGCTATTCGCCACCAGGGGGTGGCGGTGGCAGGGCTTGTGGCGCCCTGGTAGCTCCCCTCCGGTACTTCTTTCGCCTAGTATTTTTTTATATAATCCCAAAAAATTCCACGTAAATTTTCATGGCATTTGGAGATATGCAGAATAGTGGACTAAGATTTGCTCCTTTTCCAGTCCAGAATTCCAGCTGCCTGAATTCTCCCTCTTCAAATAAACCTTGCAAAATAAGAGAGAAAAGGCATAAATATGGTACCACAAAGTAATATAACAGCCCATAAAGCAATAAATATCAACATGAAAGCATGATGCAAAATGGACGTATCAAATACATACAAATGTTGTTCATATTTTCTTTTGAGTTGCTCTTGTTATACAAGGTACATCAAATTATCTTACCGGAGATTCGTTCATCCTTAGTTGTCATGGGTTTCGCAAGTCCTTCGGATTGTTATTTGATCTTCCAAAATCCTCATTAGCCTATTGCTTTTGACTTTTCTCACCTGCTTGCATTATTGTTAATTTCATATGTCTAACAGCATTCATTAAAATCCTTTGTGATTGTTCTTTGATCTTATTGATTCAACCTCTATGTTAATGCACATAGTCATTAGTTGATCCTCGTAATTATCTTTTCGGCTCGGACGTCTTTCCAAACAGGAGCTGGTTCTCGACAAATCAACCTTCTTTGATTGTCCAATCTAAGTCCGTTCAACTTGCTTGTACTTGATCGGAGTTTAGGATTCTAATACACGAACATGGAAATCATAATTCCTTTGGTAATTAAGTATCGATATTTTTCAGATGTTCTATAATCCGATGCCTTGCATTCTACCTCCCTCTGATTGAGTACTGATACTCACATCAGGTTATTTGTGGACCGTCAGACCCATTTTGGGTTATTATCTGACGGTATCCTGTACTTTCAAAAATTCTTGTGATATGTCCCCCTGATACATGAGGCCATCAATAAATTGTGTATTCTCCCTCTGATAGGTTCTATCCTATGCTTTTGTCAGCCATGCTCTGTTATCAAGCATGTCTTAATTTCTCTTGAAGTTTGTGGAATATGTTCCTAAGATGCCCCGATGGGTTGAACCTATGCCTACCTAAATCAATGTGACCCCTAGAGTTTTAACGAGTCTTACTCTTCTGGTGTTTGGTCAGATGATCTTTCCAAGCTACAAATTTATCATGGCGAGGAGTAAACGGCAGGTGATGCATTGATGAAGTGGGAGTCGACCTTCAACTTTGTGTTCATGCCCATGGAAACGACATTAATCCTATAATAGAAGCTTCTCTTATCATAATCATTTATTGTATGATTTGATCTTGTATCTGTGATTTGATACTTTGCAATCGTGGTTCCGACCATGTTTACCTACCTTGATTTCATTCTAAGACGTGTTAAAGTGATTGTATTGCACACGTCAATACACTAGTCTAACCTCTATTATGATCTACCTTCGAGTATTATCCCTAGTATTTCGAAAATATCACGGAGCTGTATAACTTCTTATGAGCTCCGCATCAACTATGATATTTTGTTGATTCCAGTTTTCCTTGTGTTCTGAGTTGTTGGAAACTCAAGGACACCAATAGCTAAATCGGGTACGCATTGCGGTTCAATAACTCTTAGTAATCTTCTCTCCTTATGAGTTTGTACTCGATCATGTCTTTCCAAGTTGTTAAGCAACATCATCATCGTCATGCTAAAGCTTGACCATGCTATCTATGTCCTTCATCCCTAGAACACATTTCTAACAGTACATGAAGCTTATATCAAGCTTTCAACGTCAAGTTGGTTGTCTTGAGAGGCAATTTCGATTCTGAGCTAGCGCTCTTATCTGTGGTTCCGACAAACTTTTCCTTCTTCATTCCTTTGCTTGATGTCATTGCTGAACGATTACATCTTCATGAAACTTCTCGACAGATGTGTTGTGATCATCATTAGCATTCTGGGCTATCCTAGGATATCAATCGAATTCATGATGAGAAATACCATCCTTTCCCCTTGATGATTTGTGTTACCATCGGCAAACCTTTTTGCCTTCCCTCCAACACTTGTTCATGTTTTGTGTTGTCCCTTAAGTTCCTTACTATTCAGCTTATGTTATCTTCAATCTTGGGGTATTACCATCTTTTATATCAAGAATGTTGTGAGAATTGATGCACCTCTTAAGAATTCTTGATATGGTGTTACTTCTCTCCATCACTATTCATTCTTGGTCCTCGTGTTGGTTCTAACCGGATTACCGACAAGTGAACTCTGATGTACGGTTACAATACTTCTGGCAACCCTATTGCTTTGAAGTTAATGATTGATAGTTTCATTCTTGGTATGTTGGTTGTTGACTCACCATTCTAGCATTGGTCGTGCTACTCATTCTATATTTCTGAGTGCACCCTTCGACCAATGTTTAATTGTTGTTGTTCCCTCAAGCATACGTCATTATTTCACTTGAGTTGACAAATGCTATCTCCTTGATCTTATAATTTTGGAAATTCATCCCTATCAAAATCAGTAAGGGATTGTTGCTGAGCCCGTCGGCCACACCCTGAACTTCTCCATGTTCCATGATGGAGCTCTTGAAGGGATTATCTTTATGCCTAGCCCATGAAGAATATGTTTGATAGGAGAAATGTTTTCCCAAAGTTCACGTGCATTCTTGCCGCCGTGAATATGCAAAAATTTTATGTTGATTCCTCTCGGGTCATCCCATATCATTCACCCGTGTGCGAGGTGTTATATGTTTTGAAGATTTGCTATCTTCACTTCATATAATTCCTCTTAGCACCCCATGCCACTGACTAATTTGATCAAGGAAAATAAGTTCCTTCATAACAGCTAATCCACACTTACGTAAGGACCTTGATATCCCTGATGATGGTTCTCAAATCAAAACTCGGTTGCATTTCATGGTAAGAATTCCATTTGGGCAGAAATGTATTGAAATTATGTTCACGTGTCTTACAGTCCAACTCATGATCCAATACTTGCTTCCGTAGTCCGTATTCCAAGAATCTTTCATCATCATCTTTCTTCTCAGGCATCCTGGGCCTGAGGTATCCTGACACCAATCAGATCCGAATCTCGGTCAGATATGATGGTTGGAACATTTCCCAATAATTATAACTTTGGTCCTTATGTAACCCGGTACGGTGATGTGTTGTCTAGTACACCTGGCCGAATGACCTATCGTTATATTATCTTCCTTGGTAAGGTTAACCATTCTTCCATGCGGAAATTGTATGACTTATTTTATAAGTTGTTGCTGGTGGATCCTTTGTGTACCCAAGGTCCGACCTTCACCTGATGACCATGTCAGTGCTACACCGAAGCACGGTTGTGGTACTTCAAATTTCAACAGGAACATTGGAAGCATCATGCTAAGATGTTCTTGATCAATTATCCAAACATTATTTCATGGGTAAACATCATGATTCTCCTTGGCGTTTATCTAAATAGTTCTGTGCTTGAGGACCTATCATGTATAACATGCTCCGTTTTCCTTGGGAAAGGTATACTATAATACTTGTGTGTGAACACATTTTCCTTTACAATTGTTTGCTTAAACCTTCTCGTAATCTAACTTATCTGAGCAGTGGTAATTCGCTGCTTAGGTAAAAACCTTGGTGAACAACTCTGTCAGTAAGACCCTGTTACTATTGTGGATAACATTCCGGTAGCCTCGGGTGGACGAGAGCCTGACGTATTGGTCCGCCTCGTTTCATCGAGCAGGAACATGGATCTATTCGTCCCCCGCCCTTGGTACCGATATTGTTGCCAACATAACTGACATGCTATCCCCTCATATGTCTTGCTACAAAGACCGTACAAGATGTCACCGCTGCGCCTACTCTTGGCCCGCATGATGGGCCCATAACCCAAAGTTTCACACGATCTAAACCTGACTCTCCTGTACATCTTTGACTCCAAAGTATCCTTTGCACCTTGTTTCGTCTGAAAATCTGAGCCACAGTCCAATGGGACGGTCTATTCTTGTATCAGACCCAATACTTATTTTCGTTTCTCTAAATCCACTTTCAAATCTGTTTAGGCATCAAACGATTGCCTAACCATTTGAAACCTTTGTACCCTCGCATGTTACTCTCAATGAAATACGTGAGTTACGACTTGAGGAATAGTTCGTGTCGTCTTCTTTGAGTTTTCCGTTAGATGCGCAACTTTGTGAAGCTATTTTCTTTCAAATTTTTCGCTATTATTGCATTCGTAGGCCGATGAAGATCCCGAAGGAAGGATGGGAATTCATCAGGATGACCTAAGTCGTAGGATTGAAGACTCCAACGAAGAGGATAAATTTCTTCGGGAAGAACAAACAAGACAAGAAGACTCGATAGAATTTCGTATCCAAATATTTCCCCCTTACCTCTACCTGTTAATTCTCGGGACAAGAATTTCTTTTAGTGGTGGAGAGTTGTGACGCCCGGTAGTTAAGCTACAATAACCACACACTAATGGTGCCACGTCATCAAGCTTAACTAAGTTAAATTTCCACTTGATAAAAATCAAAGCCAATTTAAAGTTAAAAATGAAGTCAAATAAATTATTTCATTAAACTGTAAAATTAAAATGTTGGCTCAGTTGCAAATATTGACTAAGTAATTGTCATGTCGAAACAAGCATCATTTGACTCACACATAAATCCCTAAGAAACTAATAAGTTGTTCAACAATAAATAACTTGATCATTTTAATTTGTAAAAATGTTTAAACCTTTCCAAACGACATGAAACTTTTTGTGCAGCTCTTGTATGATACAAAGTATTTTGTGGAAATTTTCACCCACAACTAACATCATTTGCTTTTAAAATAAAATGCAAAACATAGTTAATAAAAAAATGCAGTAATAAAAAAAGGCCCCCCACTCGGCCTCTTTCCCGAGCTCGCCGGCCGAGCCTAGCCTCCCCACCAGGCCGGCCCACTTCCCCCCACCGGCCCACCCCGGGGCCTATACCCCCCTTCCCACCGACACCGATAGCCCACTTCCCCCACGATCCCCCCATTTCTCTCCCCTTACCTCCCGATCCCGATCAGGAACGGTGCCAGACTGCGCCCGACGCCAGCCACGTCACCCCCCTCGCCGGCCAGTGCCCTGGTCCCCCCTTGCTAGTGGCCTAGCCCTCGAGCCACTCTGGTCGTCCCCAGCTCCTCCCCGCCGGCGCCACCTTGTCGACGCCCACCGCCCCTGCGACCTCTACCATCGACGTCACCACTGCATCGCCCCGTTGCTTCTCCACAAGCCCACTGCCCCCTCTACGCGCCACCGGTAAGGCCATGGCCTACCCCCTACGTCCTCTCCCTCTCCCCTCAACATGCGCTCGTACTGCCGCAGCACCGCGGCCCTCGCTTCGTTGATGGTGCTCCCTGGCCGTGCCCGTGAGCCTTTGGCCGTGTATGGCTGCTCCATGCGTGTGATCGTCGTGCGACCCCGTGCGCGCATCTTCCTCGCACTCCGTAGCGCGCCGCTCGACTGCACCATGCGTCGTTGTGCGCCCGACCTATATGCCCTCTCGCCGCGCTGCGAGCCCCTGGCCGTCACGCCATGCCTGGCCGGTCTCCTGTCCGCTCGACCTTGCCCCTACACGCGCCCGCCCACGCGTGTTTACGCGCATGTCACCGCTTGCCGCGGCCGCGGTCGCTGTTGCCTCGTGCACTCCCGCTGCCCTTTGCTGCTCCCGGCCGACCCGTGCTCGCCCGCATCGCGCCGCCACCGTGCCCTGCCCCCGGCCACGCCGCCGCTGACCACAAGGCCTCGGGCCTAACCCCGATCTGGTTAGTGGGGGTTAGCCGCCCCACTAACCCCCTAGGCCCATTGGCATATGGGGCTCACGCCCCTAAAACGTAGGTACAATTAAAAAACAAAAATATATTAAAATAATTAATTAATTAATCAGTTAACTAATCACTTAATTAACTTAATTAGATTAATTGGATTAAGTAAATCTGTTTTGATATTTAGTAAAACAATGGCAGGTGGGACCATCTACTAATTGACCCATTTTAAATTAATTAAATCATGTTTAAACCCTCACTCAATAACATCAGGCCCCATTGGTTAGTTTGACCAGTCAAACCTGACTATTGACTCGTGATGTGAGCATGAGATCATGCTGATGTCGTAATTGGTCATTTGAATTTAATCAAATTTGTTTAGTTCCTAATTAATTATTAAAATTTTGAAAATTAACATTAAATAATCCGTAATCCGGATGAGAATATTTCGTACATGAAAGTTGAACAGAAAAACGAGACGAACCCGGATACACTCTCCATTCATCTATCACGATTCACTATCATAGCGGACATGGAACTTTTCTATCCGTTTCGCGTGTTTGGTAGTAGCGAGAGACGCGGGAAATATCGTCACATATTTTTCTGATCGGTCCATGACGTATATGTGAGTGCCCCAGTGCACCGCCTTTTCTTTTATGTAATATTTCCTTGTATGGCAACCTTGGATTATTAATAAGAGGGATGTGAGACTTAGTGGTGTCATCATTTCATGTGCTTCATGCATCATGCATATCATTATATTCTTGTCTTCTTGTTTTGATCCTTGTGTTGTTGTGTCACCTTGGTGGTGTATGTGCGTGCATGTGTGTATGGGTTGGTCTTGGCATGAGAGTGGGTCCAACAAGTGCATCTAAAAACCCCTTGTTGCACCATAACACCTTAAACTCCCCCTCTCTCCCCATTGTGTTGTGGATGTTTTTAAGTTTCAGATTTGCAGAAAAAAATGTTCGTCTTCTTTTAAAAAACCCTATTGTTAATTGTGGAGGCAGCCTGTGGTTTTATTTTTGTGTTTCCCTTTTATTTTATTTTAAAAAAGATCCAATTTCAAATAAAAACCATTTATTTTCTTTACTCTAAAAATGCCCCATCCATTTTTATAAATAGGTGGAACCTTTTAGAAACGTAGTTTTATTTTTATTTTTATTCTTTACCTCTTTTTCCACCGTGACTTTATTTCAAAGGCTGTTTGGTTTTAGTTTAAAAGAAACCCCAGGTATTTCTTTTTCTTTGAGTGAGAGAGAGGCAGCTAGGCCTAGTAGACCTTTTCAGCCTAGCCTGGGGTTTCCCCTCAAAGAGAGAGAGAGAGAGGCCGAGAAGAGTGGGTCGGTCTAGCCCACCCCACGACCTTCTTCCTCCTTCGACGTCACCCCTTGTACGACATTCTCCTCCACCACCGATGCTCTCCGGCTTGTATAAAACGGCCAGGAGCGCGTGGATCAGGATATTTAGGATCCCCAACCCATCTCTAGCCATAACCCTCTCCATTTCCCTCCTCCCTTCCTCCCTAGTGCCGTCAGGCAGCCCCCGAGCACCAACACCGCGCTATGACTGGCGCCTGCTCAAGCTCGTCGCCGGCATAGACGCTGCCCCGCTTCCTCATCGACCATGCGAGGAGCACGCGACGTCCGTGGGGATCCATTCCCGCGGAGATCAGTCGTGGAGACCGACGCCGTCGACGTCCCTGACGACCTCCTCTTCGACTTCGCCGGCAACGCCTTCCTGGAGCAGATCGTCGCCGAAACCTCCCCATTGCCGAACCCCTCTCCTCTACCGTGGGTGAGTGCAGCTCCTTATCCTCCGGCTTCCCCTTACCTCTGTAGCCGCTCGAGCCGTGTAGATCGTCGGCGTTGCTTTGTTCGACGTAGAGCAGCAGAGCAGCTGCGCAGTAGTGCAGCAGTAGCAGCGTTCGTTCAAGGTAGAGCAGAGCAGCACCTGCGTCTGCTAGAGCGGCCACGTAGAGTAGCTTACCTTGGCCCCTCTTAATTTTACCGTGTGTGTGGTGTGTGTGTGTGTTGCGTGTTGTCTGTGTGTGGGCTGACAATGGGGCCCACGTGTCATCCAGTGAGGGGCCCTGGCCACTGCCAGGTGGGCCCCCCTCCTCATTATTTTTTTCCTATTTTATTTTTTTGTTTGTGTTCTTTTGTTATAAGTTAGGAATATTTCCATTTCTGGAATATGTCCATATTTGCACTTGCCAAATTGGGTAGGCTCAAGAACAGTCATGTTCTTGATATAGCTAGAGTTTGATTCTGTGCCATTTTTCTGTTATTGTTTGTGGTGCTTTTATGAATGCAACATTGGCGGTATGATATCTGGATTTGGGGTAGAAAATCCCAAGGAATCCAATGGTGGTACTGGAATCTGGTTTTGAGCATTTTTGGAGAAAGTCTCCTTGTGGTGAGGTGGCAATAGTTTTACGTGTGTAGGGTTGTTATGTGCATGGTTAGAGGTTGTGCATGCATGCATCATTATGTCCGTGGCATCATCATTTTGCTAGTATTTATTTCGTGCTTGTTTCTTTTGTGTAGCTTATGGGGCCGGAAATGAGTTCGTAGAGTCCGGTGAGTTCATGCAGGAAGATCAGGATCAGTTTCACTCTAAATAAATCACAGGCAAGATGATCATGACCTTGACACCATTTCTAGCTTTGTTTTCCTTAGTGACTCGTTTCTATCGTTACATCTCCGCTGCCTACCACATGATATATAGGCCATCAAACACTGCCATGAAACCTCAAACACCTCCCCTCCTAGCAAATATTGTTTGGCTTAGATATGCTTGCTCAACCACTAGTTGTCAGCGTTGCTAGTTGCAGGTGCCAGTTGGTCCATGTGATAACATGGGCAATTTGATATCATCATACTTAATTGCTATTTAATTAATGCACCTATATACTTGGTAATAACGGAATTTCCGGGTGATTTGTTTCGTTGGTGCCGCCTTAGTTTTGGCTACCGGTGTTTTACTCTATAACTGAGCGCTCCTAACACGTTCGGGGTAGTTATGGGGACCCCCTCGATAAATCGTTTAGTGTTAAGGCTTGTCTGGCAGGACCCAACTTTGGTGTTAATTTGGTAACAACTTAAAAAAAGCATATGGAATAGCTACCCGGAGGAATTAATCTACAACCCGGGCCAATGCTCCTCATGAGTGTTTTGGACCATCGCTCATCCGTCGTGTTCTGTGTCCTGAGAACGAGATACGCGACTCCTATCAGGATTGTCGACATGTAGGGAGGTCTTGCCGGACTTGTCTTACCTTAGCGATATATCTTGCGCACTGGGATTCTAGTGAGACTGTGGGTCTTCTCAGCGTTGAGGTTTTCCTCTAAGGAATCCGACGAGATCACGAGTTTCGTGGTAGAGGATTACTGTGGGGCCTGTGGTAATTTGGGACGGACTAGTTGGAGAACCCCTGCAGGGTTTAATCTTTTGGAAAGCCGTGCCCGTGGTTATGTGGCAAACATGGATATTTTGTTAACATATGGTTCTAGATAACTTGAAGTAATTCAAATAAAAACTTGCCAAATGTGTGCGTAACCATGACTGTTTCTTCGAGAGCTCCTTCTCTGATCGAGAACATGGTGGGGTTATGAATGACGTAAGTAGGTGTCCAGGATCACTTAGTGGTCATTCTAGTCTTCGACCGTCTTACGTAGACCACCATATTTTATTTCTGTTCTTCGTAAGTTATCCACCATGTATGCTTAGGATGCTGCAACTCAAACACTTAACCCTACCTCGCCTATTTAACTTAGTTAGACTCGATACCAAGGTCATGAGATTGTTGAGTCCTCGAGGCTCACAGTTTACTACAAATACCCACACGTACAGGTACCCCAGATGCAGGTGTTCTAGAGGATATCCAGCTGAGGTGGGAGTTCGACGAAGACAGTGGCAGACTGTATGTGTCGTATCCCGAGGACTAGAGGCGCATGGTCGTGATCGTGGGACTAGCAAGGCGGGATAACATGATTTTTCTGTTTATCTTGTACGTAGTCAGACCATGTATTATGTATGAATAATGAATGCTTGTGTGCATTGTAATTTAGCATGTGGCGAGTGTAATCTGAATCTTATACTCTTCTCTCTATTTATGTAATGGCATTGTTATCCTGCTTGCGATACGCTTAGATGTGATCCTTTCCCCTTTTGAGGCCTCGCCCCCAAATAAGGAAAGTGCAGCATCCTAGTCATTACAGTATAGCACCGCGTTAGCTCATGCCTACCGCTGCCTTTAGCCATGTCCTACTTTGTGATGCATTTGATTGCTCTATTATTTATTGTGATTCCCCTATGTTACTTACTTTCCGATAGACCCCGAGACTGATTATGATCCGGTGATCAACTACTTCCCGGTCGAGGATCCGTTTTTTCTGCAAAACAACGATGCAAGCAAACCTCCTTGAACATTCCTATATCGCCTATTTCTTTCTCCCTCAAGTTTGCATTAGATTTTGCTACTATTGTAGTTAGCTACTATATCTGATGCATAGTCTGTTTTTGATGAACTGTTGCCTTATTGTACCGTACTTTAATCTGCTTAGTATTGGTCGAACAGTGATTCCCTTTGACCATTATTCCAGTTGCCCGTTCTTTTTTTCATCAAGTCTCGATCAACCGATCAACGAGCCATGACCTGTGACAACACTCAACCCCCCTTAGTTGTACGACACTGTAGAGCTACTATCGGGTACCGAGGGTGACACCTCAATACGTACTGCTGATGTTAGCTCTATAGTGTAGTTGACCGACGGTGGTTCTCGGAGGGTGATTCCTCCTTCACCACCTCCGATAAAAACTCTGTCGTACAACCCATCAAGTTTGGACCATCGAGGGTGATTCCTCCTTGGACACCTTGATGATTACATCATTCAGAATCCATCGAGGGTGATACCTGGGATTCCTCTCATGTTACAGCTGCACAACTACTTGACCTTGTATTGGGAACTTGATGGATGGTGTGTTGCGGGTGGATTCCCGCGTGGATGTGAGGATGTGTTAATTTAAATGCTAATGTATTTGGGTATTTGATCTGGGTTGGTTGTAGACCTCTTCGCACTCACCGTCCACGTGGGAGAAGTTATGGGTACTCGACATTGTGGTATCATCTGAAGCTCTTGAGACGTCAGCGATGGAGCGGCCCGCGCCCGAGTGGTATGGATAAGCATCGTTCTTGCATAAGAGGTTCTAGGACTGACATCGGCCGTCCTCGCAACATGCAGGAGCGCAATGGGTGATGGGCCCATGAACCCTGCATGCTTACGAGTTAGACCAGCGGGCTGGCCTCTCTATTGAACCTAGGTAGGGCTTTGACGTGTTGATGTTCCGAAGCCGGGCATGACCCTGGAAAGTTTGTCCGTACAGAGTTTATCAAGCGTGACGGGTAAGATGGTGCAACCCTGCAGGGATGAAAATTAAGTATTCGAATAGCCATGTCCTCGATTATAGGTCGACTTGGAGTTGTGCCCCGATCTTATACAACTAGAACTGTTACTTAACTGGAATGTTACTCCGGAACTGCTTTCTCGCACGGAGTCGAGGAAGAATCTCTAGGCATGACCTCAATTAATATTGTTGCAACAATGTGCCTATATATTTGTGCTGCTTGCTCTACTCTCGTCTACTGCTGAAAGACCCTGAAGATGCTAGTCTTTGATAGGACTAGTCCCCTCTCTCTATTCTCGCATTGCTGCACTTAGTCCACACAAAAAACCCTTCCCTTTGATACTGATGCATACCTAGCATAGTTCTGATGTCAGTCTTGCGAGTACTTTGGATGAGTACTCACCGTTGCTTTGCTCCCCCTTTTCCCCTTGATACAATTGCTGCGACAAGTTGATGGAGCCCAAGAGATGGCGTACCCCACCGATGACGACTGCTACCCCGACGGTGCCTACTACAACGTGGAGGGCGCTGTCGACCAGGAGTAGTTTAGGAGGTTCCGAGGTAGGAGGGTTCGCCTCGTTCGATCGTTGTATATTTTGTGCTAGCCTTATATAAGGAATTATCATGTTTCATGTCTGTACTCATATATTTGTTGCTTCTGCTCACTCATGTGTTTACCGAGCTTCTCTATTCTAGCCCTCAAGGCCCCTGGCTTGTAATATGAAGCTTGTATGTTTTTATTTTTGCCTAGAGTTGTGTTCTGATATCTTCCCGTGAGTCCTTGAGCATGGTCGTACGCATTTGCGTGTATGATTAGCGTACTATCAAATCGAGGGCATCACGGAAAGCTCCGATGATTTATTTAGCATGACAGATATTGGAAACTCTTATTCATTTTCGTAGACAGGGAAAGCATACCACCCAAAATATTTTATATCTAAATTTTTCACTCTGAACTCTCGCACCTCTACAAATCCCTTCTTCCCTTTACGAAGGGCCTATCTATTTACTTTATGCAATTTTTATTTCTAAATTTGAGTCTCCATCTTCTCTTATAAAGCACTAACTAAGGAACACTATTATCATACTTGAGCATTGAATGTAGCTAATATTAGGGTGTGTTTCATGAATGGATCAATCATGTACCGTGATGGGCTATGGATATCGTTCTTTAGCGTTGATATTTTGAAAGACTTGGTTGCTTGTTCATATGCTTGAGTATTGAAGTTTTCATGTCATATTATATTCTATTGATTTGAATCATCTACAAGTCCATATGTCCATGCTAAAAAGAAAAATAATATGATGAACATGTTAGGCGGCATTCCACATCAAAAGTTATGTTTTTTTATCATTTACCTTCTAGAGGACGAGCATGAATGAAGCTTGGGGATGCTGATACGTCTCCAACGTATCTATAATTTTTTATTGTTCCACGATATTATATTATCATTATTGGATGTTTTATGATCATTTTATAGCAACTTTATATCATTATTTGTGACTAACCTATTGACATAGTGCCTAGTGCGAGTTGCTGTTTTTTACTGTTTTTTCATTCGCATAAAATCAATACAAGATGATGTCCAAATGCCATGAAATTTTTTGGAGATTTTTTCTGGACCGGAATGAAACTAGGGGGACCAAGTATGATCATCAGAGGAGGCCCAGGCGTCCCACTAGGAACCAGGGCACGCCCAGGGCTCCTGACGCGGCTTGGTGGCTAGTGGGGGCCTTAGCCACCTCCTCCACGGCCTCTCAGCTCTATAAATACCGCAATATTCCAGAAACCCTAGAGGAGAGAATGAAACAATGTATCAGCCGCCGCAAGTTTCAGAAGCCATGAAATCCAATCTAGAGCTTGTTCCGGAGAGGAACACCGTCACACAGGGGTTCATCATCCTCATTGGTGCTCCTACGATGATGTGTGAGTAGTTCACATTAGATCTACGGGTCCGTAGGAAGTAGCTAGATGGATTTCTCTCTCGTTTTTCTTCTCAATACAATGATCTCTTGTAATACCCCAAAAAATTGAACCATGTTTTCTTAATTTAAAATTTGGCCATGATTGTTTAATTTTTAAATTTCTGGATTCTCTGTTAATTTCAAAAACTTGTCCTAATCTTTGATCTTTAATTTTCCCTCCAAGTAGAAGTTTTTGAAAAATATTGTGGCACTTGAGTGCTTAAATAAAAGCATTTTACTTCATTTGGTAAATTCAGTGGAAGTATTTTCATAAGTTTTTTGCCTAGCTTCACTTCTTTAAAAATGGCTTTTTATTACTTTAAGGACCTATTCTGAACTACAACCATTTCAAAATATTTGTAGATGTCATGTGATGTCCCTGGATTATTTTTATGAAGAAACCCGACCAAGATTTTTTGAAAATTTGAGCAAACCATCCTCTTTTACATTCTCGTCCAGTTTGATGTTTTGAATTGCAACCCTAATTTATTTTTCCCCAATGCCCTTGGGATTTTTACTGCTTGTAGTAGACCCTACCAAGCCCTTAAGTCCAGGAATGAACCCCTTTTGGATATTTTAAGCCCATGCAATAAATCCCTGAAGTTGGTGTCCAGAAATGATTTTCTCAAAAAAGTGCATTAACAAGTTTTTGCTTTGGCCAATCTAACCTTGGCATCTTATTATGAATCCAAAGAGACTTTGATATGGAAATTTTGGTGGCCAACGAAATCCCATAGATGGCCCTAGCATTTTGTCGAGCACCTTGTGCACCTAGCCAGAATTGGCATGATTATAGATTGGCATTATGGACTAGCTCTAGTGACCAAACCAACATGTCCCTCAGCCATCCCTTGCCCTCTAACCTAGCTCCCTCAAGTTTAGTTGGCGTTGGATCCCTTTTAAGAGCGCTGGCATTTTGTCAAGCACCTTGGGCGCGCGCCAGAGCGCACGTTTTACACGTCCCGGCCAGCGCGTCGCCGCGCCCACCTGCCCTGCACCAGTGACCTTCCCTAGTAGCAAATATGCAACCTTTCCCCTTCTAACATCGTTGACTGTTTCCCTGCACGCCCGAGCCGCCGCTACAGCCATTCTGCCCGCTGACCGCGAGCAGCGTCTTCCTGTGCAATGGCACCACCACCCAAGCCACCGCAGCTCGCCATATTGTTACTCGGAGCAGTCCCCATTCATCCACTATCCCTACTACTAGCCTGCCCCCCACCGACCACCTCGTTCATCGCCACGTCGCCCCCTCCACTACCATGGTCGAGCCACCATGCTTATCCACAGGCACTGTGGGAACCAACATCATCTGCCTATATAAGGGGTCCTCAATGCTCTCTCAATGGAATATGATCACTGCTCACTCACCTGGTACCTCCCTAGAGCAACCATACCAACCGGGAGCTCGTCCCCTCTCGCCTCCAGCCGAGGCACCCTCCATCGCCAACCGATCATCTTCGACCAAACGAGAGAAACCCCCTCCCCATTATTACCCACCATTAGCTTCACCGTGACCCCGCCGGACCATTTTAGTTGCCATTTTTGCCTAAGTGAGCCCGTGGTAGAAGTCCCTTCTTCACCGGAGTTCTCCTTCGCCATGGATGAAGGGTTGCTCACTCTCGAGCTCCGTCGCGCCCCTAACCACCGCAAATGGACGCGACATCTCCTCTCGAGCATCTCCATATGAAGAGCACCCCAAGTGGTAACCTGTGTCACAGGGAATCGCCGCTGGAGTTTAGCTTTGTTCCTCCCCAAACGCGTGGAAGGTGGGGGATAAATCCTCTCCCTCAACCGTGCACCTGTGCTCGCGCACTTTCCCCGTGAGGAGTCTTATTTCAGTGAGTACATTTTCCTCTTTAAGAGATGCTTTCTGAGTGAACCGTTTTCTTTTGTGTTTATTTTAAAAAACAGAAGTTTGACCCAAGTTTAACTTGCTTTATCTTTTAAACCAAAACTCCAATTGACTTGAATTTTCTCTCTTGTGTCTCAAATTTTATCTAGTTTATTTTATAAAAAATCAAACAACATTTTTGTAATGTTTAAATTGTATGTTGATTTGAGTATTTTCAAAATAGGATTTTGGAGGGAAGATTAAAACTTTCAAAAAGTTTTGGTGTGCACCTCACCTCTCTACACCTTGAAGGCAAGCATTTTGAACTTGGATATAATAGTAGTTGTATGTTGTTTGCTTTGACAAATATACTTTATCACTATGCTGAAGTGGAGTGACATTATGTCATGTGGAGTTATAATCATGCCTATAAGTAAACGATGAGAATTTATTTCTGTTGCATATGAGATGCATGTGAGAGTAGTCACTACCTTATGCCACACATGCCTACTAGATGAGATCCGGAGGAGTCTCTGTCTTGGGAATACACGACCTTGGAGCTGACATCTCGTAGATACGAGGATAATTAGTGAGGCATGATGGAGTATGATAAGTGGTGGCCCTGTCTGGAATTGTGAAACATACTTGTTGTGCTAATCATGCAGGGAAAAATATAAGCCTCCTAAGTTGACCGTAGATTGAGTCTTGGTCCAGTAACCTCCCTTACTTGTTTCGTACTACCGCTTGTCTCTGTCAAAGGTAGGGTACGGTTGAGTAAGTCGTCAAGCCATTTCTTAGCACACACCATAAAGGAGATGCCATAGTGGAAGATATCAGTGGCCCTTGGTAGGCCTGTCACTTCGTCCGGGGACATGGGTATTTCGGTCTCGGACCGAAGGGGTTAGCTCCCCCGTGTGTGTACGTTATAAATATTGTGATCCCATGCGAATAAAGATTTGGAATCTTACCACTGAGAGTTTTACTTAACGAGTGCTGTAGGTGTACCCACGCATTAGGAAGTTGGAACTGTTGTGTCCAAGTTAGGTGCGTTTTCAACTCAAAGACCAAAATCAGAATTAGTTGACATCTCTGGTTGACTAAATAATTCGTTATAAGTGGGGTAGCCGTGTCCACGGTTGAGGACTATTGTCCGGGATAGGTCAAGTGTTAGTCTGAGTGTCGGTCTTCGAAGGAAGTTAACTTAACCATGAGAATAATCGTGAAATATGGTGGATGATTATAATTATTTCTTTTTCCATGGACTAACCCTTCTGATATATGAATTTTGAATATCCGTGGGACGGTTCTACCTCATGGATATTTATTCTTATTATTCCATATAAGCCCTTTTTTTGATGTCGCTCAAACGTATACATGGCCATCTTTGTCCCGGCCCGGCCAGCCTGCCCATGTCCAGCTCGAAAATCCAAGGCCTAGGCCCATAGTCCAGGTTTGGGCCAAAGTTTTGAGCCCACTAATAGGGCCGAGCTGGGTTTGGGTTGGGCATATTGATATTTTAAGAAAGCGGCCCGGCCCACGGCCCTAGACCTAATGGGATTTTCAATAGATGGGCCGGGCTTGGGCTTGAAAAGTCGGCCCGATGGTATGGCCAGGGCCGGGCCTGCGCCTTAGTTTTCTGTTATTGGCTTTTTAGGCTCGGCCCAGGCCCCGGCCCAGCCCGACCCATGGCCCGCTATAGTTAGACGCCCAACTGTGGCAACTGATATTATTACCATATAAAGCCGATTATGTGGTGTCCCGTAGACGCCCGACTATGGCATGTATTTTATTATTTCATATAAGACCTTTATGTGGTGTCTCTCAGAAGCCTGATTGTGGCCGCACTTTATTATCTCATATAAGCCCTTTCTGCGGTGTCACTGAGAAGCCCGGCTGAGGCATTTCTATTATCTTTATCCTTTCCCGGCGTCGCTCCAGACACCTGATCGGACTATTTCCTGTTTTTGGAAATATTCGGGACGATTACCTCCCAATATTCCATTTAATTCTATTTCATTGATGGCTTATTAAATTCTCAATATGGATAAATCACATGTTTACCTGCATTTATGATGTCAGCTTGTGACTCGCGTAGTACCAAGGAAATATTTTTAAGTGCATAGTAACCACCTGCTATTTTATGTCTGTTTTCATGGTGTTTGCAAGTACATTCAAAGTACTCAGTGGCTTGTACCTGGCTATTGTCTTGGACAGATGCGTGTTTAGAGAGGAGCATCCCGATAATAGCCCCAGAACCTAGGCACCGAAGACAGCAGTCGCGTGAGATAGGAATTATCCAGGTGAGGTGTTCTTGTGGGAAATGGAGCCCCACAGACACTGGAGACCGCCAAACTGCTTCCGCCATCAACCACTAGAAACCTTTTGTTGTACTCCATAGGCCTTCATGGTCTTGTACTTAAAATTCTGCAATTGCTTGGATATTTGTATCAAGGAATTGTGCACCAGCTAACAGTATTCATGGGGCTGGTATGCACAAGGGTCATTTTGATGAGAATTTAATATCCCGAAAAAACCATCCCTCACAACCTTGGTATCAGTGCGAGGATGACCATTGGCTAATCCTATCTTAGACGAGTCAATAAACCCTAGGTAACCACCCAATCGAGCCAATGCCATAACCACAACCAAGCCTGTCCTAACCAGTAGCCTGAATAGTGTTAACCGATACCTTTCGGTAGTCAGTGTCCAACCAATCAGACTAGTTGTGTTGTCACATGCCCGTGACCGACGTCTGAGTTGTCCCATTCGCAAGCGTGCTAGGGAAGACTCCATTTTATTTTCTATAAAGGGAACGATTGTCCCAACCCAACACACCACAGCCACAACCGCCTCCCAAAATGCTAGGCCCGATTGTTCACAAGGAGACCACTACAGCTGAACAAGGAGGTTTTGTAACCATCCTTGCCAACCTCACCCGCCATGCCTTTGCAATGGAAGAGCCCGCTTAGTATGTTGTGTACCAAGAGCACACGAGTGATGCCACCTGCCACTTCCGGGCCATGGTACACATCTATGGCAGGAGTATCACCCCATAGCGCCCCTATCGGTTCACTGGAAGGTCAACTTCCTACAGGCACAAGCCATCGAGCTAGCATCTTGAGAGGCAATAGTTTAACTTCAGCACCTATCACCGAGGGTTAACTACCGCTCGTTCTACAACTACCCTAACCGTGAAGGTTATGGTAGGCCGCTCCAAGTCGCCAGCGGAGACCATGAGACCGACCCCGCTCTGTTGCATCTTGTGCGCTTCATGAGAGCGCAAGAGGCACTGGATGAGCAGGTCACACTCGATCTAATTGGAGCTTGTGGAGAGCTGCCTCGTCTTGACCCAAGGAGGAGAGAAGTAGAGGCCGACACCACCAACCCGGTAGTGCTATTTGGAAGACCGATTGAGCCCTTGAGGCCTAACCCTACTGCCAACCCTAATCATGTGCTTATCTCCCCTGAGGGGCTTCGCCGCATCTTGGGATTTCCTTCAATGAGATGGTAGCACAACACCCTGCAATGGACACCATTGCTACCCCAGTCTTGTAGCCCTCTTCTTCCCCGAGTAACACCAACACCGTAGTTCGAGCAACCTCAATGCCCGCGAGACCCGCTCACCGGGACGTCAACGAAGTAGACTAAGCCATAACCCAACCTTAGTATTCCTATGCCATGTAATATTATAAGCTAGTATTATCACAAATAAATGGGTAGAATGTTTGTGTGCCATTATTTTAATAGTACCACTCGTGGCCAGATATGTATGCCATTGGCCATGTAGTGTATATTTGAGCAAAACCGCCGGGAGCCAATCCCAACCGATCACCATAGTAATATGTCACATTTCATGGACTTATATCTATGGCTTTGATAGACCACGTTAGAGTAGGACCGACCACCAAGACCAACCCAAACCGAAACATGTGCCCTAGCCCAACCCTATATAAGAGTCACTCAGCAACCTTTCCCAACAACCCCCACCTTGTACACTGCCTTCACAACCTTTTTCCATGCCTTATTTTGTGATTTATCATATGCAAATGTTATAATTTCAATTGTTTTATTACTGCGATTTATAAATAGATTGTTTTCCTTATAACAATCCTTCGAGTGAGATTTTCTTAATACACCACTATGGCAAAACTTTTTCTAACATAAGTTTAAATTGCATGCCAACCGGCTCACAACCACACTCACTATGCGACATGCACTAAGAGACGCACACATTTAACACCTAGCTAATTTCCTCGCTAGGACACCACATTTTTCCCAAGAGGAAACATTTGTGGGTATTTTATTTTTGTGGAGTTGCTGCGAGCACACTAGCACCCACTCGCGCACATGCGTACGCCTAGTCCTCGTGGTCACCGCTGCCGCGGAGAGCCACCACTCGAGCAGTAGAATCATGGAGATCATCGTGGATGATAACGTAGAGGAGCACTGAGAACCCGATGAATGCCACCACCGCTCCGGCTATGAGGATTGTAAGCCACCCTAGAAGCTCGTCCGCCATTAGAGCCTCGCCTCGTGCTCGTGCAAACACAAATGAAGAAGGAGGAAGAAATAGGAGTGATGCCATATGAGAGGAAGACAAGAGGAACGACACGGTCATTTTATAGCTCGAGTTCGGTATACGGTGGGCGCAGTACACCAGCGCCACGGGTCGCTCCATCGCCGGTATTCAGAGGCGAATCTGCGAGCAGTGCCGACATGGCACTCGCCCGCGAGGTGAGTGCATGCTGCTCCGATAGTTAGGGAGCCGCGCACTACCGCAAAATGGCCTAGACGCCCTACGTGCTAGGCACCACATGTGGAGAGAGCGCAAAATGCATGAGAGGAGAACCTAAGGAAGAAGAAGAGACTGACACTGGGCCGTGGGTCCACCTACCAACCAAAGAGAGCACTGTGTACTCGGGTACGACAAGCACAATTTCGAAATTGAGAGCTTTCCTTTTCCGAATATTGTCGTGGCCATTAGTAGGAGCACCTCGATTGCCCAACTATATATTTTATTAGCAGCACCAGTACCACACCACAATTACACCAGTCGTCGGTGTTTTTATTGTAACCATGAGATATCGTTTAGATAGTGTATTTATTTTTGTGTTGATATTGCAGGGTCATAGGAGTAAATATTTTGCAACGTCCTTAGCAAAGCTAGAGGACGACATTTTCTTAAGGGGGTAGAGTTAGTAACACCCCAAAAAAATTAACCATGTTTTCTTAATTTAAAAATTGGCCATGATTGTTTAATTTTTAAATTTCTAGATTTTCTATTGATTTCAGAAACCCGTCCTAATCTCTGTTCTTTAGAATTTTCCCTCCAAGTAGAAGTTTTTGAAAAATATTGTGGGATTTGACTGCTTACGTCAAAGCATTTTATTTCATTTGGTAAATTCAGTGGAAGCATTTTTATAAAAAAATTGCCAAGCTTCACTTCTTTTAAAAAATGCTCTTTATTCCTTCAAGGACCTCTTCTAAACTACAACCATTTTATATATTCATTCAAAAATTCCAAAAAAATTTGTAGATGTCATGTGATGTTTGTGGATCATTTTTATGCAAAAACCCAGCCACGTGTTTTGGAAAATTTGAGCAAATGATCCTCTTTTAAATTCTGGTTCAGTTTGATGTTTTGAACTACAACCCTAATTTATTTTGCCCCAATGCTCTTGGGATTTTTACTGCTTGTATTAGACCCTACCAAACCCTAAAGTATAGGAGATCATGCCCTTCTAGAAATTTTAAGACCATGCAACAAACCCTTGAAGTTGCTGTCGAGAAATGATTTTCTCAAAAAGTGCACTAACAAGTTTTTGCTTTGGCCAATCTACCTTGCCATCTTATTGTGCATCTAAAGAGACTTTGATCTGGAAATTTTGGTGGCCAGCATAACCCCATAGATGGCCCTAGAATTCTGTCGAGCACCTTGTGTGCGTGGCCAAAATTGGCATGATTATAGATTTGCTTTATGGACTAGCTCCAGTGACCAAACCAACATGTCCCTCAGCCATCCCTTGCCCTCTAACCTAGCGTCCTAGCCTTGTTAAGTTTCGTAGGCGTTGGATCCCTTTTAAGGGCGCTGGCATTTCATGCTGCCAGCCAGCGCCACCGACCACCTCCTGCATCGCCACGACGCGCCCTCCACTGCCATGGCCGCGCCGCCGTGCTTATCCACGGGAACCGTGGGAACTGACATCATCTGCCTAAATAAGGGGCACTCGATGCTCTCTCGGTGGAATATGATCACTCCTCACTCACCTAGTACCTCCCTAGAGCAACCATATCAACCGGGGAGCTCGTCCTCCCTCGCCTCCGGCCGAGGCACCCACTGTGGCCTACCGATCATCTCGGACCAAACCGAAGAAAATCTCCTCCCCATTCTTCCCCACCATTAGCTTTACCACGACCCTGCCGTAACATTTCAGTTGCCATTTTTCCTAAGCGAGCCCGTGGCGGAAGTCCTTTCTCCACCGGAGCTCCCCTCCACCATGGATGAAGTGCTCCTGACCCTCGAGCTCCGCCGCGCCCCTAAGCATCTCAAATGGACGCGACATCTCCTCCCGAGCATCTCCGTATGTAGATCACACCCAGTGGTAACCTGTGTCGTCAGGAATCGCCGCTGGAGTTCACCTCTATTCCTGCCGAGACACGGGACGGTGGGGGATAAGCACGACACGTGGGTCCCACCTGTCGGTGAGGCAGCCTCTTCCTCGATCGTGCAGCTGCGCGGGTGCACTTTCCCCGTCAGGAGGCATATTTCATTGAGTATGTTTTCCTCTTTAAGAGACCCTTTATGATTAAACCGTTTTCTTTCATGTTTATTTTTTTTAAAACAGAAATTTGAGCCAAGTTTGACTGGCTTTATCTTTTAAACCAAAGCTCCAATTGACTCGATTCTTTTTCTGTTGTTTCTCAAATTTCATCTAGTTTATTTTAAGATTTATTTCAAAAAAAAATTCAAACAACTTTTAGTACTTTTTAAATTGTATGTTGATTCGAGTATTTTCAAAATAGGATTTTGGAGCGAAGATTAAAACTTTCAAAAAGTTTTGGTGTGCACCTCACCTCTGTGCACGTTGAAGGCAAGCATTCTGAACTTGGACATAATAATTGTTTTGTGTTCTTTGCTATAACAAATAAAGTTTGCCGCTATGCTAAAGTGGAGTGACATTATTTCATGTGGAGTTATAATCATGCCTATAAGTAAACAATGAGAATTTATTTCTGTTTCATTTGAGATGCATGTGACAGTAGTCACTACCTTATGCCACACATGCCTACTGGATGAGATCCGAAGGAGTCTCTGTCTTGGGAAGACACGACCTTGGAGCTGACATCTTGTAGAGATGAGGATGATCAGTGAGGCATGATGGAGTATGATAGGTGCTGACCCGTTCTGGAATTGTGAAACATGCTTGTTGTGCTAATCATGCAGGGAAAAATATAAGCCTCCTGAGTCGACCATAGATCGAGTCTTGGTCCAGTAACCTCCCTTACTTGTTTCGTACTACCACTTGTCCCTATCGAAGGAAGGATACGGTTGAGTAAGTCGTCAACACCTTTCTTGGCACACTGTACAGGAGGAGCCATTGTGGAAGATATGAGTGGCCCCTCATAGGTATGTCACTTGGTCCGGGGGCATGGGTTTTTCGGTCTACGACCGAATGGGTTAGCTCCCTTGTGTGCACTTGTTATAAATATTGTGATCCCATGCTAATAGATATTTGGAATCTTCCCACTCAGAGTTTTACTTAACGAGTGTTGTGGGTGAACCCAGACATCAGGAAGTTGGAACTGGTCTGTGCAAGTTAGGTGTGTTTTCAACTCAAAGACCGAAATCGGAATTAGTTGACATCTTTCATTGACTAAAAGACCCATTACTCGTGGGTAAAGAGTACACCTTCTACAGAGTTTTATACCTATTCGGGTAGGCGTGTCCGCCGTTAAGGACTACAGTCTAGGATAGGACAAGTGTCGGTCTTCGGAGGAAGTTAACTTAACCATGAGAATAATCGTGAAATATGGTGGATGATTATAATTATTATTTTTCCATGGACTAACCCTTCGGATATATGAACGTTGAATATCCGTTGGACGGTTTTACCTCCTTGATATTCATTGTTATTATTTCATATAAGTCCTTTATGTGGTGTCTCTTAGACGCCCAACTGTGGCAACTATCATTATTACCATATAAAGTCCTTTATGTTGTGTAGCGTAGACACCCGACTGTGGCATGCATTTATTATAAGCCCTTTATGTGGTGTCGCTCAGATGCCCAATTATGGTTGCACTTTATTATCTCTTATAAGCCATTTCTGCGGTGTCGTGCAGATGCCTGGCTAAGGCGTGCTTATTATCTTTATCCTTTCGAGGCGTCGTTCCACACAGCCGATCGGAGTATTTCCTATTTTTGGAAATATTCCGGAGGATTACCGCCCGATATTCATTTAATTTTCTTTCATTAATTTTTTATTAAATTTTCAGTATGGATACATCTCATGCTTACCTTCATTTATGATGTCAGCTTGTGAGTGGCGTAGTACTAACGAAATATTTTTAAATGCAAATTAACCACCTGCTATTTTATGTGTGTTTTCATGATGTTTGCGAGTACATGCAAAGTACTCATTCGCTCGTCCCTGGCTATTGTCTTGGCCAAATTCCGTGTTTGGAAAGGAGCATCCCGATGATAGCCCCACAACCTAGGCCCCGAAGACAGCAGCCACGTGAGACAGGAACTATCCAGGTCAGCTATTCCTATGGGAAATGGAGTCCTAGAGAAGTTGGAGACCCTCGAACCACTTCCGCCATGAAGCACTAGAAACCTTTTGTTGTACTCCATAGGCCTTCATGGTCTTGTACTTCAAATTCTGTAATTGCTTGGATATTTGTATCAAGGAATTGTGCACCAGCTAAAAGTATTCCTATTGCTGGTATGCGCAAGGGTCATTTTGATGGGAATTTAATATCCCAGAAAAACCGGCCCTGACACATCTTCCCAAGGAAATAGTTCCTTTACAGGTTCCTTTCTCAAGGTTTTGTGAGCATCCATTATGTATGGAGCTATTGTATGTTTGGGAATGTTAATCCTTGGTGTTAACCACCAAATTATTGTTATTACCTTCGTTTGCCACACCAATTCATCATTGAGAACCCTAGCTTTCAGCTTCACCCATCTGAGGTATGTATCCGGATTATCCGGTCGTAACAATCGCTCAGGTGCTCCCTTTATCCTCTAGCCGAACAATCGAGAACATAGAGGATAAATATAGTTGCGAGGGAACCCCGCTTGGTAAAATCTTAAAGCCGTGTTTGGATTCTCGTTTTTCTCCTAAATACACTTGTAAAATATATACAGATCCCGAGTGATTGTTTTGGTTTCTGGTTGTAAATAGCTCTTGGCCTGTAAATTACACCCGGAAAGTAAATACACTTGTATTAAATTACAACCAAACCAAGCGCGACATAAGTCAAATTTAGTGCATATTGAGGATTTAAGTATAGGAAGATAAGACACATTACAAAAATGATGCATGAATGTATTATCATCGGCTATAGATATTACATATTTCATGGACATAGTTCAGTTAATCCGAACATGAACTGAGATACACTAATCCCCTTTGACTGAGGAAAAAGGATACAGAAAATTGAAAAAAATAACAACGAGGAAATGAGTAAGCGTAACTACAACAGCTTAGTTGTAGAAATGCCAAATACGAGCCGCGTTCCATGGGTTTGGTTCAAGATGAATACCCAATGCGTTACAGAGACGATATGCCACTCCGGTAAGTACGTCGTCGACGATAAAGGGACAATCCCATTTGAGTGGAAGTTTGTTCCTTTTCTTCTCAGGGAGGCATAGCACAAGCTCGCCCATGTTGTAAGTCTTTGCATGAACATCCCTGCTCTGATAGCACCAAGCCCGCTGTTGATAAAAGGTGGACCTTGCCAGGGCTATGTCACGTTCTTCTTCCAATGGGACAGAGATGACCCAAACACGAAAAGCTGGTATGCAAAGCTGGAGGTTGCACGTAGTGGATCAAAACTGATACCACCTACACTCACCAGATCAATTGTTAGCAATAATATAATAATCTATATGCATTATATGCAACAATAAAATTTAACGATCAAGTGCAGCAAACCGTCTAGACTCTGTACTATGGGTTTCTAACGCTCGCGTGAACTAGGACGTCCTACATCCAAACCTGCTCTGATACCAAGTCCGTGGCACCCCGGCTAAAAAAGACCGGAACGCCCCATATTCCCTCCCAGAGATAAGTCTTTGGGAATACACATTGCTAGGCATATAACAAATCAGGTCTTTATTACAAAATGATACAGATACAATGGTTTCGATATCACAATGAATTACATCGGCACGGCGACGCTACGCTAGCTCGGGTTTGCGCTATGTTAGCAGCAGGATACATAAAGCATCGGAATAACTTATAGTAGCAAAACAATGATGACTGTGGTGACCTCCACTCCACAGGGACTCTGGCTCGAACGCTTAGCCTAGCTCAACAACGCGTCAAGCAGTCAATCATGGCATGACCTGCAAACTGAAATGACATGCCAGGGGAGTACTTTGGATGTACTCGCAAGCTCACATCAACCAAAGCAATCAAGACAAACAATAGCATGGCAATTACAGGTTTAAGCAATGATGCACATGATATCGCTAGGACAATATAAGCATGGCATGAACATATGAACATTATGATACTAGCATGCAACATGTTTAAACAATCATATTCCAACTTATTCTGGTCGGGGTTATCTTGTATTCACCACATGTATCAACTTACCATCATGGACATCACACGATAAACTCAGGATCAAATCAAGCTTGGTATTATCAATACCATACTAATCAAAACATGACCACAAGGACCTTAATCTTTACCCAAAATTACCACATGACACCAAAATATTCACCAACCTGGATATCCATGACACCACTTTGATCCTCTCATGATCACATAACGATCAACCAACTTCTTTTCTCATCGAATCAGGGTAGTTTATTAAGCAGGTTATTATTATTAAGAATTTGCATCAACAATAACAGAGCACTTAGTATACTGGATGCAAATGAAAATGGCATGACGATGATCACTCATATCACACGTACTTCTCATAACCGACAATAATCATGCATCAGATGAACACTAATATCACTAGCATGTAATAAGAACAAACATGAAATGTGAGAATAAGACTAGCAAGTAGTCACATAACTAGCAGGGTGCATGAGACCATAGCATGATGATAAGCATTGATCCACAAGCATATTGGAAATAGGAATAACAGTAGTAACCGAGCAAACAATCATTAAGTATTCAAGTGTAAACCATGGCTACTGGAAGTCCATCATGCAAGTCGTTATCGTGGCTTGCTTGAGGATGAAGGATCCATCGAGGAGAGGTGCGAGAAACTCTCAGAATGAATCGCTGGAAATACTTCTCTCATGAAGGGGGCTAAACAAGGGCACGTGAAAAATGGTCATTTTCACAATGTGAAAACATCATGAAAATGATACTAATAGTACGGGCTCGACGAGATAAAGTCGAGGACTTTGGAATCACCTGAATCGGAGCTACGGGCGCGAAGATACAGAAGATTGGAATCGCGGGAATATTTTGTAAAAATAATATCCACAAATAAGTCCTTGGCGGAAAAAACAGAAAACGCCTTTGGGGAATATGCCTTCTACAATATAAAAGGTATTTTTAGTTGGATAAGAACCCGAATAAGCTTTCCATAAATTGAAGACATACTTCCGGAAGTACGCTTCGAGTTAAAACTGCACGGGCCCCGGGTTTCGTCCACTGACACACGAGGCCCATGCCGGCAGGGTTGTCGCTTCACCACTCGAGAGGACAGGCCGACAGGAAAGGGAGCATGACCGCTCATCACCGCGCCCAAGGGTGGCCACGGGGGCAACCAAGGCAATCCACAACGTTGGCACCACCAGAAGAGCACGACGGCGGGAGAGTCTCATTGGGAGAAGTGCCGACAAGGATTTTCCGGACGGATAGAGGCCGACGACGTGTTGGCGAGCTCTTGGGGAGGCCGCTCATGAGTAAGAAAATGGGGGGGGGGGCTTCGAGGAGGAGTTGTCCATGGGGATGGACGGCGGCAGCTTCGGCCATGGGGGAAATGGGGAGGCTCCAAAGCTTGGGGAGGGGGATGCAGATATCGATGATCTCTGGGAGGGCTCAAGGAAACCTATTATAGGGTCGGGGGAGATTTGGTGAGCTTGGGCAGTAAGCAATGGGGAGGAAGAAGACAACAGTCATAGGCAGCTCTGTTCCTTCGACGGGGATGACTCGAAGAGGAACAATCTGGAGGGGGCGGGGGGTCGAGGGCGAGGACGACGACTAGAGGAATCTGCTAGACATGGAGAGGTGTCAAAAACTAGAGGAAAGAAACAAGGAGGACGGGTGCTATCGCTTGAGCTTGCGTCGGTTTTCCCTCGAAGAGGAAAGGGTGATGCAGCAAAGTAGATAAGTATTTCCCTCAGTTTGTTGAGAACCAAAGTATCAATCCAGTAGGAGGAACAAGCGAGACTCCAATAGTAGTACCTACACAAATAATCAAACACTTGCACCCAACGCTATAAAGGGGTTGTCAATCCCTTTAGAGTTGTTTGCAAGGATGAGATATGATAGAGATAGGTATAAAATATTGATAGATCTGAAAGTAAAACTAAAGTAAATAAATTGCAACAAAGTATTTTTGGTATTTTTAGTTTATAGATCTGAAAATATGATATGGAAAATAGACCCGAGGGCCATAGGTTTCACTAGAGGCTTCTCTCATAAAGGAAAATTATACGATGGGTGAACAAATTATTGTGGAGCAGTTCATAGAAAAGCCAATAATTATGAAGATATCCAAGGCAATGATTATGCATATAGGCATCATGTCCGTATCAAGTAGACTGAAACGATTCTGCATCTACTACTATTACTCCACAAATCAACCGACTACTGCCTGCATCTAGAGTATTAAGTTCATGAAGAACAGAGTAACACATTAAGTAAGATGACATGATGTAGAGGGATAAACTCAAGAAATATGATGAAACCCACATCTTTTTACCCTTGATGACAACAATAGAATACGTGCCTTAATCTTGCTACCCCTACTGTCACTGGGTGAGGACACCGCAAGATTGAACCAAAAACTAAGCACTTCTCCCACTGCAAGAATTACCAATCTAGTTGGCCAAACCAAACAAATAATTCTAAGAGACTTGCAAAGATATGAAATCATGCATATAAGAATTCATAAGAGACTCAAATAATATTCATGGATAATCTGAACATAAACTCGCAATTCATCCGATCTCGAGAAACACACCGCAAAAGAGTATTACATCGGATAGATCTCCATGAAGATCATTAAGAACATGGTATTGAAGATCATAGAGAGGGAAGAAGCCATCTAGCTACTAGCTATGGACCTGTAGGTCTGTGGTGAACTACTCACACATCATCGGAAGGGCAATGGATTTGATGTAGATGCCCTCCGTGATCAATTCCCTCTCCGACAGATTACCAAAAAAGGCTCCCAGATTGGATCTCTCGGGAACAGAGGTTCCCGGCAGCGTAAAAGTATTTTCGTGGCTCCTTTCTGTGTTTCTGGAATATTTTGGATTTTATGGGCCAAGAATTAGCGTTAGGAGACCTGCAGGGGGCCCACAAGCCTGTGGGAGCGGCCACCCCCCTGGGACGTGCCCGACAGGCTTGGGGCCTCCAGGCAACTGCCTTGTCCCCTACTTCAAGTCTGTTGCGTGTCTTCTCATCAAAGAAAAATCTTTCCGGAGATTTTGTTCCATTTGGACTGAGTTTAATATTCCTTATCTGCAATATTCAAAAACGTGAACAAACAGAAACTGGCACTAGGCTCTAGGTTAATAGGTTAGTCCCAAAAATAATATAAAACAACATATTAAAGCATATAAAACATCCAAAACATATAATATAATAGCATGGAACAATAAAAAATTATAGATAGGTTGGAGACGTATCACCATCCCCAAGCTTAATTCTTGCTCGTCCTCGAGGAGGTAAATGATAAAAACAAATTTTTTGATGTGGAGTGCTACCTAACATATTTATCCATGTAATATTCTCTAATGTGACATGAATATTCAGATCCATAAGACTCAAAACAAAAGTCTATATTGACATAAAAACAATAATACTTCAAGCATACTAGTAAGGTAATTGCTTCCTTTCGAAATAGCATGGTCTTAGAAAGTTATCCCTACAAAATCATATGGTCTGACTCTGCACCATCTTCACCACACAAAGTATCTAAATCATGCACAACCCCGGTGAAAATCAAGCAAGTATTTCACACTTTTTATGTTCTCAAACCTTTTCAACTCTCACGCAATACAAGAGCGTGAGCCATGGATATAACACTGTAGGTGGAATATAATGTGGTGGAGGTTGCAAAAAGAAAGGAAGAAGATAGTCTCACATCAACTAGGCATATCAACGGGCTATAGAGATGCCCATCAATATATATTAATGTGAGTGAGTTGGGATTGCCATGCAACAAATGCACTAGAGCTATAAGTGTATGAAAGATCAAACAGAAAACTAAGTGGTTGTGCAAAATATGTGTACCACTAGTTATATGAAAGTGACAACATAGGAGACTCTCTATGAAGAACATGGTGCTATTTTGAAGCACAGGTGTGGAAAAAGATAGTAGAATTGTCCCTTCTCTCTTTCTCTCATTTTTTGTTTTTTTCTCTCTTTATTTGGATGAGCTTCTATGGCCTCTTTTATTTTTTATGGGCTTCGCTGGCCTGTTTTATTTTTTTGTAAAGTCCGGAGACTCATCCCAACTTGTGAGGGAATCATATCTTCGATCATCCTTTATTTCTCACACGGGAAAATGCTCTAATAATGCAAAATCATCACACTTTTATTTACTTACAACTCAAAAGATTACAACTCGACATCTAGAACAAAGTATGACAAGAAATATGTAAGTGATGGTGCGTGTCATAAAAACGGGACGATGGTGTTGCATGGCAATATATCTCGGAATGGCTATGAAAATGCCATAATAGGTAGGTATGGTGGCAATTTTGAGGAAAAGATATGGTGGCTGTTTTGAGGAAGGTGGGTTTATTGTACCGGCAAAAGTTGCGCGGTACTAGAGAGGCTAGCAAAGGTGGAAGGATGAGAGTGCGTATATTCCATGAACTCAACATTATTCATTAGAAACTCACATACTATTGCAAAAGCTTATTAATTATCGAAGCAAAGTATTAGACGCATGCTCCTAGTAGAAGGGTTGGTAGGAGTTAACTATCACGCAATCCCGACCTCCACACAAATGTTGACAACCATTAAACAAGTCATGCTCCGACTTCATCACACAACGGTTCACCATACGTGCTGTTGGAAATATGCCCTAGAGGCAATAATAAATTAGTTATTATTATATTTCTTTATTCATGATAATCATTTATTATCCATGCTATAATTGTATTGATTGGAAACACAATACTTGTGTGGATACATAGACAAAACACTGTCCCTAGTAAGCCTCTAGTTGACTAGCTCGTTGATCAAAGATGGCCAAGGTTTGCTGGCCATAGGCAAGTGTTGTTACTTGATAATGGGATCACATCATTAGGAGAATCATGTGATGGATTAGACCCAAACTAATAGATGTAGCATGTTGATCGTGTCCTTTTGTTGCTACTGTTTTCTGCGTGTCAAGTATTTGTTCCTATGACCATGAGATCATATAACTCACTGAAACCGGAGGAATGCTTTGTGTGTATCAAACGTCGCAACGTAACTGGGTGACTATAAAGATGCTCTACAGGTATCTCCGAAGGTGTTAGTTGAGTTAGTATGGATCGAGACTGGGATTTGTCACTCCGTGTGACGGAGAGGTATCTCGGGGCCCACTCGGTAATACAACATCACACACAAGCCTTGCAAGCAATGTGACTTAGTGTAAGTTGCGGGATCTTGTATTACGGAACGAGTAAAGAGACTTGCCGGTAAACGAGATTGAAATAGGTATGCGGATACTGACGATCGAATCTCGGGCAAGTAACATACCGAAGGACAAAGGGAATGACATACGGAATTATATGAATCCTTGGCATTGAGGTTCAAAAGATACGATCTTCGTAGAATATGTAGGATCCAATATGGGCATCCAGGTCCCGCTATTGGATATTGACCGAGGAGTCTCTCGGGTCATGTCTACATAGTTCTCGAACCCGTAGGGTCTGCACACTTCAGGTTCGACGTTGTTTTATGCGTATTTGAGTTATATGGTTGGTTACCAAATGTTGTTTGGTGTCCCGGATGAGATCACGGAAGTCACGAGGGTTTTCGGAATAGTCCGGAAACGAAGATTGATATATAGGATGACCTCATTTGATTACCGGAAGGTTTTCGGAGTTACCGGGAATGACGAATGGGTTCCGGGAGTTCACCGGGGGGGGGGGGCAACCCACCCCGGGGAAGCCCATAGGCCTTTGGGGTGGCACACCAGCCCTTAGTGGGCTGGTGGGACAGCCCAAGAAGACCCTATGCGCCATAGGAAGAAAATCAAAGAGAAAAGAAAAAAAAGGAGGAGGTGGGAAAGGGAAGAAGGACTCCACCTACCAAACCAAGTTGGACTCGGTTTGGGGGGGGGAGACCTTACCCCCTTGGCTCGGCCGACCCCATTGGGGCTCCTTGAGCCCCAAAGAAAGGCTCCCCCTCTCCCCCCTATATATACAGAGGTTTTAGGGCTGATTTGAGACGACTTTTCCACAGCAGCCCGACCACATACCTCCACGGTTTTTCCTCTAGATCGCGTTTCTGCGGAGCTCGGGCGGAGCCCTGCTGAGACAAGATCATCACCAACCTCCGGAGCTCCGTCACGCTGCCGGAGAACTATTCTACCTCTCCGTCTCTCTTGCTGGATCAAGAAGGCCGAGATCATCCTCGAGCTGTACGTGTGCTGAACGCGGAGGTGCCGTCCGTTCGGCACTAGATCGTGGGACTGATCGCGGGACGGTTTGCGGGGCGGATCGAGGGACGTGAGGACGTTCCACTACATCAACCGCGTTCACTAACGCTTCTGCTGTATGGTCTACAAGGGTACATAGATCACACATCCCCTCTCGTAGATGGACATCACCATGATAGGTCTTCGTGCGCGTAGGAAAACTTTTGTTTCCCATGCGGCGTTCCCCAACAGTGGTATCAGAGCTAGGTTCATGCGTAGATGTCTTCTCGAGTAGAACACAAAAGTTTTTGTGGGCGGTGATGTGCGTTTTGCTGCCTTCCTTAGTCTTTTCTTGATTCCGCGGTATTGTTGGATCGAAGCGGCTCGGACCGACATTACTCGTACGCTTACGAGAGACTGGTTTCATCGCTACGAGTAACTCCGTTGCTCAAAGATGACTGGCGGGTGTCAGTTTCTCCAACTTTAGTTGAATCGGAATTGACCGAGGAGGTCCTTGGATGAGGTTAAATAACAATTCATATATCTCCATTGTGGTGTTTACGTAAGTAAGATGCGATCCTACTAGATACCCATGGTCACCACGTAAAACATGCAACAACAATTAGAGGACGTCTAACTTGTTTTTGCAGGGTATGCTTGTGATGTGATATGGCCAACGATGTGATGTGATATATTGGATGTATGATATGATCATGTTGTAATAGTTAATATCGACTTGCACGTCGATGGTACGGCAACCGGCAGGAGCCATAGGGTTGTCTTTAAACTAACGTTTGTGCTTGGAGATGCGTTTACTATATTGCTAGGACGTAGCTTTAGTAGTAATAGCATGAGTAGCACGACAACCCCGATGGCGACACGTTGATGGAGATCATGATGATGGAGATCATGGTGTGACGCCGGTGACAAGAAGATCGTGCGAGTGTTTTGGTGATGGAGATCAAGAAGCACATGATGATGGCCATATCATGTCACTTATGAATTGCATGTGATGTTAATCCTTTTTGCACCTTATCTTGCTTAGAACGACGGTAGCATTATGAGGTGATCTCTCACTAAAATTTCAAGACGAAATTGTGTTCTCCCCGACTGTGCACCGTTGCGACAGTTATTCGTTTCGAGGCACCACGTGATGATCGGGTGTGATAGACTCAACGTTCACATACAACGGGTGCAAAACAGTTGCACACGCAGAACACTCGGGTTAAGCTTGACGAGCCCAGCATGAATCGTATAGTTGATATGATTAGCATAGAGATGCCTACCACTGAAACTATTCTCGACTCACGTGATGATCGGACTTGAGATAGTGGATTTGGATCATGTACCACTCAAATGACTAGAGAGATGTACTTTTTGAGTGGGAGTTCTTAAGTAATATGATTAATTGAACTAATTGTCATGAACATAGTCTAATGGTCTTTGTGAATTACGATGTAGCTTGCGCTATAGCTCTACTGTTTTTATATGTTCCTAGAGAAAATTTAGTTGAAAGTTGATAGTAGCAAACTTTGAAGAGGATTGTCCTCGTTGCTGCGCAGAAGGCTTATGTCCTTACTGCACCACTCGGTGTGCTGTACCTCGAGCATCGTCTGTGGATGCTGTGAACATCCGACATACACGTTTCTGATGACTACACGATAGTTCAGTGCAAAATACTTAATGTCTTAGAAGCAAGGCATCGAAGATGTTTTGAAACGTCACGGAACATAAGTGATGTTCTAAAGAGATGAAATTGTGATTTCATGCTCGTGCCCTTGTTGAGAGGTATGAGACCTCCGACAAGATTCTTTGTCCACAAAGTAAAGGAGAAAAGCTCAATCGTTGAGCGTGTGCTCAGATTGTCTGAGTACGACAATCACTTGTATCAAGTGGGAGTTAATCTTTCAGATGAGATAGCGATGGTTCTCAAAAGTCACTGCCACCAAGCTGTGAGAGCTTCGTGATGAACTATAACATATCAAGGATAGATACAATGATCCTTGATCGATTCGCGATGTTTGACACTGCGAAAGTAGAAATCAAGAAGGAGCATCAATAGTTGATGGTTTGTAAAACCACTAAGTTTCAAGAAAGGCAAGGGCTAGAAGGGATACTTCGTGAAACGGTAAAACAGTTGCTGCACTAATGAAGAGACCCAAGATTAAACCCAAACCCGAGACTAAGTGCTTCTGTAATGAGGGGAACAGTCACTGAGGCGGAGCAACTCTAGATACTTGGTAGATAAGAAGGCTGGCAAAAAGTCGAAAGAAGTATATTTGATATACATGATGTTGATGTGTACTTTACTAGTACTCCTAGTAGCATGAGGGTATTGGATACTGGTTCGGTTGCTAAGTGATTAGTAACAGGAAATGGAAGCTACAACATAAACGGAGACTAGCTAAAGGCGAGGTGATGATACGTGTTGGAAGTGTTTCCAAGGTTGATATGATCAAACGTCGCACGCTACCTCTACCATCAGTATTGGTGTTAAACCTAAATAATTGTTATTTGGTGCTTGCGTTAAGCATGAACATGATTGGAACGTGTTTATTGCAATACGATTATTCATTTAAAGAGAATAATGGTTACTCTATTTTCTTGAATAATCACCTTCAATGGTTTATTGAATCTCGATCGTAGTGTTACACATGTTCATAATATTGGTGCCAAAAGACACGAGGTAATGTTGATAGTACCACTTACTTGTGGCACTGCCGCTTGAGTCATGTTGTTATAAATTGCATGAAGAGGCTCCATGCTGATGGATCTTTATACTCACTTGATTTTGAATCACTAGTGACATGCAAATCATACACATGAGCAAGGCCTTGTTTTCATTGAGATGAAATAAGATAGTAACTTGTTGGAAGTGATACACTTTGATGTATGAAGTCCAATGGGTGCTGAGGCACGTAGTAGATATCATTATGTTCTTACTTCAATGACGATTTGAGTAGATACTAGAGTATTTGCTTAATGAATCACAAGTCTGAAATATTGAAAAGTTCAATTCTGTTTCGGAGTGAAGTTCGTCGTAACAAGAGGATAAACTGTCTACGATATGATCATAGAAATGAATGTCTGAGTTATGAGTTTTGGTACGCAGTTAAGACAATGTGGAAATTGTTTCGCAGTTCATGCCACCTAGAACATCATAGTGTGATGATGTGTCTGAACGTCATAGCCACACACTATTTGGTATGGTGCATGCTATGATGTCTCTTATCGAATTACCACTATCTTTTATGGGTTAAGCATTAGAGACAACCGCATTCACTTTAAATAGGGCACCGCGTATTTCCGTTGAGATGACACAGTATATACTGATGTTTAGAGAAATCTAAACTGTCGTTTCTCGAAAGTTTGGGGCTTCGACAGTTATGTGAAATAGTTTCAGTCTGATAAGCTCGAACCCCAAGCGGATAAATGCATCTTAATAGGATATCCAAAACAGTTGGGTACATCTCCTATCTCAGATCCGAAAGCAAAGTGTTTGTTTCTAGAAACGGATCCTTTCTCGAGGAAAGGTTTCTCTCGAAAGAATTGAGTGGGAGGGTGGTAGAACTTGATGAGGTTATTGAACCATCACTTCGACCAGTGTGTAGCAGGGCGCAGGAAGTTGTTCCTGTGGCGCCTACACCAATTGAAGTGAAAGCTGATGATGGTGATCATCGAGCATCAGATCAAGTTACTACAAGCCTCGTAGGTTGACAAGGTCGCGTACTACTACAGAGTGGTACGATAACCCTGTCTTGGAGGTCATGTTGTTGAGCAACAGTGAACCTACGAGTTATGGAGAAAGTAATGGTGGGCCCAGATTCCGACAAATGGCTGGAAGGCATGAAATCCGAGAGAGGATCCATGTATGAAAACAAAGTGTAGACTTTGGAAGAACTACTTGATGGTCATAGGACTATTGGGTAAAGATGGATCTTTAAAAGGAAGACAGACGATGATAGTGATAAGTCACTATTAAGAAAAGCTCGACTTGTTGCAAAGATGTTTCCGACAAGATCAAACAGTTGACTATGATGAGACTTTCTCACTCGTAGCGATGCTAAAAGTCTGTTAGAATTATGTTAGTAGTTACTGCATTATTTATGAAATATTGCATGTAGGATGTCAAAACATTGTTTCCTCGACGGTTTCCTTGAGCAAACATTGTATGAGATACAACCATGAGGTTTTGTCGATCCTAAAGATACTAGCAAGTATGCAAGCTCCAGCGATCCTTAAATGGACTGGCGCAAGCATCTCGGAGTTGGAATATACACTTTGATGAGATGATCAAGGATTTTGGGTTTGTACAAGGTTTATGAGAAACTTGTATTTCGAAAGAAGTGAGTGGGAGCACTATAGAATTTCTGATAAGTATATGTGGTTGACATATTGTGGATGAGAAGTAATGTAGAATTTCTGTAAAGCATACAAGGTTGTTTGAAAGGGTTATTCAAAGGAATACCTGGATTGAGCTACTTGAACATTGAGCATCAAGATCTATGGAGATAGATCAAAACGCTTAATAGAAGTTTCAACAAAATGCATGCCTTGACAAGTTTTGAAGGAGTTCAAAATAGATCAGCAAAGAAGGAGTTCTTGGTTGCGTTGTGAGGTGTGAATTTGAGTAAGACTCAAAACCCGACCACGGCAGAATAAAGAGAATAGACGAAGGTCATCTTCTATGCCTTAGCCGTAGACTCTAAAGTATGCCATGCTGAGTACCGCACCTGATGTGTGCCTTGCAGCAAGTCTGTTGAGATGTACAGAGAGTGATCCATGATTGAATCACTAGCAGCGGTCAAAATTTATCCTTAGTAACTGATGGACTAAGGAATTTTTCTCGATTATGGAGGTGGTTAAAGAGTTCGTCGTAAAGGGTTACGTCGATTCAAGCTTTGACACTAATCCGAATAACTATGAGTAGTGAAACGGATTCGTATAGTAGAGTAGATATTTGGAGCATTCCGAATAGCACGTAGTAGCAACATCTATAAGATGACATAAAGATTTGTAAAGAACGCACGGATCTGAAAGTTTCAGAACCGTTGACTAAAACCTCCCTCACGAGCAAGACGTGATCAGACCCCAGAACTATATGGGTGTTGGATTCGTTGGAATCACATGGTGATGTGAACTAGATTATTGACTCTAGTGCAAGTGGGAGACTGTTGGAAATATGCCCTAGAGGCAATAATAAATTAGTTATTATTATATTTCTTTGTTCATGATAATCGTTTATTATCCATGCTATAATTGTATTGCTTGGAAACACAATACTTGTGTGGATACATAGACAAAACACTGTCCCTAGTAAGCCTCTTGTTCACTAGCTCGTTGATCAAAGATGGCCAAGGTTTCCTGGCCATAGGCAAGTGTTGTTACTTGATAACGGGATCACATCATTAGGAGAATCATGTGATGGACTAGACCCAAACTAATAGACGTAGCATGTTGATCGTGTCATTTTGTTGCTACTGTTTTCTGCGTGTCAAGTATTTGTTCCTATGACCATGAGATCATATAACTCACTGACACCGGAGGAATGCTTTGTGTGTATCAAACGCCGCAACGTAAATGGGTGACTATAAAGATGCTCTACAGGTATCTCCGAAGGTGTTAGTTGAGTTAGTATGGATCGAGACTAGGATTTGTCACTCCGTGTGACGGAGAGGTATCTCGGGGCCCACTCGGTAATACAACATCACACACAAGCCTTGCAAGCAATGTGACTTAGTGTAAGTTACGGGATCTTGTATTACGGAATGAGTAAAGAGACTTGCCGGTAAACGAGATTGAAATAGGTATGCGGATACTGACGATCGAATCTCGGGCAAGTAACATACCGAAGGACAAAGGGAATGACATACGGGATTATATGAATCCTTGGCACTGAGGTTCAAACGATAAGATCTTCGTAGAATATGTAGGATCCAATATGGGCATCCAGGTCCCGCTACTGGATATTGACCGAGGAGTCTCTCGGGTCATGTCTACATAGTTCTCGAACCCGCAGGGTCTGCACACTTAATGTTCGACGTTGTTTTATGCGTATTTGAGTTATATGGTTGGTTACCGATTGTTGATCGGAGTCCCGGATGAGATCACGGACGTCACGAGGGTTTCCGGAATAGTCCGGAAACGAAGATTGATATATAGGATGACCTCATTTGATTACCGGAAGGTTTTCGGAGTTACCGGGAATGACGAATGGGTTCCGGGAGTTCACCGGGGGGGGGGGGGGCAACCCACCCCGGGGAAGCCCATAGGCCTTGGGGGTGGCACACCAGCCCTTAGTGGGCTGGTGGGACAGCCCAAGAAGGCCCTATGCGCCATAGGAAGAAAATCAAAGAGAAAAGAAAAAAAAGGAGGAGGTGGGAAAGGGAAGAAGGACTCCACCCACCAAACCAAGTTGGACTCGGTTTGGGGGGGGGGGGAGACCTTCCCCCCTTGGCTCGGCCGACCCCCTTGGGGCTCCTTGAGCCCCAAGGCAAGGCTCCCCCTCTTCCCCCTATATATACGGAGGTTTTAGGGCTGATTTGAGACGACTTTTCCACGGCAGCCCGACCACATACCTCCACGGTTTTTCCTCTAGATCGCGTTTCTGCGGAGCACGGGCGGAGCCCTGCTGAGACAAGATCATCACCAACCTCCGGAGCGCCATCACGCTGCCAGAGAACTCTTCTACCTCTTCGTCTCTCTTGCTGGATCAAGAAGGCCGAGATCATCGTCGAGCTGTACGTGTGCTGAACGCGGAGGTGCCGTCCGTTCGGCACTAGATCATGGGACTGATCGCGGGACGGTTCGTGGGGCGGATCGAGGGACGCGAGGATGTTCCACTACATCAACCGCGTTCACTAACGCTTCTGCTGTACGTTCTACAAGGGTACATAGATCACACATCCCCTCTCGTAGATGGACATCACCATGATAGGTCTTCGTGCGCGTAGGAAATTTTTTGTTTCCCGCGCGACGTTCCCCAACACGTGCATGCTACGGGAATCACAAGCTTCAACACAAGTATTTTTCCTAATTCACAATTAGTTACTAGCATGACTCTCATATCACCATCCTCACATCTGAAAACTATATGCAAGGAATCAAAGTTCTCATCATATTCAATGCACTTAATATGAAAGTTTTTATTATATCCCTCTTGGATGCCTATTATATTAGGACTAAATTCATAACCTAAACCAATTACCATGCTGTTTAAAGAACTCCCAAAATAATATAAGTGAAGTACGAGAGTTTGATAATTCCACAACACCGCCGTGATCTAAAAGATATAAGTGAAGTACTAGAGGAACATTGCCTATCTCAAAAGATATAAGTGAAGCATAAAGAGTATTCTAATAAATTCACGATTCAGTGTGTGTCTCTCTCTAAAGATGTGTGCAGAAAGGATTATTGTGGAAAAATAAAAAGTAAAGACTCATATCATACAAGATGCTCCAAACAAAACACATATCATGTGGTGAATAAAAATATAGCATCGAGTAAATTTACCGATGGATTGAAGACGGAAGAGGGGATGCCTTCCGGGATATCCCCAAGCTTAGACTCTTTGGTATCCTTTAATATGGATTGGTGTGCCTTGGTAATCCCCAAGCTTAGGCTCTTTCCACTCCTTATTCCATAGTCCATCAAATCTTTACCCAAAACTTGAAAACTTCACAACACAAAACTCAATAGAAAACTCATGAGAACCGTTAGTTTAAGAAAGATAAATCTGCACTTAGGTACTGTTGTAAACTCATTATTTATTTATATTGATCTAATATTTACTGTATTATAACTTCTCCATGGTTCATACCCCCTGATACAAGCCATATATTCATCAAAATAAGCAAACAACACAACAAAAACAAAATCTGTCAAAAACAGAATAGTCTGTAGCAATGTGTTTACTTTGAATATGTATGTAACTCCAAAAATTATGAAAAATTAGGAAGACCTGGGAAATGTGTAAACAAATCTTTTGTAAAACATTCAGATCAAAATCACGTTCCAGTGAATTTATAAAATTCCTGGACTGAGAGCGAAAGTTTCTGATTTTCAGCAAAATCAACTTGCAAGCACCATAGATCATCCAAAAGGTCATACTTGGCTCAAACACTAATTAAAACAAGAAGACACAATTATTACAGAGGTAATAATATGTGCAACACACAAAAACATAAATAAAAAAAGCAAAACAAATAAAATTGGGTTTCCTCCGAACAAGCGTTATTGTTTAATGCCCCTAGCTAGGCATAATGGAATAGATTTAAGTATTATCATCTTTGGTATGCAATTCCTCAATTGAACACTTGTGAAACCTAGGAGATCCTTTGGTTTTATCAATAATCATACACCTAGGTGAGAAATCCATAATTTCACTTGTAGTAATGAGTTCCCTAATAAAGCTAGGCTGAACGCTTACCATCTTAAGATCTTCATCACTTTTTCTAGAGCATTCACCCTTGTTTCTAGGAACATAAAAAACATGGAAGTATTAGGAGGAATGGTTTGAATAGAGGTAATGGAGGAACCCAAGTTTGTAATAATGTCCTCAAGCTTTCCAATTCTAGAAGAATCTTGATCCAATTTTTCGTTAACTATGGGTTCCTTTTCCCTTAGGTTTTTTAAAGTAACTCCTATCTTAGATCCAAATTGAGTAATATGATTATGAATATTTATTTCACAGCTTACGATGAGCTCAACAGTAGCAACTTTATTTTCAATAGCATCAAGCCTACGCATCACATGTTCCAAAATTAAGATTTGTTTCATTAACCATCAGTGGGGGTGAACCTACCAGATTTGTGATATCATTATAAAAATCAAAGGTGTGGCTACCCAAGAAGTTTCCTCCCGTGATGGTATCTAAAACGTATCTAATCCAAGGAGAGACACCCACATAGAAATTGCGAAGGAGAACGGTAGTAGATTGCCTACGAATAGGTCTATTTTGATCGTTGCAAATTCTATACCAAGCATCCTTTAAGTTTTCTCCCTCCCTTTGCTTAAAATTAAGAAATTCATTCTCATGAATACAAGCGATAGTAGCAAGGCCAACCATGAGTTTAAGTGATATAACACCTAAGCAAAAGAGAATTAACCGAAAAGATGGACAGGAAAAGGGCGAATAAAAAGGCAAATCTTTTTGGTCTTTTTTGAAAAAAATTTAGAAGTGGGGGAGAAGAAAACGAGAGGCAAATGGCAAATAAAGTAAATGCAAGAGATGGGTTTGTGATGGGTACTTGGTGATCTTGCTATGTATCCTCCCCGGCAACGGCTCCAGAAATCCTTCTTGCTACCTCTCGAGCTTGCGTTGGTTTTCCCATCAAGGGGAAAGGGTGATGCAGCGAAGTAGATAAGTATTTCCCTCAGTTTGTTGAGAACCAAGGTATCAATCCAGTAGGAGGAACAAGCGAGACTCCAATAGTAGAAAAAAGTACCTACACAAATAATCAAACACTTGCACCCAACGCTATAAAGGGGTTGTCGATCCCTTCAGAGTTATTTGCAAGGATGAGATCTGATAGAGATAGATATAAAATATTGATAGATCTGAAAGTAAAACTAAAGTAAATAAATTGCAGAAAAGTATTTTTGGTATTTTTGTTTTATAGATCTGAGAATATGGTAAGGAAAATAGACCCTGGGGCCATAGGTTTCACTAGAGGCTTCTCTCATAAAAGAAAATAATACGGTGGGTGAACAAATTATTGTCGAGAAATTAATAGAAAAGCAAATAATTATGAAGACCGAAATGATTCTGCATATAGGCATCACATCCGTATCAAGTAGACCAAAATGATTCTACATCTACTACTATTACTCCACACATCGACCGACTCTTGCCTGCATCTAGAGTATTAAGTTCATGAAGAACGGAGTAAGGCATTAAGTAAGATGACATGATGTAGAGGGATAAACTCAATCAATATGATTAAAACCCCATCTTCTTACCCTTGATGGCAACAATACAATACATGCCTTGCTACCCTACTTTCACTGGGTGAGGACACCGCAAGATTGAACCCAAAACTAAGCACTTCTCCCATTGCAAGAATTACCAATCTAGTTGCCAAACCAAACAAATAATTCGAATAGACTTGCAAAGATATGAAATCATGCATATAAGAATTGAGAAGAGACTCAAATAATATTCATGGATAATCCGAACATAAACTCACAATTCATCGGATCTCGACAAACACACCGCAAAATAGTATTACATCGAATAGATCTCCGTGAAGATCATGAAGAACATGGCATTGAAGATGAAAGAGAGAGAAGAAGTCATCTAGCTACTATATTTGGACCCATAGGTCTGTTGGGAACTACTCACATATCATTCGAGGGGCAATGGAGTTGAATGTAGATGCCCTTCGTGATCAATGCCCTCTCTGAAAGATTACCGGAAAAGGATCCAAGATTGGATCTCTCGAGAACAGAGGCTCCCGACGGCGTAAAAGTATTTTCATGGCTCCTTTCTGCATTACTAGAATATTTGGGATTTTATAGGCCAAGAATTAGGGTTAGGAGACCTGCAGGGGGCCCACAAGCCAGGGGCGTGGCCGCCCCCACGGCATGCCCTACAGGCTTGTGGCCACCCAGCAACTCCCTTGCCCCCTACTCCAAGTCAGTTGCATTGTCTTCTGGTCCAACAAAAATATTTCCAAATATTTTATTCCATTTGGACTCCATTTAATATTCCTTATCTCCAATATTCAAAAACATGGAAAAACAGAAACTCGCACTAGGCTACAGGTTAATAGGTTAGTCCCAAAAATAATATAAAACAAAATATTAATGCATATAAAACATCCAAAACATATAATATAAATAGCATGGAACAATAAAAAATTATAGATACATTGGAGACGTATCAAGGGGGTCTACGTCTTAAAGCGCGCGCATGGCATGCTAAACACGTGGTCATCGCGCGAACACAACGACGACACACGTTTTTCCCAGCCAAACATAGTCTTCTCGAAGAGTCACTCACCGCAAAGAGCCAATATTCAAAAGAATAACACAGAGGGCCCCGGATACGACTGCACCTTGCTAAATTCCAAACTGACAGCAAGGTGTTTGATATGAAGACAAGGCAGACGTATAGCTCAATTGGGCATGTGATTTGGATGGGGGTGGTCCTCTACTAAGGTGACCATTGAGCCAAAATTTCAGCCAAAATGGACCGGGCTAGCTGGTACTTGCTATGCGAAGTGCCAAACTGGCTAGAAATGCCAAATAGGAAGAGGCACTCACATGCTTGCTTGGATTGAGCTGCAATTTGGGGGAGATCAATAATTTGGGCATATGCATTGCAAAAAAATTCATATCAATAAGATACAACAAAATGGTACTTCCTTCACAATGCTTCATTCTGGACAAAAACTAAGAAAAATTCTATAGCGCAAATGGCTAAATGAAATGATCCCACAATTGGCACAGAGTGCTTATATGGGTAGGAGAAGGTCCTAGTAAATTTTCAGCAATAGGGAAGCAAAATAAAATATAGTTGCTTCATAAACTGAAAATCTGACCAAAACCTAAGATTTGATGCTGGGCTGACATCTATAAAGGGGAAATGCTCGAATATAAAAGAGAGCTATTATTTTAGCATATGATGCCCTAATATGGATAGCAAAGAGTCCATAAATTTCTTGAGGTCAAACGAGATGATAGAAATGACACTTCCTTCACAAAGTGCCATTCAGGATAGAATAGCAAAAGAATTCTCGTGAATTATTTTTGAATTATAGAAGGGATTATTTTTAGATATTTGTGAAATATATGACCCAAACAATTTATGAGAATTATTTGAGAATTTTTGGAGAGACAGAAATATAGGTTGTTTCACAACCTAGAGCAAAAATAATTATTCCTTTAATAGAAAAAGGTATATACCCACCAACAATAATTTGAATTAGGCTAAAATGTAAATGGAAAGGTTGTGGGAAGAATTTGAGAAAGACAATCCACTTTGCAGACTAGGAAGAGATGATCTTCGCATGTTTCTACACCACACAGCCATAGAAAAACTATTTCAAATAAAATCTTCAAGAAATTAAAAAGGAAAAGATAGGGCCAAACTAGAGGGTGTCACAAACCTACCCCCCTTAAATAAATCTTATCCTTGTGATTTGGTTGCTCCCGGAACAAGTATGAATATTCTTACTTAAGGAAACGTTCCCAACTCGGGTATCCTTTTTTCCTTTATATGATGTCCCCACTGAATTTAATCATATTGACTTGACTGTCTCGCTTCGGGGTCGTTTTTTCATTGTATCCTCATTCTAACTCGTGTTACCTCACATGATCGTGCTCACACTAGCTCCAATTCTGTTCATATCTGTCAGCTTAGCTGAGCATGATAGCTTATCTGACTGAGATATATCTCCTTCTAATGAGTCCGAGAGTGATATTTCAATAGATGTGGCCTCCAGCACTGACAACATTACATGGAGTTGTGAACATTTTTTCTCGATGGCACCAAATCTTTTATTCCTTGCATTGGTTGGCTCAAATAGATGCATGTCCTCTGAGTTCAAAACAGTGTGGTGAATCATAACCATTCTCCTAGCGGAGTTTGACTTCTTGTAGGGATTCCTGTATCATCTTAGATGGTACCACTGTCTTGAGTATCAGGCTGATACCAAAGATTTGACTGTAGTCTGTGATGACTAGTAAAAAGGAGTACGACCTTATAACAAGAGCATCTCGGGATTTGATGGATGGTGGTTCTGACAAAAGAATCTTGTTTACGGCATGCTATTCTTTAGCTGATTCCCGTATGCGAGAGCACATGCTTCTTGACTGTTGTTCAACATTATGCTTTCTCCTTCCGTCTATATATCCATGTGGATAGTAGGCTGTGTAGTGCTTTAACACGGTCACGTAAGCCAATCTGTTGAGCTGGTCTTTGGTCCGACGTGACAGACTTGGATTGTCGATACTGCCAACTTCTGAGCACAATAGTTAGCTGAGCAGGTTACCATGATGCGAGATCCTTACCGAAACAGAGTAGACCCCTATTAGGAGTATATTCATGGTGATCGATACTGAATTAGACTATCCTGGATATTTGTACCATGTTGGTCATGCAACAATCATCCTACCAGTATTTTTGGTCTTGCTCCTTCATTATTGTTTTCCTTGTCTAGATCATTTGCTGAAAGAACTTGTCCATATATATTTCTTCATTTCTTCATGTGACCAGAGGTGCTGTCATATGGAATATTTGGACCATCATACCTTGGCCTTTTTTATGGCTCGGGCCATAGGATATACGCTAGACTTGCATGTGCTTATACGGAGCTCATTGTTGTCGTCCATCATACAAGCTGGTGAGAAGGGTCTCCTTGTCCGATGTGAGGAAGCTGGCCTGAATAAGCATTGTAAAATCCTTTTTTCTCATGTTGTCTTTCAACAAAGCTTGTCGGTCCTTGGACCACTCCATGAAGTGTATAAATGGCTTTCTTCTTCTTGTATAAATGGTGGGGTTTTCGGATCTCTACCATGATTTTTTCATCGCATGAGTTACTTGCATGAATTTAACAGGATGCTCACACCGTATATGGAAGTATCTAATTCCTGAGGTAGAATTGTGTTCTCCCTGATTCTTGCTTCTGACCAAACTGTTGCAGATTTGATTCTTGGGATGAAGTGTCATATACAACCATCTCACTATTGTAGGATCGAAAGTATTTCTAGAGGGGGGGGGGGTCATTAGACTACTTGAGAAGATAAAAATTTAGCCTTTTCCCAATTTTAGTTGAGGGACAGATTTGGCAGTTATGACAAGTCAAGTACACCCTACACATTCAGTTCTAAGAGTGTAGCTACAGAATGTAAAAACATGCAAGTGTAAAGTAAGGAGTAAGTAGGAAGATCAAACGCATGAGATTGACACGGTGATTTTTGGCATGGTTCTGATAGGTGGCGCTATCATACATCCATGTTAGTGGGGACTTCCACCCACTGAGGGTAACGATTGCGAGAGTCCACGAACGGCTCCACCCACAAGGGGTCCACGAAGAAGCGCCCTTGTCTATTCCACCACGACATCTGCCCACGAAGGACTAGCCTTACTCACGGTAGATGCTCATGAAGTAGGCGATCTCCTTGCCCTTACAAACATCTTGGTTCAACTCCACAACACAATGTAGGAGGCTCCCAAGAGACACCTAACCAATCTAGGAGGCACCACCCTACGAAAGGTAATAGATGTGGTAGAACGATGAACTCCTTGCTCTTGTACTTCTAAAGATAGTATCCTCAACATAAAATCGCTCTCTCACACAATAGGCATGGGTAGGAGAGATTGATTTGGTGGAAAGCAACTTGCGGAGGCTAGAGATCAAGTTTCAAATGATTGGATTGGAATATCTTGGTCTCAACACATGAGTAGGTGGCTCTCTCTCAGAAAAATGGATATGACAATGAAGTGTGTGTTCAGAGTGCTACTCCCACGAATGAGAGGTGGGTGAAGGGGCATATATAGGAAGCACACAAATTCCAACCGTTACACCTAAAGTGGAAAACTCGGTGACACCAAAGTCATAAACTCGATGGTATCGACTTGCACTAAAGGCAACAACTTTTGTATCTTGGTAGGACCGATATACACAACTCCGTGACACTGAAAAGGTGGCTAACGGTCAGATGACACAACTCGATGACACCAATACGCAAACATGGAAATTCTGATTTTTTGTACCGAGGCAACAGAACTCGGTAACACCGATATGGTTTCGGTTGCACCAATATGGTGGGAATGGCTAGGGGTTTGTATGATATCAAACTCGGTGGAGCCGAAATGGGAAAGTTGGTGGCACCGAATTTGAGTGTGTGGAATTGGACAGAATGGTTATGTGGGAAAATGACTCAGTATTTTGGTGGCTAACTTTGAGCACTTGAGCAGCCCGTTCACTTTAATACCTCACCCCCTTTTAATAGTATTGTCTTTCCTATGGACTCAAAAGTGATTTCTCACAAATATAAAATGAGGAGTCTTCTATCTTGAATCTTGGGCCAATCTTATTCCTTTCTTGCATCAAGGGGCATCTCCACAAAATCCTTTGGCCAAATCATCTTTTGAACTTTTCTGAAATATACTTGGATAAACATATTAGTCCGATGATGCATATGTTGCGATCATTTATCAAAACCACCCTTGAGAGCAATTGTGCTTTCAACTATGTAATATCTTGCACCGGTGTCGTACTGAGGAGGGTTGGACATCTTATGTTGGAAGCCATAAAGAATATCGTGGTGTGTAGCTTAGGCTCGAAGCTTTCATCGGGGCAACTTGTTGAGGAAGACTGGGTACCGTACTTCCGAAGCTTCCCCCTTAAAGACTTGCCGGGGAAGAATCGGTACCTTATGCCCGAAGATTTTGTGGTAGCTTATTGAAGAAGCGTGAGTATCTTGCACGGGAAATCGTCCATATATCGTACTGAGGAAGATAGAGGAATCTTGTATTGGAAGCCTCACAGGTAGCTTGCGAGGGAAGACTGGGTTGCTTACACCAGAAGGTTCTATGTGGGATATATTGACTTAATTCCAAATATATACCCTTTAGTACTTCTACTTCCGGATACTTGTATGAAAAAGGTTGTTCGAATATCCTTCTTTTTGGCTATTGAATTCATATCAAATATTTGCTTGCTTCTGGGGTATAGCATGTTTCAAATCATACTCAAAGTAGAAACAAAACTTGCATCTGAATAATACCTTTGTCTCGAAATATATAATTTGTCTTCCGACAGACTTCAACATTACTGTTGTGAAAATTGTACGCTGAGGTAGAATTGGTGATGATATTCAAGCGAGAGTATCATTTATATTTCCACGTATTCCCAATGTAATGGAGTCGACTAAGAATTTTATAATGTTTAACTGAGCTTCCAAATATTTGAAATCCTCACTGATTCTTTGGGTCCGGTGTTGGTTGATGAGAAAATTTTATAAGGGGAAATAATGTAACACCGAGGGCCCAAAATAATAAGCAAAAGAAACGAATGGAACAAAAGCACACAAGGCATACAAATAATATCATATTCAAGCAACATCATATTTGATTGCTATTCACACCAATATGCATGCATGCCTAAGCACACAAATATGATGGAAACTCCGGTACCACGATCTAATATGTAGTGACGGTCTGCAAGAAAGTGAATCTACGCATGGAAGGAGTGGGCGCAAGCAAAGCTACGCCTAGCATTGGCTTAGTACTGGTTCCATGTAGATGGGCTCATGGATGAGGACGAACTTGGTGATCATGTAGCGACACACGAATTTCACGACCACATCATTATCAAGTGGATTGAAGGGAGCCGTACACGTCCATAGAATGGGTGACAGAATAGGATAGCGGTGAACAACAAGGCTTGTTGGCATTGCCCTTTTCTGATAGCAAAGATCAGTAAGGGCTGCCAACGCAGCAGGTTGAATGGAATGATTCGGGATAGGAACATGTCTATCACCAAAATGATAGGTGGTGCTGATGAAAAGACATCTATGCAATACCTGAGCATGTTGGATTGAAAGTATGTCTAGAGGAGGGCTGATTAAACTACTTGACAAGATAAAAACTTAGCCTTTTCCCAATTTCAAGTGTGGGCCAGTTTTAGCAATTATGACTAGTCAAGTACACCCTACACATGCATATCTAAGAGTATTGCAGCGGAAAGTAAAACATGCAAGTGTAAAGTTCACGGTAAGGTACGGAGATCAAACGCAAAGGTTGACACGGTGATTTTTGGCATGGTTCCGATAGGTGGCGGTATCGTACGTCCATGTTAGTGGAGAGTTCAACCCACAGATGGTAACGGCTACACGAGTCCTCGGAGGTCTCCACCCACAAGGGGCCATGAAGAAGCATCCTTGTCTATTCCACCACGGCTTCCTCCCACAAAGGACTAGCCCCACTCATGGTAGATCTTCACGAAGTAGGAGATCTCCTTGCCCTTACAAACATCTTGGTTCAAATCCACAACACGAAGTAGGAGGCTCCCAAGCGACACCTAACAAATCTAGGAGGCACCACCCTCCAACAGGTAATAGATGTGGTAGAACGATGAACTCCTTGCTCTTGTGCTTCAAAATATAGTCTCCTCAACACTCAATCACTCTCTCTCAGGTTTGGCTTGGGTAGGAGAGATCGATGTTGTGGAAAGCAACTTGGGGAGGCTAGAAATCAAGTTTCAAATGATTGAATTGGAATCTCTTGATCTGAACACATGAGTAGGTGGCTCTATCCCAGAAAAATGGATCTGGCAAGTGTAAGTGTTTTCTGAGTGCTTACTCTATGAATGAAAGGTAGGTGGAGGGGTATATATAGGCATCCCTCAAAATCTAACCATTACAACATTATTGCCCCACTCGATGACACCAAAAATAATCTTAGTGAGGGATCGATAGAAGATGTGTCTAGAGGGGGGTGAATATACTACTTGTCAAGTTAAAAATCTAGCCTATCCCAATTTCTAGGAGCAGAAATCTAGAAGTTGTAACAAGTCTAAGTCACCCTACACATGCAGTTCTAAAAGTAGAGCAGCGGAAAGTAAAACATGCAAGTGTAAAGTAGAGGAGTACGGTAGGGAGATCAAACGCATGAGGTTGACACGATGATTTTTGGCATGGTTCCGATAGGTGGCGCTATCATACGTCCATGCTATTGGAGACTTCAACCCATGGAGGGTAACGGATGCGAGAGTCCACACAGGGATCCACCCATAAGTGGTCCACAAAGAAGCGGCCTTGTCTATTCCACCATGGCTTACGTCCACACAAGACTAGTCTCACTCACGGCAGATCTTCACGAAGTAGGCGATCTCCTTGCCCTTACAAACATCTTGGTTCAACTCCACAACACATAGTAGGAGGCTCCCAAGAGACACCTAACCAATCTAGGAGGCACCACCCTCCAAAAGGTAATAGATGTGGTAGATGAATGAACTCCTTGCTCTTGTTCTTCTAAAGATAGTCTCCTCAACACAAATCACTCTCTCACAGAATATGCATGGGTAGGAGAGGTTGATTTGGTGGAAAGCAGTTTGGGGAGGCTATTTACCAAGTTTTAAATGATTGGATTGGAATATCTTGGTCTCAACACATGAGTAGGCATTTCTCTCTTAGAAAATGGATCTATAAATGTAGTGTGTGTGTTCTCAGTGCTTCTCCCACGAATGAGAGGTGGGTGAAGGGGTATATATAGGCAGGAGCCAAAATCCAAACGTTACACACAAAAGTGCAAACTCGGTGACACTGAAGTGGATAACTCGATGGTACCAACTAGTACTAAAGGTGTGAACTTTTGAATCTCGGTGAGACCAATATATAGAACTCAGTGGCACCGCAAAGGTGACTAACGGTCAAATGACCAAACTCGGTGGCACCGACTCAAACTCGGAAATTCCGATTTTGTGTATATTGGCAACAGAATGTTGGTCACACTGAACTCAGTAGCACCGATATAGTTTCGGTTGCACCAATTTGGTGGGTATGGTTAGAGTTTTCTCTGAGGTTCAAACTCGGTGGGTCCGAAGTGGCAATGTTGGTTACACCGAATTTGTGTATGTGGAACTTGACAGAGTGGATATGTGGGAAAAATGACTGAGTGCTTTGGTGGCTAACTTTGAGCATTTGAGCATTCAATTCATTTTACTACCTCATGCCCTTTTAATAGTATTGACTTTCTGATGGACTCAAAAGTGATTTCTCACATATAAAATGAAGAGTCTTCTAGCTTGAATCTTGAGCCAATATTATTCCTTCCTTGCATCCAGGGGTATCTCCACACAACCTTTAGCCAATGCTCTCTATGGACTTTTCCTAAAATGTCTAGGTAAATATGTTAGTCTAAGGTACAATGTATGTTGTCATGAATTATCAAAATCACCAAGGGAGCATATGTGCTTTGAGTCTCCCCCTTTTTGGTAATTGATGAAAACATACAATCAAATCTTCAAATAAAGATACTCATAAGGATATGACAACTTTGAAGGAAATATGAAAAGTACAAGCTCCCTTCAAATGTGTGAAATCCCTTTAAAGGATAGTTGCTTTGGAATGCATGGGAACACACAAGGTAGAAGGACAAGACAAGTCAAATGAGTCTTGGCTATATGCATCAAACATAAGTGAATGAAGGACTTTCATGTTTATGATTCCCTCTTGCAAACAGTATGTGCTAGAAACAAGAGGTCATCATAAACAAGGATACGATGCATATACTTACCTTGAGGATCTTGAGCATATTGACATAGGAGTACACTTGGAAAACAAATGTTAGATAACACAAGAGTACCCTGTTGTAAAGAAGCAAAAGAAATTCAACAGTACGAACAAATTGAAGACATAGTTAAGATAGGATTTCATGAAAGAATATGTCTTCAAGGAATAGGAACCTTTTCTCCCTTAAACAATGAGTATGTAAAGTTTCCTCTCCCATTGAATCATGGCATGTAGATATTGGGAGTAGGTAGGGAAAATAAGTTCAACCAATAGAGACAATTAAAATGGTATTTATCTCTCTCCCCCTTAATGTATAGGGTATGATACAAGTATCTCCCTTTAGTGTTGTTGCTCCCTCTTTTGTATGTATAAGCTTCTTGATAGCATATGATAACATTTCTCCCCTATAAATAGGTTCACTGAATGGAAGCTTCGATGATATTTCTCCCCCTTTGGCATTGATTACCAAAAAGAGAAGTCAGAGGGTAAGGGCTCCTTGAGAGTAAATAAAGGTTTCCTGGATACTTCTCTGTTGTAAGGGTTCCTGGAATTTGTCTTCCCCCCCTTAGATATTTTGTAGGGTTCATTGAATGATCTCCCCCTTAGGTATGGATAAGAGTTCCTTGAATGATCTCACCCTTATTTAGGGGTCCTAGAGAATTCTCACTCTTCTATAGCATGGGATCATTGCGATTTTATCCCCCTAGAGAAGTTGTTTCCCCCTAAGGCAATACTCCAGAAAAATTATCAGAGCAAAAAAGTAAAAAAATCGGATTCACTGAGGCATAATAATTATGTAGAACCGAGATTGATAGTTAGGCCTCTTAGAAAAATCGGTTGGATAAAGTTTCCTAATCCGGTGAAACCAAGTTGCAATGATAGTCAAATCTTGAATAGAAAATAGGTTGATTGGAAGAATTGTTTCAAAGGTCAAGGGTCCAAAAGAATGATAATTCCAATTGAGACAAATAAAACAAAAGTAGAATGATTTTTTTAAGATACATACATATATATGAGAGTGGAGTGGTTCTAAAAATGTAAAAGATCAAATCTGAACCATACAATATTCTCCATCTAGATGTGGGGCGGTGACTAGGTCACCTATATTAGAGTATTTGACTTAAGGAGTCAAGCAAGGATGCTTGATCATAGATCATACTCATCGTTAAGCTTCCCATTACGCGCTTAAGCATATTAATGTATTCATATCACTTGAGTTCCTGTACACCATGAATTGATGTAGAGCTTTATCAAGGATATGAGCACATACCTTCGAATGATGTTGATGACGTGGCATGTAGGTGAAATTGTTGTGGATGCTCAAAGTTGATGAAGATCATCTTGAGATGGGAGCTATCCATGACGTTTTGGTTCACTGTTTACCTACAATGGTTAGTCACGCAAGGAAGAACATAATATATCCAAATGACATGAGTGAAATTCATTATCATAGAATACTCAAGGATATGATTTTGTTGTTTCCTTCCTTCATCTCCGAAGAAAAAGGTTGTTGATACCTGGCCATGTCAAGATTGCTTTAGATGAGAGTTGGTTTGCAATCTCGTGGAGTGTTTTTCTTCCATGTACCTACAAAAGGTTAGATGTAATAAGAGGGAGCATAGTTCCCAAGACATAAGATAGTCATATCAATGGCATCAAGGAATAGTCAGTCAAGCTCATGCCCTTGCATGCATCCGAGTGAGTATAGGTCAAGTTTTAAGCATCAATGATGTTCAACTCACTCCTCAAATGACAAAACACTTTCTCATCAAGTGGTTTGGTGAAAATTGTTGGAAATATGCCCTATACGCAATAATAAATTGGTTATTATTATAAATTTCCTTGTTCATGATAATCGTTTATTGTCCATGCTATAATTGTATTGATTGGAAACTCAAATACATGTGTGGATACATAGACAAAACACTGTCCCTAGTAAGCCTCTAGTTGACTAGCTCGTTGATCAAAGATGGTTAAGGTTTCCTAGCCATAGACAAGTGTTGTCACTTGATAACGGTATCACATCATTAGAAGAATGATGTGATGGACAAGACCCATACTATAAACGTAGCATATGATCGTGTCAGTTTATTGCTACTCTTTTCTGCATGTCAATGTATCTGTTCGTATGACCATGAGATCATGCAACTCCCGGAAACAGGAGGAATACCTTGTGTGTATCAAACGTCGCTACGTAACTAGGTGACTATAAAGGTGCTCTACAGGTATCTCGGAAGGTGTTTGTTGGGTTGGCATGAATCGAGACTGGGATTTGTCACTCCGTATGATGGAGAGGTATCTCGGGGCCCACTCGGTAATACAACATAACAATAAGCCTTGCAAGCAATGTGACTAAGGAGTTAGCCACGAGATCTTGTATTACGGAACGAGTAAAGAGACTTGCCGATAACGATATTGAACTAGGTATAGAGATACCGACGATCAAATCTCGGGCAAGTAACATACCGAAGGACAAAGGGAACATCATACAAGATTAACTCAATCCTTGACATAGAGGTTCACCCGATAAAGATCTTCGTAGGATATGAAGGAGCCAATATGGGCATCCAGGTCCCGCTATTGGTTATTCACCGGAAAGGTGTCTCGGTCATGTCTGCACACTTCTCGAACCCGCAGGGTGTGCACACTTAAGGTTTGGTGACGTTTCGGTATAGTTGAGTTATAGGTGTTGGTAACTGAAATTTGTTCGGAGTCCCGGATGAGACCCCGGACGTCACGAGGAGCTCCGGAATGGTCCGGAGGTAAATATTGATATATAGGAAGTCCTGTTTTGGTCACCAAAAAAGTTTCGGGCCCATCTGTAGTGTACCGGGAGTGCTGGGACGGTACCAGGGACCATTGGGAGGGGTATCACGCCCTGAGGGGCCTTATGGGCCGTGGGAGGATAAAAACCAGCCTCTAGTGGGCTGACATAAGCTCCCGCTTAGGCTCATGAGGTTTGAGAGGCAAAAAACCAAAAGGTGGAAAAGGTGGAAAGGGTTTCCAAGTGGAAAGGAGGAATCCTACTCCTAATAGGATTGGAGTAGGACTCCTCCACCTCCAATTTCGGACAAACCTTGAGGGTTTGAGACTTTCTCCTCCCCTCCCTCCCTCCTATATATACTAGAGGTATTGAGCATTTTTGACACAGAAAATTTCGTCCACGTGCTACCCTCTCCTCTAGTTTGTAGTTATTCCACTAGATCGTATTTCTGCAGTGCTTAGGCGAAGCCCTACAGGAATACATCACCACCATCACCGGCGCGCCATCACGCTGACACAGAACTCATCTACCTTTCCGCCCCTCTTGTTGGATCAAGAAGGCGGGGATCGTCATCGAGCTGTACGTGTGCTAAACGCGGAGGTGTTGTCCGTTTGCCACTAGTTCAGGATGGATCATGATGGGATCGCAGGACGGATCATGATGAGATCGTGGGACGTGATGCGATTTGGATCGTGAAGATGTTCAACTACATCAACCACGTCATATGCGCTTCTGCTTAGCGATCTACGAGGGTATGTAGATTCACTCTCCCCTCTTGTAGATGACCATCACCATGGATAGGTATTGCGTGTGCGTAGGAAATTTTTTGTTTCCCATGCGTCGTTCCCCATCAGTGGTATTAGAGCTAGGTTCATGCGTATATGATATCTCGAGTAGAACACAAAAGAGTTTGTGGGCGTTGATGTTCAATTTTCTGCCCTCCTTAGTCTTTTCTTGATTCGGCGGTATTGTTGGATTGAAGCGGCCCGGACCAACTTTACTCGTACGCTTATGGGAGACCGGTTTCATTGAATGACATGCAACTTGTTGCATAAAGATGATTTGCAGGCGTCTGTTTCTTCAACTTTAGTTGAATCGGATTTCACCGAGGTGGTCCTTGGAGAAGATTATATAGCAATTTGCATATCATCGTTGTGTCTTTGTGTAAGTAACATGCAATCATACTAGATACCCATAGCAGCCACATAAACATGCAACAACAAATTAGAGGACGTGTAACTTGTTTTTGCAGGGTATGCATGTGATATGATATGGCCAAAGACATGATATGATAAATTGGATGTATGAGATGATCATGTTGTAATAGTTAAATATCGACTTGCACGTCGATGCTACGACAACCGAGAGGAGCCATAGGGTTGTCTTTAAGCTAACGTTTGTCCTTAGAGATGCGTTTACTATATTGGTAGGTAGTAACTTTATTAGTAATAGCATAGATAGGACGACAACCTCGATGGCGGCATGATGATGGAGATCATGATGATGGAGATCATGGCGTGGCGCCGGTGACGATAAAGATCATGTCGGTGCTTTGGTGATGGAGATCAAGAAGCACAAGATCATGGCCATATCATATCACTTATGATTGCATGTAATGTTAATCCTTTTATGCACCTTATTTTCCTTAGAACAACGGTAGCATTATAAGGTGATGCCTCACTAAAATTTTAAGATAAAATTGTGTTCTCCCCGACTATGCACCGTTGCGACAGTTCGTTGTTTCGAGACACCACGTGATGATGGGGTGTGATAGACTCAACGTTCACATACAACGGGTGCAAAACAGTTGCACATGCGGAACACTCGGGTTAAACTTGACGATCCTAGCATGTACACACATGGCCTCGGAACACAAGAGATCGAAAGGTTGAGCATGAATCATATAGTTGATATGATCAACATGGACATGTTCAGCATTGAAGCTAAACTTCACTCACGTGATGATCAGACTTGAGTTAGTGGATTTGGATCATTCGCAACTCGAATTAATTGAGGGATGTCTATTTGAGTGGGAGTTCTTAAGTAATATGATTAACTGAACTCATTATCATGAACATAGTCAAAAGGTCTTTACAAACTATGTTGTAGCTTGCGTTATAGCTCTACTGCTTTAGATATGTTCCTAGAGCAAATTTAGTTGAAAGTTTATAGTAGCAATTATGCGGTCTGGGTCCGTAAACTGAGGATTGTTCTCATTGCTGCACAGAAGGCTTATGTCCTTAATGTACCGCTTGGTGTGCTAAAACTCGAGCGTCGTCTGTGGATGTTGCGAACATCTGACATACACGTTTTTGATGACTACGTGATAGTTCAGTGCGTAATGCTTAATGACTTAGAATGGAGACGCAAAAGATGTTTTGAACGTCACGAAACATATGAGATGTTCCAAGAGATGAAATTGGTATTTCATGCTCGTTCCCTTGTTGAAAGGTATGAGACCTCCGACAAGATTCTTTGTCCACAAAGTAAGGGAGAAAAGCTCAATCGTTGAGCCTGTGCTCAGATTGTCTAAGTACTACAGTCGCTTGAATCAAGTGGGAGTTAATCTTCCAGATGAGATAGTGATGGTTCTCCAAAGTCACTTCCACCAAGCTACTAGACCTTGGTGATGACCTATAACATATCAGGGATAGATATGATGATCCTTGAGCTATTCGCGATGTTTGACACCCTGAAAGTAGAAATCGAAAAGGAGCATCAATTGTTGATGGTTAGGAAAACCACTAGTTTCAAGAAGGGCAAGGGCAAGAAGGGATACTTCATGAAAACATCAAACCAGTTGCTGCTCTAGTGAAGAAACCAAAGGTTGAACCCAAACCCGAGACTAAGTGGTTCTAGGGAAGGGTCACTGAGGCGGAACTACCCTAGATACTTGGTAGATGAGAAGGCTGGCAAAGTCGACAAAAGTATATTGGATATACCTGATATTGATGTGTACCTTGCTAGTACTCCTAGTAGCACCAGGGTATTAGATACCGTTCAGTTGCTAAGTGTTAATAACTCAAAATTATAGCCATGGATTAAATGGATACTAGCAAGGTTGAGTGATAATGTGTGTAATTCTAAGGTTGATGTGATCAAACATTGGACGCTCCCTCTACCATCGAGATTAGTGTTAAACCTAAATAATTGTTATTTGGTGTTTGCGTTGAGCATATACACGCTTAGATTGTGTTGATCGCAATATGGTTATTCATTTAAAGAAAATAATGGTTACTCTTTTTATTTGAATAATACCTTCAATGGTCTTGCACATGAAATGAATGGTTTATTGAATCTCGATTGTAGTGATACACATATTCATAATATTGATGCGAAAAGATACAAAGTAGTAATGATAGTACCACTTACTTGTGGCACTGCCACTTGAGCCATATTGGTATAAAATGCATGAAGAAGCTCCATGTGGATGGATCTTTGTACTCACTCGTTTTTGAAAGGTTTGAGACATGCAAACCATGCTTGTTGGTATAAACGCATGAAGAAACTCCATGCAGATGGATCGTTTGGACTCACTTGATTTTGAATCACTTGAGACATGCAAATCATACCACATGTGCAAGATGACGAAAGGCCTCGTTTTCCAGTGAGATGGAACAAGAAAGTAACTTATTGGAAGTAATACATTTGGATGTATGCAGTCCAATGAGTGCTGAGGTACGCAGTGGATATCGTTATGTTCAGACTTCACAAATGATTTGAGTAGATACTAGTGTATTTTCTTGATGAAACACACGTCTGAATTATTGAAAGGTTCAAGTAGTTTTAGAGTGAAGTTGAAGATCGTCGTGACAAGAGGATAACATGTCTACGATATGATCATAGAGATGATTGTGTGAGTTGCAAGTTTGGTACACAATTAAGACAAATGTGAAAATTGTTTCACATCTCATGCCACCTAGAACATCGTAGTGTGATGGTGTGTCCGAACGTGATAGCCACGCCCTATTTGATGTGGTGCATACTATGATGTCTCTTATCGAATTACCACTATCATTTATGGGTTATGCATTAGAGACAACCGCATTCACTTTAAATAGGGCACCACCTATTTCCGTTGAGATGACACCTTATTAACTATGGTTTGGAGAAACCTGAGCTGTCATTTCTTAAAAGGTTGGGGCTGCGATGCATATGTGAAAAAGTTTCAGTCTGATAAGCTCGAACCCAAAGCGGATAAATGCATCTTCATCGGACCCCCAAAGTTGTTGGGTATATCTCCTATCTCAGATCCGTAAGAAAAGTGTTTATTTCTAGAAACAGATCCTTTCTCGAGGAAAAGTTTCTCTCAAAAGAATTGAGTGGGCGGATGGTGGAAACTTGATGAGGTTATTGAACCGTCACTTCAACCATTATGTAGAAGGGCGCATGAAGTTGTTCCTGTGGCGCCTACACCAATTGAAGTGGAAGCTCATGATAGTGATCATGAAGCTTCGGATCAAGTTGCTACAAACCTCGTAGGTCGACAAGGTCACGTATTGCTCTAGAGTGGTACGGTAACCCTGTCTTTGAGGTCATGTTGAACAACAATGAACCTACGAGCTATGGAGAAGCGATGGTGGGCCCGGATTTCGATGAATGGTTGGAGGCCATGAAATCCGAGAGAGGATCCATGTATGAAAACAAAGTGTGGACTTTGGAAGAACTACTTGATGGTCGTAAGACTGTTAAGTACAGATGGATCTTTAAAAGGAAGATAGACGATGATGGTGAAAAGTCACCATTAAGAAAGCTCGACTTGTCGCAAAGATGTTTCCGACAAGTTCAAAGAGTTGACTATGATGAGACTTTCTCAAACATAGTGATGCTAAGAGTCTGTTGGAATTATGTTAGCAGTTGCTGCATTATTTATGAAATCTTGCGTATAGGATGTCAAAACTTTGTTTCCTCAATGGTTTCCTTAAGGAAAGGTTGTATGTGATACAACAAGAAGGTTTTGTCAATCCTAAAGGATGCTAACAGGTATGCAAGTTCCAGCGATCCTTCTATGGACTAGAGCAAGCATCTCGAAGTTGGAATATATGCTTTGATGAGATGATCATAGTTTTTGGGTTTATACAAGGTTTGTGAGAAACTTGTATTTCCAAAGAAGTGAGTGGGAGCACTATAGAATTTTTAATAAGTATATGTGGTTGAAATATTGTTGATCGGAAGTAATGTAGAATTTCTAGAAAGTATAAAGGGTTGTTTGAAAGGAGTTTTGGAAAGGAAAACCTGGATAGAGCTACTTGAACATTGAGCATGAATATCTATAGAGATAGATCAAAACGCTTAATAGAACTTTTAATGAAATGCATGCCTTGACATGTTTTTGAAGGAGTTCAAAATAGATCGGCAAAGAAGGAGTTCTTGGGTGTGTTGTAAGGTGTGAATTTGAGTAAGACTCAAAACTCGACCACGGTAGAAGAAAGAGAAAGGACGAAGGTCGTCCCCTATGCATTAGTCGTAGGCTCTATACTATGCTACACTGTGTACCGCACCTGATGTGTGCCTTGCCATGAATCTGTCAAGGGGTACATAAGTGATCCAGGAATGGATTACTGGACAGCGGTCAAAAGTTATCCTTAGTAACTAGTGGACTAAGGAATTTTCTCGATTATGGAGGTGATAAAGGAGTTCGTCGTAAAGGGTTACGTCGATGCAAGCTTTGACACTAATCCAGATGACTCCGAATAGTAAACCGGATTCGTATAGTGGAGCAGTCATTTGGAATAGTTCCAAAAGGGCACGTTTGTAGCAGCACCTACATGATGAGATAAAGATTTGTAAAGCACACTTAGATCTGAAAGGTTCAGACCCATTGACTAAAACCTCTCTCACAAGCAAGACATGATCAAACCCCAGAACTGTATGGGTGTTAGATTCATCAAAATCACATAGTGACGTGAACTAGATTATTGACTCTAGTGCAAGTGGGAGACTGTTGGAAATGTGCCCTAGAGGCAATAATAAATTGGTTATTATTATATTTCCTTGTTCACGATAATCATTTATTATCCATGTTATAATTGTATTGATTGGAAACTCAAATACATGTGTGGATACATAGACAAAACACTGTCCCTAGTATGCCTCTAGTTGACTTTCTCGTTGATCAAAGATAGTTAAGGTTTCCTAGCCATAGAAAAGTGTTGTCACTTGATAACGGGATCACATCATTAGGAGAATGATGTGATGGACAAGACCAAATTACAAATGTAGCATATGTTCGTGTCAGTTTATTGCTACTGTTTTGTGCATGTCAATGTATCTGTTCCTATGACCACGAGATCAAGCAACTCCCGGACACCGGAGGAATACCTTGTGTGTATCAAATGTCGCAACTTAACTGGATGACTATAAAGGTGCTCTACAGGTATCTCCGAAGGTGTTTGTTGGGTTGGCATGAATCGATACAGTGATTTGTCACTCCGTATGATGGAGAGGTATCTCGGGGCCCACTCGCTAATACAACATCACAATAAGCCTTGCAAGCAATGTGACTAAGGAGTTAGCAATGAGATCTTGTATTACAGAACGAGTAAAGAGACTTGCCGATAACGAGATTGAAATAGGTATAGAGATACCGGTGATCGAATCTCGGGCAAGTAACATACCGAAGGACAAAAGGAACAACATACGGGATTAACTGAATCCTTGACATAGAGTTTCAACCGATAAAGATCTTCGTAGAATATGTAGGAGCCAATATTGGCATCCATGTCCCGCTATTGGTTATTGACCGTAGAGGTGTCTCGGTCATGTCTACATAGCTCTCGAACCGCAGGGTCTGCACACTTAAGGTTCGGTGACATTTCGGTATAGTTGAGTTATAGGTTGTTCGGAGTCCCGGATGAGATCCCGTACGTCACGAGGAGCTTCGAAATGGTCCGGAGGTAAATATTGATATATAGGAACTCCTATTTTGGTCAACGGAAAAGTTTCGGGCTCATCGGTAGTGTACCGGGAGTGCCGAGAGGGTACCAGAGACAATCGGTAGGGGTGTCACACCCTGGGGGGCCTTATGGGCTAGGGGAGGATACAAACCAGCCCCTAGTGGGCTGACATAAGCTCCCGCTAAGGCCCATGAAGTTTGAGAGGCAAAAAACCCAAAGGTGGAAAAGGTGGAAAGGGTTTCCAAGTGGAAAGGAGGAATCCTACTCCTAGCAGCATTGGAGTAGCACTCCTCCACCTCCAATTTCGCCCAAACCTTGAGGGTTTGAGGCTACATCCTCCCCTCCCTCCCTCCTATATATACTAGAGGTATTGACGGTTTTTGACACACAAAATTTCAGCCACGTGCTACCCTCTCCTCTAGTTTGTAGTTCTTCCTCTAGATTGGATTTCTGCGTTGCTTAGGCGAAGCCCTGTTGGAATAGATCACCACCATCACCGGCGCGCCGTCACGCTGCTGGAGAAGTCATCTGCCTCTCCGCCCCTCTTGCTGGATCAAGAAGGCGGGGATCATCGTCGAACTATACGTGTGCGGAACGCGGAGGTACCGTCCGTTGGGCACTAGATTGGGATGGATCGTGATGGGATCGCAGGACAGATCGTGATGAGATCGCGGGACGGGTTGCGATTTGGATCGCGAAGATGTTCCACTACATCAACCGCGTTATATACACTTCCGCTTAGAAATCTTCAAGGGTATGTAGATTCACTCTCGCCTCTCGTAGATGATCATCACCATGGATAGGTATTGCATGTGCGTAGGAATTTTTTTTGTTTCCCATGCGTCGTTCCCCATCAAAAATATCAGCCAGCTGTTTGTCAGTACGAAAATGCGTGAGATCGATATCTCTTTTGGCTACATGATCACGGATGAAATGATGTCGCACTTGGATGTGTTTGGTTCTAGAATGTTGCACAAGATTATATGCAATCTTAATAGCACTTTCGTCGTCACACAACAAAGATACTTTTCTAACATGAATACCATAATGCTTAAGCGTTTGAGGCATCCATAGCAACTGAGGACAGCATGATTGACGTCAGCTGTGCTTCCCTGGCAATGGCGCCAGAAAAGTGCTGATCCCGCAATCTCTAGTGTTAGCTAGACGAATGCTTATGACAACGAACCTTCTCCTGCAACGGCACCAGAAGAATGCTGCTAGCACTCCCCGGCAATGAAACTGGAAGAATGTTGTTGATGGCCCACCAGCGCGTGGGTTCGCAGTAGTTTTCGAGGGTAGAGTATTCGACCCAAATTTGTAGGTAAGCCAGTCAGGAGGTGAGAGTATACTCTCAAGTATTAGCAGCTGAATTTGTCGGATTCAACCAAACCTGAAAGATTAGTATCTGCAAGCACAGTAGTAATAGAAAAGTAACGAGTAACAGCAGTGTAACGAGCAATAGCAGTGGCAAGGAACAACAGTAGTGACAGCAGTAGCAAGTAGCAACAGTAGCAAGCAACAGTAGTAGCAACAGTAGCACCAGTAGCAGCAGAGCAAAACAAGTAACAGCAGTAGCAACAGTAGTAGCAGCAGCAGAGCAAGACAAGTAACAACAGTAGCAAAAGTAGGACAAACTCGTAGGCAATGGGTCGGTGATTTGTTTGGATGATATTCATCATGCAGCAACTATAACACGGAGAGATATGTGGCTAGCTCCCGTTCGTCAACGTGATGCAGGCGTGCATTCTGTGTGTCGTCATACGTGCTTAGGGAAAAGAACTTGCATGACATCTATTGTCCATCCATCCCGTGGCAGCGGGGTCCAAAAGGAAACTACGAGATATTAAGGTTCTCCTTTTAATAAAGAACCTTACTAACGCATTAGCACTTGGTTCACACATGAACTCCTCAAACTATGGTCATCACCGGGAGTGGTTTCGGTTATTGTCACTCCGGGGTTGCCGGATCATAACACATAGTAGGTAACTACAACTTGCAAGATCGGATCTAAAACACACATATATTGGTGACAACATAATAATTTCAGATCTGAAATCATGGCACTCGGGCCCTAGTGACAAGCATTAAGCATGGCAAAGTAGTAGCAACATCAAATCTCAGAACATAGTGGATACTAGGGATCAATCCCCATCAAAACAAACTCGATTACATGATAGATCTCATCCTACTCATCACTGCCCAGCGAGCCTACAAATAGATTACTCACGAACGACGAAGAGCTTCATGGAATTGGAGAGGGAAGAAGGTTGATGATGATGATGGTGACGATTTCCCCTCTCCGGAGCCCAAGACGGACTCCAGATTTGCCCTCCAGATGAACAACAGGAGGTGGCGGCGCCTCCGTATCGAAAACGCGATGAAAACTTCTCGTTTTATTTTTTTCTGGGAAGAAAGGCAACTTATAGAGCTGGAGTTGGGGGCGGCAGGTGCCTGTGGGCCCCACAAGCCTGCCCACCGCCACCAGGGGTGTGGTGGCGGAGTAGGGGCTTGTGGCCCACTGGCCCACCCCCTAAGGTGGAACTTGGTGCAGATATTTTTGATACTTTCCAAAACTGCTCCCCGTAAATTTTCAGGACGTTTGGAGAACTTTCATTTCTGCACAAAAATAACACCAAGGCAATTCTGCTGAAAACAGCGTCAGTCCAGGTTAGTTCCATTCAAATCTTGCAAATTATAGTCCAAAACAAGGGCAAAAGAGTTTGGAAATGTAGATACGTTGGAGACGTATCAACTCCCCCAAGCTTAAAACCTTGCTTGTCCTCAAGCAACTCAGTTGACAAACTGAGAGAAAAAGAAAAACTTTGACAAACTCTGTTTGATCTTGTTGTTGCAACTATGTCTAACTCATAACCAAAATTTCAGCAAGATCACAAGTTAACCACATAAGCAAATGACACAAAGGTCTCACGGTAAACTAATATCGATGGCATAATCAGCTAACGAGCAATACTAATGAGTTTCAAATACCAGCACTTCAATCAAAACAAGCATGAAGCAATATGAATAGGTGGTATCTCGCTAGCTCTTTGTGAGACCGCAAAACATAAATGCAGAGCACTTTCAAAGATCAAGGGCTGACTAAACATTGTAATTCATAAAAACGAAGATCCAGTCATAGTAATACTCAATATCAATCAAAGGCAAAGCATAAAAATGAAAGAAGTGCTCTCTAATTGGTGCTTATATAAGAGGAAGATGACTCGACAGGAAAATAAATAGACAGGCCCTTCGCAGAGGGAAGCATTGATTTGCAGAGGTGCCAGAGCTCAAGCTTTGAAAACAAAGATAATAATTCTGGGTGGCATGCTTTCATTGTCAACGCAATGACCAAGAGTTCTCAATATCTTCCATGCTACTCATGCTATAGGCGGTTCCCAAACAGAAAAGTAAAGTTTTAACTCCCCCACCACCAATCAATCACACTCCACGGCTAGCTGAATCCTCGGGTACCGTCCATACTAACATCAATCCGGGGGGAGTCTTGTTTTACAGTTATGTTTTCGATTTAAGCATGGAACTGGGCATCCCAAATACCAGCCCCTTTCTCATGAATGACTGTGAATAAACACATGTCAAGGATAACACTCCTAGCATGGAAGATACCAATAGCCCTCTGTCACCACATGAGCGGTTCGGGCATGCAAAACAGATTATTTCTTGAAGGTTTAGAGAGTGGCACATGCAAATTTACTTGGAACGGCAGGTAGATACCGCAAATAGGTAGGTATGGTGGACTCTCATGGAAAAACTTTTGGGTTTATGGAAGTGGATGCACAAGCAGTATTCCGCTTAGTACAAGTGAAGGCTAGCAAAAGACTGGGAAGCGACCAACTAGAGAGCGACAACACTCATCAAGATGCAATGAAACACTACTGGAATCCAGAAATTTGCCGTCTCCTTGGCCTTTGCCGTCAGCTCACACATGGCAAAGGTACTCTTTGCCGTCAGCTGCCACAGTGCTGACGGCAAAGAGGTGTCAGATGGAAAAAGATTATTTTGCCGTCTGCCACTTCTTTGCCGTCCGCTGGCCGACGGCAAAGAAGCCCTAAGCGGACGGCAAAGGGAGGCGGACGGCAAAGCCCCGCCACACAACGCAAAGGGAGGGCGGCGGACGGCAAAGGTGTCGGCGCCCACCAACCCAACCACCCACCCGGTGCCCTCGCCCCCCCCGGGACCTTTGCCGTCGGCCTTGGCTGCCTTTGCCGTCAGCCTAGGAGCGCGGCGGACGGCAAAGGTGTCGGCGCCAACCAACCCAACCACCCACCCGGTGCCCTCCCCCCCGGGACCTTTGCCGTCGGCCTTGGCTGCCTTTGCCGTCAGCCTAGGAGCGCGGCGGACGGCAAAGGGCCGGCAGCCTAGCCACGTCCACGCGCACCCCCACCCCCCTTCCAACCGTTCCCACGTAGCCCCCCTCCAACCCCCGCCGCCTACCAACGTCCCGCGCCGCCGCTGCCCTGCGCCACCGCTGCCCCGCGCCGCCGCTGCCCCGCGCCGACGCCTGCCCCGCGCCGCCGCCTGCCCCGCGCCGCCGCCTGCCGCCGCCTGCCCGCGCCGCCGCCTGCCCCGCCCCGCCGCCTGCCCCGCGCCGCTCCTCCTCCCTGCCCCGCGCCGCCGCCTGCCCCGCGCCGCTCCTCCTCCCTGCCTCGCGCCGCCGCCTGCCCCGCGCCGCTCCTCCTCCGTGCCCCGCGCCGCCGCCTGCCCCGCGCCGCCCCTCCTCCGTGCGCGGCCCACTCCCCTGTCGCCTGCCCCTCCCGGCGCCGCCCCTCCTACACCGCCCCTCCTGCGCCACCCCTCCTCGCTGCGGCACCCCTCCTCCCTGCGCCTCCTCCCTGCGCCGCCCCTCCTCCCTGCACCGCCCTTCCAAGATAGGTAAATTTATTTCTGTTTTTTTGTTTTTTTCTCTTTTCTCATTTTTAGGTTCATGGTAATTAGTTTGTGGTAATTAGTTTGGGGAAAATCTAAGTGGAGGCGTGCGCATTGCTTCCTTCCCGTGCGGCGGTGCAATTATCTTAAATATTTATGGGTACATGCAGCTGTAGCGCAGCAGTGTGGCTTTAGATAAAAAAATCTCTCTTTTTGTGGGCCCACAACATCATTACTGGCTCGAGCGCGTATTACCTCATGGCTACAGTAACAGCTGCTACAGTGGCTTGCTTCTTTTTATAACTACAGTTGGCTTGTTGTGCAGTGTACGGATGCCTTCTCCATTGTCTAATCAGTACTCGCTATTGGAACCTAGCCGAGAAAAGTTTAGTAGCTGACAAAAAATTATGATAATTAATCTGAAAACATTTTATTACTGAGATAATAATTTGATAACTACAACTTTCTTCACCAGGTAACTACACTGATTTGTTGCTTAAATCTGACAACTACGATCGCTTAAGTCCGAGAACTACATCTATTTAAACTGATAACCATGTGTAAATATGTGACAACCGTATCCACTTAAATCTGACAATTACACTTGCTTAATCATGGCAATCCTGTACTGAGAACATGTAATGCAACTTAACATGTTTAATTTTTTTGGCAACTAAGCACTTCATAATCTGGTGACTAATACGTTTAGCTAGCAGCCAATTAGTATTTATGTATGTGGCAACTAATCACTTTATAATTTGGAAACTAAATATTTTTAATTTGACAAGTACAATAATACAACAAATCATGCAATAATTAACTTGACAAGAACTTGGCTGCCAACTCTACCTAGCTCTGACATGCAATGCATGCTCCTCGTTTTGGACTTTTGCGACCCTTTATATGCGTGAGCTTGCATGTCATCTCGCCCCTTATTTTTTTTCTGGAAGAGAAAAGCCGATGCATGTGGCACATACATGCCGCTGTTGTCCATGAGAAGGCCTAGAGAATTGTGTCGCAGGTGCACGGGAGCTAAAACGTGATTTCACATGTGGATTACTGTCATGCCCCTGATGATGTGTTTCAAGAAAAAAGTGGTGTCATTAGAAAAGAAAAAGGTTTAGGGTTGAGCACATTATTCTATCTTCGAAGATCGACCCAGTACCCTCCCAATAAAAAGATCGTCCCGGTCCAGCTGATTCGTGAGCACAGCGACGTGGGAAGCACTATGTTGTGGTGTGTGTGCTTCCATCGGACAGAACAATGAAATTTTGAAACATGGACGCGGCGCCGGACCAGGCGTTGACGGCGGAGGCGGCGGTCGTGCTCTCCCCGAGCGGGCCGGTCAGGTAGCTGATGAAGTTGAAGGAGATGCCGTAGTACGCGAACCCCCGACCCCCGACGCCACTGACCCCTGACCCCCGACGCCACTAACCCTCGACCCCCGACCCCCTACCCCGACCGTGACGCCATTGACCCCCAACTCCCGAGCAAGAAACGTTTCAAGAACCGCTCTACTTCACCCCAGAACATTGAAGTAGACAGCGACAGTGAATCCGTCTTAACCCCTGAGCCCGAACAGGAAGAGCTGGAAGAAGAAGAGGTTACTGCTGCGGATGACCTGTCACTTCTTGACCGATTACATAATGGTGGCCTTCCACATGTTCTTCTAGATAGTGATGATGATGATGCATTTATTGATGATAGTGATGATCATGATGCATTTATTGACCCCGAAGCATATATAGACGAGGACGATTGTTATTAGTTCATGTCAGGTATTCAACTATTATACTATATATAAATTTTGAGTTCATGTTAGGTATTCAATTTTTATTAGTCATGTTGGTATTTATGTTGTACTAATTTCATTTACTCTTTGTCATGACAGGTGTTGAAAGATGGTGGGAAAGGGTCGAAAGCACGCTGCGGCTGCTTGTTCGTCGGCGGGTGATGGGATGGGTACTTCCATTCCCGCCTCGCCTCTTCGGAGAGTGTTGCTCTCTACTATGCAAGGAGCGGCCCCCGTGAGAGGAGGTCGACCACCCGCGAAGCCGAGAGGCACTAAAGGTACACGTTGTATTCATGTTGGTATTTATGTTGTACTCATGTTGTATGCATATTGGTATTTATATACATTTTATTACTCATGTTGGTATTTATGTTGTACTAAAGGTACACGTGGCCGCGGGAGAGGTAGGGCTACACGGTCTCCGCCACCACCCCAAGCTGATTCACCTGAGCACAGGAGGACTTCTAGGGTGGATTCGTCTGAGGTGGAGGCTACACGGTCTCCGGTTCACGAGCCTCGGGTCGACGAGCCTTAGGTCGACGAGCCTTTGACCCACGAGACTCGTGTCCCAGTGGTTTCCTTCCAGACGACTGCGGAGCACAGCAGGGATGAGGGTACGTCCCAAGAGACCCAGTGGGATCCCTGGCAAGAGCCAACTGGCCATGCTGGTAGCGACGAGGAGGTGGGTGAGGGGGATACCGTCTACCAGCGTGGTAGTTCGGGGCTCCCGCTCGTGCCAGCGACCCCCGAGCAGAGGTGCTCGATTAGGCCAAATGGGGACAAGTAAGTTAATTTACTCTTATTTATCCTTTTGCCTTCGCGTTTTCTCAAATATCTAATGTTTTTGCTTTAATTTGTCATACTGTAGGGGTTGGATTGTTGCCAAGGGTGTCCGCAAGCCCAACAGCATCCTCGGTGTTCTTTGCCGTCAAAACTTCCCAGGGTTTGTTACGTTGATCGGTCGGGAGCGAGAGGTAGGGATGACCTGGGAGCACTACTTGGGTGCCCCGGCCCCGCCGGAGGTGGAGATCGACGGTGTTTTGTGTGACACGAGGGCGGACATGGTGATCCAAAAGTTCTGGGTAATTTCTCTTTCACACAATTATAAATTAACCATAGCTATTTATTGTACTAATCGGTGTTGTCTCGTTTGCAGACCTTCTACAGGTGTGAGGAGGGATACGAGGACGACGCGGCAAAGGTTATCGAAACCGAATGTCGCCGCCTACTTCAAAACTTTCGGCACGAGGTTCGGGTGCAGGCTGTTCGAGACTACTATGCCACGCGGCGTATTAGAATTGATAAGGCGAAGTGCCGTGATGCTAAGATGGAGAAGGAGCATTACATGAAGGTAATTACATATTATTAAGGCTTTGTAGTTAGTTTCCTTGATTTGGTTCTTACGCACTCAAATTTCTCTTTATTAACTTAGGTGCCCCCGAGATGGTGTGTGGATAAGATGGATTGTTGGGAGGCCTTGGTGGACCAGTGGTGCTCCGAAACGTGGGAGACCAGCCACAACAACGATAAAGAGAGGCGTGGCAAAATGGTTGGCGTGCCACACCATCAAGGGAGCATCAACTTAATCCAATTTGGCGAGAACTGGGTATGTGGTTTGCTTCATGCCTCATGCAATTCATTTCTAATGCTATCTTGAGCCCTTTACCAATACAATTTTCTGCTCTCTCTCTTTTAGGCGCGTCACAATAAGACGGAGGCGCCACAGATGTACGACCTGTATGCGATGGCCCATACTGCCTCGTACAAGAAGGTCAAGGCATTCTCTGAGTGTGACCTCGAGCATCCCGAAAACTTCACCAACATCTCCTCCCACGACAAGATCGTGAAGTACAGAGATCACGGGAAGGCGAGGAAAGGGGAGGACTTTAACCCGAGCGAGGGGCCTATTGATCCAGAGCTGGTGATGATAGCTGGCAACGGGAGGCCCCATGGCTCGATCGCCATTGGAGACGGCCTTATACGTTGTCCTAGCACTCTCCGGCAGATAAAGGCACGCCAAACGAGCTCTTGTCCGGCGATAACACGTCGTCCACGGCCAGTCGAGCTCGCCATCGAGGTTAGTTTAATGGACTCAACTATCTTTCCGCATTATGTTGTGCGTTGGAACCAATATGATTACATTGCTAGCAATGAGTTGTGTTGCAGGCTGCTATTTATAAAGAGAGAGCGGCAATACAGGCGGCTATGGCGGAGAAGGATAAGGAAATTAGGGAGCTGGAGGAGAGGACGACTCCATTGGTGGAGGCGGAGAGGGCACGGAATGAAGCGTCTACCAGGGCCATATACGAGCTCTTCGTGGTAAGTTTCTTCTTCATGTTATTTCAAATCTTGCATTTGAATGTCCGTTTCATTAATAAATAAAAAGTTTGACTTGTCGAAACAAAATGTACAGTCTATGTGCGAGAAGAACGGCCAAGTCCCTCCGCCGATGCCAGTCATTAACATGGCGGGGACGGTGAGTTTCATTTCAGTGGAGTGATCTTAAGAGTGTCCTCATGCTAACTACACATTGCAAACGATGTTTGGTGCAGAATATGTCCCGAAACGCATCGCACGACCCTTCTACAGTCGAGCCTTCTCCAGGGCAGCCTTCTCCAGGTGAAACAAGCCAGAGCCACCGTGCTTCACCCTAACTTAGGTATGTTATTTCTAGTGTTTTAATAAAAAATAGCTAGACTTCCATCTAATGACATAATTAGCTTAGTTAGCTTCAAAATAGCTAGACTTCCATCTAATGACATAATTAGCTTAGTTAGCTCCAAAATGGCCTATTTAATAAAAAATGACCTATACTTAGCTAATTATCCTCGAAATGACATAATTAGCTCCAAAAAGGCATTCTTAGCCAATTTAGCCCGAAGAAGGGGACAAGAAGAGAAAAAGAGGAAAAATCAAAGGAGGGAAGAGGAAAAATGAGGAGAAGAAGGAGGAGAGGGAGGAGGAGAAGAAGAAGGAGAAGGAGGAAGAAGAAGCAGTAGGAGGAGAAGGAGCTCCTCCTACTCCTTCCTCCTTCTCCTTCTTCTTCTCCTTCTCCTTCTCCTTTTCTTCTTCTTCTCCTCTTCCTTCTCCTCCTCCTCCTCCTCCTCCTCCTCCTCCTCCTCCTCCTTATTTTAGTTCTTCTTCTTCTCCTTCCCCTTTTCTTCTTCTTCTTCTTCTTCTTCTTCTTCTCCTTCCCCTTCTTCTTCTTATCCTCTTCCTTCTTCTCCTCCTCCTCCTCCTCCTTATTTTACTTCTTCTTCTCTATCTCTTCTTCTACGTAGCTTAGACTTATCCAAGAAAGGCTAAATTGGCTAATTATCCTACGAAATGACATAATTAGCTTAGATAGCTTCAAAATGGCCTATTTAATAAAAAATGACCTATACTTAGCTAATTATCCTCGAAATGACATAATTAGCTCCAAAAAGGCATTCTTAGCCAATTTAGCCCGAAGAAGGGGACAAGAAGAGAAAGAGAGGAAAATGAAAGGAAGGAAGAGGAAAAATGAGGAGAAGAAGGAGGAGAGGGAGGAGGAGAAGAAGAAGGAGGAGAAGGAGAAGGAGCTCCTCCTTCCCCTTCTTCTTCCTCCTTCTTCCTCCTTCTCCTTCTCCTTCTTCTTCTCCTTCTCCTTCTTCTTTTCTTCTTCTTCTCCTCTTCCTTCTTCTCCTCCTCCTCCTCCTCCTCCTCCTTATTTTACTTCTTCTTCTCTATCTCTTCTTCTACATAGATTAGACTTATCCAAGAAAGGCTAAATTGGCAAATTATCCTACGAAATGACATAATTAGCTTAGTTAGCTCCAAAATGGCCTATTTAATAAAAAATGACCTATACTTAGCTAATTATCCTCGAAATGACATAATTAGCTCCAAAAAGGCATTCTTAGCCAATTTAGCCCGAAGAAGGGGACAAGAAGAGAAAAAGAGGAAAATGAAAGGAAGGAAGAGGAAAAAGGAGGAGAAGAAGGAGGAGAGGGAGGAGGAGAAGAAGAAGGAGAAGGAGGAGGAGAAGGAGAAGGAGCTCCTCCTTCCCCTTCTTCTTCCTCCTTCTTCCTCCTTCTCCTTCTCCTTCTTCTTCTCCTTCTCCTTCTTCTTTTGTTCTTCTTCTCCTCTTCCTTCTTCTTCTCCTCCTCCTCCTCCTCCTCCTTATTTTACTTCTTCTTCTCTATCTCTTCTTCTACATAGCTTAGACTTATCCAAGAAAGGCTAAATTGGCTAATTATCCTACGAAATGACATAATTAGCTTAGTTAGCTCCAAAATGGCCTATTTAATAAAAAATGACCTATACTTAGCTAATTATCCTCGAAGTGACATAATTAGCTCCAAAAAGGCATTCTTAGCCAATTTAGCCCGAAGAAGGGGACAAGAAGAGAAAAAGAGGAAAATGAAAGGAAGGAAGAGGAAAAAGGAGGAGAAGAAGGAGGAGAGGGAGGAGGAGAAGAAGAAGGAGAAGGAGGAGGAGAAGGAGAAGGAGCTCCTCCTTCCCCTTCTTCTTCCTCCTTCTTCCTCCTTCTCCTTCTCCTTCTTCTTCTCCTTCTCCTTCTTCTTTTGTTCTTCTTCTCCTCTTCCTTCTTCTTCTCCTCCTCCTCCTCCTCCTCCTTATTTTACTTCTTCTTCTCTATCTCTTCTTCTACATAGCTTAGACTTATCCAAGAAAGGCTAAATTGGCTAATTATCCTACGAAATGACATAATTAGCTTAGTTAGCTCCAAAATGGCCTATTTAATAAAAAATGACCTATACTTAGCTAATTATCCTCGAAGTGACATAATTAGCTCCAAAAAGGCATTCTTAGCCAATTTAGCCCGAAGAAGGGGACAAGAAGAGAAAAAGAGGAAAATGAAAGGAAGGAAGAGGAAAAAGGAGGAGAAGAAGGAGGAGAGGGAGGAGGAGAAGAAGAAGGAGAAGAAGGAGGAGAAGGAGAAGGAGCTCCTCCTTCCCCTTCTTCTTCCTCCTTCTTCCTCCTTCTCCTTCTCCTTCTTCTTCTCCTTCTCCTTCTTCTTTTCTTCTTCTTCTCCTCTTCCTTCTTCTTCTCCTCCTCCTCCTCCTCCTCCTTATTTTACTTCTTCTTCTCTATCTCTTCTTCTACGTAGCTTAGACTTATCAAAGAAAGGCTAAATTGGCTAATTATCCTACGAAATGACATAATTAGCTTAGTTAGCTCCAAAATGGCCTATTTAATAAAAAATGACCTATACTTAGCTAATTATCCTCGAAATGACATAATTAGCTCCAAAAAGGCATTCTTAGCCAATTTAGCCCGAAGAAGGGGACAAGAAGAGAAAAAGAGGAAAATGAAAGGAAGGAAGAGGAAAAAGGAGGAGAAGAAGGAGGAGAGGGAGGAGGAGAACAAGAAGGAGAAGAAGGAGGAGAAGGAGAAGGAGCTCCTCCTTCCCCATCTTCTTCCTCCTTCTCCTTCTCCTTCTTCTTCTCCCTCTCCTTCTTCTTCTCCCTCTCCTTCTTCTTTTCTTCTTCTTCTCCTCTTCCTTCTTCTCCTCCTCCTCCTCCTCCTCCTTATTTTACTTCTTCTTCTCTATCTCTTCTTCTACGTAGCTTAGACTTATCCAAGAAAGGCTAAATTGGCTAATTATCCTATGAAATGACATAATTAGCTTAGTTAGCTCCAAAATGGCCTATTTAATAAAAAATGACCTATACTTAGCTAATTATCCTCGAAATGACATAATAAGCTCCAAAAAGGCATTCTTAGCCAATTTAGCCCGAAGAAGGGGACAAGAAGAGAAAAAGAGGAAAATGAAAGGAAGGAAGAGGAAAAATGAGGAGAAGAAGGAGGAGAGGGAGGAGGAGAAGAAGAAGGAGAAGAAGGAGGAGAAGGAGAAGGAGCTCCTCCTTCCCCTTCTTCTTCCTCCTTCTTCCTCCTTCTCCTTCTCCTTCTTCTTCTCCTTCTCCTTCTTCTTTTCTTCTTCTTCTCCTCTTCCTTCTTCTTCTCCTCCTCCTTATTTTACTTCTTCTTCTCTATCTCTTCTTCTACGTAGCTTAGACTTATCCAAGAAAGGCTAAATTGGCTAATTATCCTACGAAATGACATAATTAGCTTAGTTAGCTCCAAAATGGCCTATTTAATAAAAAATGACCTATACTTAGCTAATTATCCTCGAAGTGACATAATTAGCTCCAAAAAGTCATTCTTAGCCAATTTAGCCCGAAGAAGGGGACAAGAAGAGAAAAATAGGAAAATGAAAGGAAGGAAGAGGAAAAAGGAGGAGAAGAAGGAGGAGAGGGAGGAGGAGAAGAAGAAGGAGAAGAAGGAGGAGAAGGAGAAGGAGCTCCTCCTTCCCCTTCTTGTTCCTCCTTCTTCCTCCTTCTCCTTCTCCTTCTTCTTCTCCTTCTCCTTCTTCTTTTCTTCTTCTTTTCCTCTTCCTTCTTCTTCTCCTCCTCCTCCTCCTCCTCCTTATTTTACTTCTTCTTCTCTATCTCTTCTTCTACGTAGCTTAGACTTATCCAAGAAAGGCTAAATTGGCTAATTATCCTACGAAATGACGTAATTAGCTTAGTTAGCTCCAAAATGGCCTATTTAATAAAAAATGACCTATACTTAGCTAATTATCCTCGAAATGACATAATTAGCTCCAAAAAGGCATTCTTAGCCAATTGAGCCCGAAGAAGAGGACAAGAAGAGAAAAAGAGGAAAATGAAAGGAAGGAAGAGGAAAAATGAGGAGAAGAAGGAGGAGAGGGAGGAGGAGAAGAAGAAGGAGAAGAAGGAGGAGAAGGAGAAGGAGCTCCTCCTTCCCCTTCTTCTTCCTCCTTCTTCCTCCTTCTCCTTCTCCTTCTTCTTCTCCTTCTCCTTCTTCTTTTCTTCTTCTTCTCCTCTTCCTTCTTCTTATCCTCCTCCTCCTCCTCCTCCTTATTTTACTTCTTCTTCTCTATCTCTTCTTCTACGTAGCTTAGACTTATCCAAGAAAGGCTAAATTGGCTAATTATCCTACGAAATGACATAATTAGCTTAGTTAGCTCCAAAATGGCCTATTTAATAAAAAATGACCTATACTTAGCTAATTATCCTCGAAATGACATAATTAGCTCCAAAAAGGCATTCTTAGCCAATTTAGCCCGAAGAAGGGGACAAGAAGAGAAAAAGAGGAAAATGAAAGGAAGGAAGAGGAAAAAGGAGAAGAAGAAGGAGGAGAGGGAGGAGGAGAAGAAGAAGGGGACAAAAGGATAAGAAGAAAAAGGTGAAGAAGGAGAAGAAGAAGGAGAAGAAGGAGAAGAAGAAGGAGAAGGAGCTCCCGCTCCTTCTCCTTCTTCTTCTCCTTCTTCTCCTTCTTCTTCTCCTTCTTCTTCACCTTCTTCTTCTCCTTCTTCTCCATCTTCTTCTCCTTCTTCTCCTTCTTCTTCTTCTCCTCTTCCTTGTCCTTCTCCTCCTCCTCCTTTTTCTTCTTCTTCTCCTCTTCCTTCTCCTTCTCCTCCTCCTCCTCCTTCTTTTACTTTTTCTTCTCTTCCTCTTCTCCTATAGTTAGCTAGGGTTCCACCTAAATGACATAATTAGCTTAGTTAGCTCCAAAATGGTCTATACTTAGCTAATTTCTCTCCGAAATAACCTATATATACACTACTTCATCTAGTATTATTTTTCTAACTTTCTTATTTGTCATTTTGCAGATTACCTTCACTTCACGGGAAGCTTGGTTGATGGATTGCTTGAATATGATTTCTTGTACCATGGGTTGTATTGAAACTATTGTAGTATATGAATATATGAAACTTTGTATGCACGTGGATGAAACTGGTGTAATATATGGTTTGGTACGGATGTAACTTCCATAATATGTATGCACTATGGATGAGAGTTATTTTAATATGGTTATGAGTATGGAAAGAAATTTATTTATGTCAAATATATATATATATATCCTGATTATTGTTAAAAATGCTGGATATAACAAAAAATAAATAAAAAAGGGGCTGGTTCCCCTCTTTGCCGTCTACCAACACATGGCAAAGGGGTGGAGGCACATGGCAAAGGGGGAATCTGCCCCCTCTCTCTCCCCTCTTTGCCGTCTGCCAACACATGGCAAAGGGGGGGAGGCAGACGGCAAAGAGGGAATCTGCCCCCTCTCTCTCCCCTCTTTGCCGTCTGCCCCCACATGGCAAAGGGGGGGAGGCAGACGGCAAAGAGAGAATCTGCCGCCTCTCTCCCCTCTTTGCCGTGTGCCCCCACATGGCAAAGGGGGGGAGGCAGACGGCAAAGAGAGAATCTGTCCCCCTCTCTCCCCTCTTTGCCGTCTGCCCCCGCATGGCAAAGGGGGGGAGGCAGACGGCAAAGAGAGAATCTGTCCCCCTCTCTCCCCTCTTTGCCGTCTGCCCCCACATGGCAAAGGGGGGAGGCAGACGGCAAAGAGAGAATCTGCCCCCTCTCTCTCCCCTCTTTGCCGTCTGCCCCCACATGGCAAAGGGGTGGAGGCAGACGGCAAAGAGAGGAGGCCTGCCGTTAACACTTAACGGGGACGTTGCAATATATGCCGTCCCACTTATTTTGCCGTCCGCCCCCTCATGGCAAAGATTCTTTGTCGTCCGCTTTGTTAAAGCAGACGGCAAAGAGCCTCTTCACCGGATTTTTTTACCGTCTACTTTGCCATGAGGGGGCAGACGGCAAAGCCTTTGCCGTCCGTGGTTGCCCCCTTTGCCGTCCGCCTTGGCAGACGGCAAATTTCTGAATTTCAATAGTTTTTGACTCATGAGTTTGACTAACATTGAATGCAAGCATGAACAGGATATAAATCACCATGAATACGAACATCATAGAGGCTATGTTGATTTTGTTTCAACTACATGCATGAACATGCGCCAAGTCAAGCCACTTGAAACATTCAAAGGAGAATACCATCCTATCATACTACATCACAGTCATCTCAAAACCTATGTTGGCAATCAAGACAAACCATTATAAGCTCTCAGCTAAATAAGCATGGCATCAGAAACTATGATCTCTAAGTTGTCATTGCAAACATGGTTCTCTCACAACAATGCTAAATCTGGATCGACAAGCTAGTCATATTTACAAAAACAAAATAGATAGAGTTCATACCAGCTTTTCAGTCTCAGTCACTTCATCATGTACCATCATTGTTTCCTTTCATTTGCACGATCGAACGATGAAAACGATAATAAGCGCATTGGACTAAGATGAATCTGCAGGCAAACACAAAGGAGAAGACAAAATAATATGGCTCTTTGAAAGCTAAACAGGTAAGCATGTAAGAACCACTAAGCATTGTAACCAATATCTTCTACCTTGACACAAAGAAAAAGAAAACTATTTACACGGGAAAGCTCCCAACAAGCAAAAGAAGAAAGAAAAATCTTTTTGGGTTTTCTCAAAAGGACACAAAGCAAGAAAACAAGAAAACAAAAAGAAACTAGCATGGATAATACAGTGGCAAAGTGTAAACACCGGCTAACAAAGTGAAAGCATAAGCATGAATGTAAAGTCGGTGAGAACACGTACTCCCCCAAGCTTATGCTTTTGGCCTAGCTTGGTCTACTCCCAAGGATGATCCTGGCGAAACCCAAAGTCATAATGCGTGTTATACGGGAGTGCTGCAGCCACTGCGTGAATGGCTGCCTCACGATGTCGAGCAGCCGTCGCCTCCCTCTCATACTCCTCTGCCTCTCCTATGGTTATGTAGTATCTTCGTTTAACCTAAAAATTAAAGAAAGAAAGAGCAGGAAGGGTAATATGGAAAACACGCTGCCGGTTAAATATCAAGCGGTATAGGAGGGATCCATGATCTCTCTCAAGGAACTGGTAGCGTGTTAGAGCGACACGATCAAGGTAGGCTGTATGGAGAGGAGGGTCTTCTGGACGGATGGATACTCCCAGAAAATTTGCTAAGCGTGTAGCATAAACTCCACCAAAGAAATCCCCCTCACTGGCATTTTTATTCAACCTCCTTGCTATTATAGCTCCCATATTGAAGCTCCTGTCACCTGTTACTGCGCTCTTATGGATACTAAGGTCGGAAGCTCATAGGTGACAATGTGCACCCTTACCGTTAATGCACCTACCTATGAAGAGGGCAAGGTAGTGCAAGGCAGGGAAATGGATGCTTCCTATGATGGCTTGCGTGATATCTCTGGTTTCTCCAATAGTTATACTGGAGACAAAGTCTCTGACCGAAGACTTAGGAGGATCATTAACACTACCTCCATCAGGTATCTTGCATATCCTATTGAAATCCTCTAGACCCACGGTATAGGATTTATCGTACAGATCAAACAGTATGGATGATTCACGGCCAACTAAAAATTTAAATCTATGCACGAAAGAGGCAGTGAGCATAGCATACTGGTCACATTTATCTGAGAGGAATTCTTCTAACCCAGCATTGCGGACAAGTGCATCAAACTCATCCTTGAAGCCTGCTTCGATCATGAACTCATCGGAAGGCCATTCACATGGTTGCACCGGTGCGTCCCTTAGTTGAAAAGGTTCGGGCTCCCGAAAGGAGAGACGAGGACCCTTCTTACTTGAGGAACCACCATGAAACTTCCTCCTGAACATAATTTCCTTTTGCTGAAATTTTTGAAGTTCAAGAGAAAAGTGAATAAAGACCCACCACACCTTGTAGCAAGTACTCCTACTAGTCCCTAGAGACCGTATCACGCGCTAAAGCTACTTGGGACCAGCTAAAATCAACTTTTCTAGCTCAAGAACAGGGTCACCAAGGTAGCAAGAATTCGCGAAGGATAAAGCACTAGAACAAAAACTAATTGGACCAATGGAGGAGTCACTTACCAAGGAGTAATTTCCCCAAAACAGTTCGGAGAATGGTGCTTTGAGCAAGGAGATCGAAAATCACAGCCAAATGAGCAAGAACACGGGTTTGAGCTGCGAAACAATTTTTTCTGGAGGTGGAAGAAGAGGCTGAGAGCTGGAGTGAGTGGAGGGGGTGCCTGTGGGCCCCACAAGCTTGCACCCCGCCACCAGGGGGATAGGTGGCGGTGGGGGGGGCTTGTGGCCCACTGGTCAGGCCCCCTGACCAGCTCTCAGGCTCAGAAATTTTCAAAAATTCCAGAAAAAATCATACTAAATTTTCAGGACCATCGGAGAACTTTTATTTTCGAGGAATTTTTCTCCGGGACGCTAAAATAGAAAATAGGAAAAGTTAAACTAATTCTATCATATTTCTTCTAAGAAACAGAAAATGAAGACTCAAAACAGAGGTATGTGACTCTCTGATTCATCCGTTTCATGGTCATCAGAAGAAATTCGTCAATGGGGTTGATCAAGTCCTTATGACAAAACCTTCTCGAATCGCAAGAGAGAATGTAGAATTTTCGTATAGCCACTAAGTCACCTCAATGGGGATACGTATCTCCCCAACAAGCAAATCATACTTCATCTTGACACGAGGAATAACACATTCAAAGCTCCCAATGAGAATCGATGAAGTCTTTTCGATAGCAATGATGCAATGTACTGGATATCGTTTCTTCGGAAAGTGCACGGTGTGCTCATTACCGTTGACATGGAAAGTGACATTGCCTTTGTTGCAATCTATAACAGCCCCTGCAATGTTTAAAAAGGGTCTTCCGAGGATGATAGCCATGGCATCGTCCTCGGGAATATCCAAGATAAGAAAGTCTGTTAAGATAGTGGTATTAGCAACAACAACGGGCACATCCTCGCAAATGCCGATAGGGAAAGAAGTTGATTTGTTGGCCATTTGCAGAGAAATTTCAATGGGTGTCAACTTATCCAATTCAAGTCTATGATAAAGAGAGAGTGGCATAACACTAACACCGGCTCCAAGGTCACATAAGGCAGTTCTTACGTAGTTTCCTTTAATGGAGCAAGGTATAGTGGGCACTTCGGGATCACCAAGTTTCTTAGGAGTTCCACCTTTGAAAGTGTAATTGGCAAGCATGGTGGAGATCTCAAGATCTGGTATCTTCTGTTTATTACTCACGATATCTTTCATGTACTTGGCATACGGAGACATCTTGAGCATATCAGTTAACCGCATCTGCAGAAAGACGGGTCTTATCATCTCAACGAAGCGCTCAAAATCCTCATCATCCTTTTTCTTGGATGGCTTACGAGGAAAGGGCATAGGTATCTGAACCCATGGCTCTCTTTCTTTACCATGCTTCCTAGCAGTGAAGTCATTCTTATCGTATTTCTTAGGTTGTGGGTTATCAGGATTAACCGTAGGTTCAATCTCCACATCCTCATCATTGCTAGGTTGAGCATTATTATGAACATCACTGTCCATATTGTCACCAAGTTCATGTTCATCACCGGATTGTGTTTCTGCATCAGACGCAGAAATATCATTAGGTTCTTCCGGTGTCACAGTATTTGGTGAACTGGCATGCAGGTTTCTATCATCCTTCTTCTTCTCCTTAGGATGACTAGGTGTATCAGCATTGATTCCTTGAGAATCTTGATCAATTCTCTTAGGATGACCTTCAGGATATGATGGTTCCTGAGTCATTTTGCCTCCTCTAGTAATGACTGACAGATTTGCCATTTAATTCATTGAGCAAGTCATTCTGAGCTTTAAGTACTTGTTCTACGTGAGTAGTAATCATAGAGGCATGTTTACTCAAAAGCTTCAGATCTTTGACATTTCTGTCTACACAAGCACTTAAATGGCTAAGCATACGAGTACTTTGTTCCAAATGTCTGCTAACATAATCATTAAAACTCTGTTGTTTGGCAACAAAGTTGTCAAATTCATCAAAGCATAGGCTAGCAAGTTTATCAAAAGGAATATCACTCTCATCAAACCTACGCAGAGAATTCACTTCCACTACCTGTATCGGGTTATCGAGACCGTGCATCTCTTCGATAGGTGGTAGATTTTTGACATCTTCAGATCTAATGCCTTTCTCTTGCATAGATTTCTTGGTTTCTTGCATATCTTCGGGACTCAGGAATAGAATACCTCTTTTCTTAGGAGTTGTCTTAGGAGGTGGTTCAGGAATAGTCCAAGCATTATCGTTGATCAAGAGGTTTTTCAGTAGAGTCTCAGCTTGTTCTACAGTTCATTCCCTAAAAACACAACCGACACAACTATCTAGGTGGTCTCTAGAGGCATCGGTGAGTTCGTTATAGAGGATATCAAGTATCTCATTCTTCTTAAGAGGGTGATCAGGCAAAGCATTTTGTAGCTGGACGAGCCTCCCCCAAGCTTGTGGAAGACTCTCTTCTTGGAGTTGAGCAAAGTTGTATATTTCCTACAAGGAAGCTTGCTTCTTATGGGCAGGGAAGTATTTCTCACAGAAGTAATAGACCATCTCCTGGGGACTACGCACACATCCAGGAGCAAGAGAGGTGAACCAGGCTTTAGCATCATCCTTTAGAGAGAACGGAAAGAGCTTAAGGATATAGTAGTGGCGGATCTTCTCCTCATTAGTGAAAAGGTTGGCTATTTCGGATAGTTTGGCAAGATGGGCAATGACCGTGTGAGACTCATAACCGTCAAAAGGATCAGATTCGACTAGAGAGATTATCTCACGGTGAACAGAGAATTCATAATCCTTATCGATGACAAAGATAGGCGAAGTGGCAAACTTCGGGTCATTTTTCATCCTAACTTCCCGAGATTTTGCCTTCCACTTGAGAATTATTTTCTCAGCGTCATAGGCATCCTTACACGCAAGAAAATCCTTAGCTATCTCTCCCTGCATAACATAACCCTCAGGTATATCAGGCAATTCATATCTAGGAGAGCTAGATCTAGCAGGAGCAAAAGCAGGTTCTATCTCAATAGTATCGGTAGTTTCAGAAGTATCACGAGCATTGGCAGTAAGTCTAGCAATATGAGCATCAAGGAACACTCCTAGTGGAACATCAGGCAAATGAGTATCTCTAGCAGTATCAAGCATAACATCTCTAGCAGTATCAGGAAAAATAGCATCTCTAGCATCATCAGGCAAAGCAGTATCAAGCATAGCATATCTAGCAGTATCAGGCATAGTATCAAGCATAGCATCATCAGGCATAGTATCAAGCATAGCATCTCTAGCAGTAGCATCATAAGACTCATCAAGCACGTGCAACATATCAAGATTTCTAGCAGGAGGTGATGTCGCAAACTTACTCATAACTGAAGGTTAATCAAGTGCAGAGCTAGATGGCAATTCCTTACCTCCCCTTGTAGTTGAGGGCAAGACATTGGTCTTCGGATCCTTTAGATTCTTCATAATGATCAGCAGATATAAATCCCAAGTAACTCACATAATAAATCAATACCTCCCCGGCAACGGCGCCAGAAAAATGCTGACGTCAGCTGTGCTTCCCTGGCAATGGCGCCAGAAAAGTGTTGATCCTGCAATCTCTAGTGTTAGCTAGACGAATGCTTATGACAACGAACCTTCTCCTGCAATGTCACCAGAAGAATGATGCTAGCACTCCCCAGCAATGAAACTGGAAGAATGTTGTTGATGGCCCACCAGCGCGAGGGTTCGCAGCAGTTTTCGAGGGTAGAGTATTCGACCCAAATTTGAAGGTAAGCCAGTCAGGAGGTGAGAGTATACTCTCAAGTATTAGCAGCTGAATTTGTCGGATTCAACCACACCTGAAAGATTAGTATCTGCAAGCACAGTAGTAACAGCAAAGTAATGAGTAACGGCAGTGTAACGAGCAATAGTAGTGTTAAGGAACAACAGTAGTGACATCAGTAGCAAGTAGCAACAGTAGCAAGCGACAGTAGTAGCAACAGTAGCAGCAGAGCAATACAAGTAACAACAGTAGCAACAGTAGTAGCAGCAGCAGAGCAAGACAAGTAACAACAGTAGCAACAGTAGGACAAACTCATAGGCAATGGGTCGGTGATTTGTTTGGATGATATTCATCATGCAACAGCTATAACACGGAGAGATATGTGGCTAGCTCCCGTTCGACAACATGATGTAGGCATGCATTCCGTGTGTCGTCATACGTGCTTAGGGAAAAGAACTTGCAGGACATCTATTGTCCATCCCTCCCGTGGCAGCGGGGTCCAAAAGGAAACTACGGGATATTAAGGTTCTCCTTTTAATAAAGAACCGGACCAACACATTAGCACTTGGTGAACACATGAACTCCTCAAACTGCGGTCATCACCGGGAGTGGTTCCGGTTATTGTCACTCCGGGGTTGCCGGATCATAACACATAGTAGGTAACTACAACTTGCAAGATCGGATCTAAAACACACATATATTGGTGACGACATAATAATTTCAGATCTGAAATCATGGCACTCGGGCCCTAGTGACAAGCATTAAGCATGGCATAGTAGTAGCAACATCAAATCTCAGAACATAGTGGATACTAGGGATCAATCCCCATCAAAACTAACTCGATTACGTGATAGATCTCATCCTACTCATCACCGCCTAGCGAGGCTACGAATAGATTACTCACGAACGACGAAGAGCTTCATGGAATTGGAGAGGGAAGAAGGTTGATGATGACGGTGGCGATGATTTCCCTTCTCTGGAGCCCAAGACAGACTCCAGATTTGCCCTCCAGATGAAGAACAGGAGGTGGCGGCGCCTCCGTATCGAAAACGCGACGAAAACTTCTCTTTTTATTTTTTTTCTAGGACCAAGGCAACTTATAGAACTGGAGTTGGGGGCGGCAGGTGCCTGTGGGCCCCACAAGCCTGCCCACAGCCACCAGGGGGGTGGCGGAGCAGGGGCTTGTGGCCCACTGGCCCACCCCCTGAGGTGGAACTTGGCGCAGATATTTTTGATATTTTCCAAAACTGCTCCCCGTAAATTTTCACGATGTTTGGAGAACTTTGATTTCTGCACAAAAATAACACCAAGGAAATTCTGCTGAAAACAGCGTCAGTCCAGGTTAGTTCCATTCAAATCATGCAAATTATAGTCCAAAACAAGGGCAAAAGAGTTTGGAAAAGTAGATACGTTGGAGATGTATCAATGATCCTGCAGCAATGTATTCCGCTTCGATAGTTGATAAGGATACCGAGTTTTGTTTCTTGGATGTCCAAGAGACAAGAGATCTCCTAAGAAATTGACATGTACCCAAGGTGGATTTTCTATAAACCTTGTCGCCAGCATAGTAAGAGTCGGAATTGCCAACAAGATCAAAAGAAGATCCCTTCTGATACCATATGCCAAAGTTTGGTTTGTGTATGAGGTATCTGACTATCCATTTCACAGCCAATAGATGACACTCTTTAGGTGCTTCTTGATAGCGGGCACACATACAAACACTTAGCATGATATTAGGACGAGAGGCACATAGATATAACAATGATCCAATCATTGATCAATAAACCTGTTGGTCAATAGGTAGATCAACCTTAATGAGGTCAAGATGTCCACTAGTACGCATGGGGGTTCTCATACCTTTGCACTCTTGCATGTTGGATTTTCTGATCAAGTCCTTGGTGTACTTGGTTTGAGAGATAATTGTACCTTCTCTCGATTGTTTGATTTGCAATCCAAGGAAGAACTTTAGTTCACTCATCCAGGACATCTCGTACTTCTCTAACATCAGCTTTCCAAACTTTTCCCTAAAATGTGGGTTAGTGGAACCATAGATAATACCAGCCATATATATTTGACAAACAAAGAGTTTGCCATTTACTCTTTTACTGAATAAGGTCGCATCAATTTTGTAAATCTCAAAACCCTTTTCAATGAGAAACATCATTAGGCATTTGTACCAAGCTCTAGGTGCTTGTTTAAGACCATATAAAGCTTTTCAAAGTTTGTAGACATGATCAGGTTTCTTAGGGTTCACAAAACCAGGAGGTTGTTTAACATAAACTTCCTCTTCAATTTCTCCATTGAGAAAGGCACTTTTTATACCCATTTGGTAGAGGGTTATATTATGTTGATTGTCATAAGCTAGAAGAATACAAATGGATTCAAGTCTAGCAATAGGAGCATAAGTCTCACCATAGTCCATACCTTCGACTTGCGTGTATCCTTGGGCTACGAGTAGTGCTATGTTGTGTACAACTTGTCCGTCTTCATCTTGCTTGTTCCGAAACACCCATCTTGTGCCAATGATATTCTACTCGCCTTCTAGTTTTTCAACAAGTGTCCATAGTTGGTTCCTCTCGAAGTTGTGTAGCTCTTCATGCATGGCATTCACCCAATCTGGATCTTGGAGAGCTTCTTCTACCTTCAAGGGTTCAATGCTGGATATGAAAGAATAATGCTCATAAAAGTTAGCTAAACGAGATTTAGAGCGAGTGTTTCTCCCGCTTTTTATGTCGCTGTAGATTTGTTTGAACGGAAGATCTCTCTTCACTCTTGCTCTAACTCTTGATAGCTTCTTCTTGTTGGATGGAGGTGCTTCTTCTTCTTCATATTCATCTTGAGCATTGTCGTTGGTGTCATCTTCTTCCTGAGGTGGTGGTGAGGAAGATTGATGTGGATCATCAAGATGCTTATCTCCCTCTTCTTCATCATGTCGTGTACCACTTGTGGATGCTTCCATGTTGTTTTGCGGTTCGCCTTGACGCGAAGTGGGAGCTTCCACTTGCGTTGATTAAGTGCTTTCCTTCACCTCCATGGGACGAATCTTGCCAATGGACAAATCTTTGATAGCTTCCGAAGGTTCCTTATCTCCTATATCAATCGACAATTGTTCGACTTGTGAACCGTTAGTCTCATCAAACTTCACATCTACCGTCTATTCAACTTTTTGAGTTAAGTTGTTGTAGAGATGGTAAGTGTGAGAGTTCGATCCGTAACCAAGAAGGAAACCTACATAATATTTAGGTGCAAATTTAGATCGATGATGCTTATCAACAATATAGCACTTAGAGCCGACTACTCGAAAGTATCCAACTTGGGGTTTGTTACCGGTGAGTAGATGATATTCCTATTACCAAGAAGCTTGTGCAGGTAGTGTCAGTTTATGGCATGGGAAGCTGTTTCCACAGCTTCCGCCTAAAAGTGTCTTGGAGTCTTGTATTCGTCAACCATCGTTCTTGCTATCTCTATGAGCGTCCGGTTCTTCCTCGCAACAACTCCACTTTATTGAGGTGTGTACGTTGCCGTGAACTCATGTAGAATACCTTCTTCGTCAACAAAAGTATCCACATTAGTGTTCTTTAACTCCGGTCCGCTGTCGCTGCGAACATTCTTGATCTTCACTTCGTACTGATTTTGAGCTTTTCGAGCAAAGTTCTTGAACATCATTTGTACCCGCGACTTATCAATAAGAAAGAACACCCACATAAATCTGGAAAAATCATCAACAATAACTAGACCATAACAGTTTCCACCGAGGCTCTTATAAGAGTTGGGACCAAATAGATCCTTGTGAAGCAGCTCGAGGGGTCTTCTTGTGGTCATGATGTTATTCACGAATGACTCCCTCCAACTTGTTTTCCTGCTTGACAAGCACTACAAAGTCTATCTTTGTCAAAGATAACATCTTTAACACCAATATGATCACCTTTGATAAGTTTGTCAAGATAAAGCATACCAACATGTCCAAGCCTTCTATGCCATCACCAACCTTTAGAAGATTTCATAATAAGGCATGTACGGGGTTTGGATATTTTGGTGAAATCAACAATGTATAGATCACCTCTACGGAAACCAGTGAAGACGATGCTATGATTGTCACTATGAAACACTCGGCATTCAACTTTCGTAAATAGCAGATCGAAACCAAAGTCTGCTAGTCTAGATATGGAAAGTAGATTGTAGCCAAGAGATTCAAGAAGCATGGAATTCTAAATGGAACTGTCATGAATTACGACCACCTTACAAAGACCAAGTACCTTACCTTTGGAGTTTTCTCCAAAAGTCACATACTTCCGAGGTCTACCGTTTGGTGTAATCTGATTGAACATGTCTTTATCTCCGGTCATGTCATCAATGCATCCACTCTCGAGAACCCACTCCTTACCACCGGCCATGTAGTCTCTAAGTTAGCCATAATACTAAGGTTCTTCATGGTCTTCTCATACTCGGTGTCTAAATCCTCATCATCATCGTTGTAGTCATGTTCTGCATAGTCATCATCGGATGAAGGTTCCTCGTAAGAGACAAAAGTTTCATCAGAAATTTCACTATTAAAATATTCAAGTTTATGCATTCGAATGGCTTCAACAATGATATTGTTATGGTAATGACATTTCCTTTAGCACGCATGAGGTGACGAAGCTCAAATAGGCATTTATCAAAGTTAGGATCGGTTGGCTTCATCTTAAGGAAAGCAATGTACTTGTGAACAATGATAACAAGATTTTTCAAGGAATAATTTTGATATCTTTTCTCTCAGTCTTGACACAAGGTATGAGCACACTCAAAGTTTTGCAACTGATTAAGCACATTTCTTCGTAAACCTCTAATGACAAGATTGAGATTGTTGAGGTTACCAAGCATATTAACTTCATCATCATGAGAAGGATGTAAGGGTTCAATGGGATGCGCATAGGGATATTCAATATATCTGCGCAAATGGAACTTATCAAATATATCAAGCATTTTGTCTTTCCGTTGTCTAAAGTACTCCCCATCTAGAATAGGCACTCTATAACTAAAAATTTAGGAACTAGTCACATTCATCTTTCTCCAATGGTGGTTAAACCAAGGTTTTTGAGACCTTGCTCTAATATCAATTGAGGGATCACTAGAAGATGTGTCTAGAGGGGGAGGGGTGAATAGACTACTTGTCAAGTTAAAAATCTAGCCTATCATAATTTCTAGGAGGGCAGAAATCAAGCATTTGTAACATGTCTAAGTCACCCTACACATGCAGTTCTAAGAGTATAGCAGCGGAAAGTAAAACAAGCAAGTGTAAAGTAGAGGAGTAAGGTAGGGAGATCAAACACATGAGGTTGACACGATGATTTTTGGCTTGTTTCCGATAGGTGTCGCTATCATACGTCCATGTTAGTGGAGACTTCAACCACAGAAGGTAACGGCTGCGAGAGTCCACACAGGGCTCCACCCACAAGGGGTCCACAAAGAAGCGGCCTTGTCTATTCCACCATGGCTTACGACCACACATGACTAGCCTCAATCACGATCTTCACGAAGTAGGCGATCTCCTTGCCCTTAAAAACATCTTGGTTCAACTCAACAACACATAGTAGGAGGCTCCCAAGCGAGACCTAACCAATCTAGGAGGCACCACCCTCCAAAAGGTAATATATGTGGTAGATTAATGAACTCCTTGCTCTTGTGCTTCTAAAGATAGTCTACTCAACAAAAATCAATCTCTAACAGAATATGAATGGACAAGAGAGGTTGATTTGGTGGAAAGCAGTTTGGGGAGGGTAGAGATCAAGTTTAAAATGATTGTATTGTCCTATCTTGGTCTCAACACATGAGTAGGTGGTTCTCTATTAGAAAATGGATCTGGAAAGGAAGTATATGTTCTGAGTGCTTCTCCCACGAATGAGAGGTGGGTGAAGGGGTATATATAGGCAGCAGCCAAAATCCAACTGTTACGCACAAAAGTGCAAACTCGGTGACACCGAAGTGGACAACTCGGTGGTACCGACTAGTACTAAAGGTGTGAACTTTTGAATCTTGGTGAGACCGATATGTAGAACTCGGTGGCATCAATAAGGTGACTAACGGTCAGATGACCAAACTCGGTGGCATGGGTAATCAAACTTGGAAATTCCAATTTTGTGTATCTTGGCAACAAAATGTTGGTCACACTAAAGTCGGTAGCACCGATGCAATTTTGGTTGCACCGATTCGGTGGGAATGGCTAGGGTTCTATCTGAGGTTCAAACTCGGTGGGTCGGATTTGGCAATGTTGGTTACACCGAATTTGTGTATATGGAACTTGACAGAGTGGACATGTGGGAAAAATGACTGAGTGTTTTGGTGGCTAACTTTGAGCATTTGAGCATCAGTTCATTTTACTACCTAACCCCCTTTTAATAGTATTGGCTTTCCTATGGACTCAAAAGTGATTTCTCACAAATATAAAATGAAGAATCTGCTAGCTTGAAGCTTGAGCCAATATTATTCCTTTCTTGCATCCAGGGGTATCTCCACACAACCTTTAGATAATGCTCTCTATGGACTTTTCCTAAAAGATCTAGGTGAAGATGTTAGTCCAAGAGACAATGTATGCTGTCATGAATTATCAAAATCACCAAGGGAGTACATGTGCTTTCACTCGGTGGTACCGAGTTGCACTAAATGTGGCAACTTTTGAATTCATGGTGTGAGCAATATATGAATCTCGGTGGTACCGATACGATGACCTAGACTAGTTTCCAAAACTCGGTGAGACCAATTTCAACCTCGAAAAATCCAAAAATTGAAATCATCTCAACAGAATGTTGGTCACCAAATCTCGGTGGCATCGATAGGAATGTTGGTTGTACCGACATGGTGGGTTTGTCATAGGATTTGTCTAAGTGTAAAATCGGTATGGCCGAGTAGGCAATGTTGGTGGCACCGATTTTGCATATGTGGCTTGCGACAAATATATTTTGTGGGAAAGTGGCTGAGTATTTTTGCTGGCTATCTCTAGGCACTTGAGCAACCAATTCATCATAATACCTCATAGCCTTTTAATAGTATTGGCTTTCCTATGGACTCAAAGTGATTTCTCACAAAGTATAAAATGAAGAGTCATCTTGCTTGAAGCTTTAGCCAATCCTATTCCTTCCTTGTATCAAAGGGGCATCTCCACACAATTCTATAGCCAAAGAATCTTTGAACTTTTCTAAAATATACTTGAATGAAATCATTAGTACAACGATGCACATGTTGTGATTAATTACCAAAAGCACCTTAGGGAGAAATTGTGCTTTGAGTCTCCCCCTTTTTGGTAATTGATGACAACATATAGATCAATGCTTCGACAAAAGATATAATCAATGAATAGCATCAACGCTTTGAGAGGTATGTGAAAAGCAAGAGCTCCTCCTAAATTTGTGCATTGTTTTAAATTTGCGTTTGAATGGAAATTCATAGTTGATTAGGATTATGGGTCACTCTTCCATGTCACATACAACTTGGTGGTGCGCATAAATGATATGAATGAATAGTAATGCACATAGCACCAAACAAGTAAGTGAATGATCATAATGAAGATAGCTCAAAAGAAATAATGAAGTAGCATCAAACAATCAAAGTGTATGATCAAAGACATCTCGAAATGCTATGAATTTATCCTTTTTGCATCCAAAAGACCAAAAGATTTTAAAAACCATACGAGAGCAGATGAAGTCAAAAGTTCTCCTCTCTCAAAGCCCTATTGATCTATACACTTCTCCCCCTTTGGCAACAAGTACCAAAAAGTTCAAAGGTCTAGTCTAAGTGTCTCTGTGGGCACAATCTCCTCGTGTAGTGGAAGTTAAGTAGACAAGAGAGCATCGACGAAGGCTTGTGGAGATGTCGCTGGAGCTGGAGGTGGAGGTGTAAATACTAGAGGTGCCGGAGTAGGAGATGAAGCTTGAGTTGATGAAGACGATCTTTCTTCCGGTACTAGCACAAGGACTAACCTAGTCTAGGTCCTGAACTGAGTGTTAGTACGAAGAGGTGAATCATCGTCATCATCATCATCTTCTTCATCATGAGAGCGTGGAATCTTCACTGAGTCAACTTCATGCTGAAGCTGCTCAACACTAGTGGTCAACCCTGTTACCTTCACATCTAGGTCATGGAATTTTGTCTCCACGATCCCGTCTAAACTCTTCCGGTTCAGCAAAATCTCTGAAATATTCTTTTCCATCCCTTGGATGGTGCTGACCAAGAAAGACATATGTTCTTCTTTGGTTTTGAGTTGTCGGGGTTGAGCTGGAGCATTCCTAGTAGCCTCTACAGATGCTGCCTCTCTAGCAGTAGATGAGCTGGGATGGGTGTCATCCATCACAACTACATTATCATCATACTCTGGCTGAAGTGGCAAATGAGGATGATCAAGCTAATATGCATGCTTGCCAATTTTGGCATTGACGAGCATCTGAATGTATGGGGCATATCCACATGATCTCTTCTCGTCTGCAGTAGTCCTCCTCACATTTTGCAAACCAAACAAACAAGCTGACACACAGACTGGCTGAACCTGTGAAAAGATATGGAAGAGCTTGAAAAGATAAGCATCATAAAATTGCAGAAGTTTTGTCAAATTTGAACTCTAAAAATTTAGTTTTAACTTTTAGCAAAATTGGATTTCGGTTCCAGCGAGTTAAAAAATTTGGAGCCACCGTGACACATGCTCTCTTTAATAGAAACTTTGCACCCTTTTTCGGATTCACCGAAAAGAAGAACTTGGTTCCACCAAGAACATTCTCAGCAACCCTAAAACAAAAATTGATACTACCGACTTTTTCAACTCGGTGACATCAAGATTACATGTGGCGGACTCTTAAACGTAAAATCTTCATTTCTTGCTATTCTACTGGATTTTTCTTCTGGATAGAATACTTATCATCATGGATTGAAATAGTCAGGACTTAATTTGTGCAAGAATTAGAAGGGGAGCGCAAAAAGTGATCGAATCCATACCCTAACTTGGTGTGGATCTCCTACGGCAGCGACGACGGTGAAGATTCTGTCGGTGGCGAGGACTCCAATTGCGAGGGTGCACAGGAGGATCAAGATTGATGTACAGGGGACTAGAGCACGACAACAAGGGTGCAGTGAGGCAACATTTTAAAGAAAGTTTTCAACAGTTGGGTCCGGTGGTATTTATATCCCCTCACTGTTGGTGACACCACGTTGTGATTTTCGATGCCACCGAGTTCCATAACCATCAACTGACAGGGAAACTCAGTGAGGCCAAAAAGGCAAACTTGATTACACCGAGATGAACAAAACTTATCAACCCTAGGCTTTGGTGGGACCGATATTTTGACTTGTCACACCAAAATGCACTTTGGGAGGTTTTGGGATTCATCCCCCGTCGAGACAGATCTCCGATTGCTCTTCACACAGAGTTTCCCTAAAGTGCTTGCTCAAATTATGTGATGTAGCATGAATAAAATTTGAGACGAGAAAGCATAGATATCTAGAGGAGGGTACTTAGGCATTCTTGTATATCGAATTGGCCAAAATAAATAGGAAGCCAAATAATAACAATTGGATATCCTTGAATGAGCAAAAATATGTATACCAACATACTCACACAATAAGATGTCCAAGAAAACATGGTGAACATTCACAAAGAATCTAGCATCTATCAAGCACTTTGGCGATGACAAAGTCATCTATATATGAGTATATTGATATAGGAGCGAAGTAAGAATACTTGCTCATAGGTCATACTCATCGATTAAGCACAAGTGGGGTTACCACTTTTACATAATGCATTAATGTGTTCACATCATTTATTAGACGCCGGTACTCAAGTCTTAGAGTAAAGCTCCCCCTAGATGTGACATCCCCCCTAAGAGGGATCAACTAACCTTGGTTTCCGTCATTGAAGACTTCAAGTGGGTGAAGTAGTGGTGGATGCTCATTGTAGATGAAGTTCATCTTGAGTTGGGAGCAATCCTTGTTGTTTCTTACTCTTCTCACCTACATGGATTAGTCCCAAAGAAAAAAAGACAAGCACACGAAAATATCTATGGACATAGAATGAAATACGAAAATATCTACAAGGAATGTGTGACTCGTTGAACTAATGCATATGGTCGTAGTTGATTGCATATAGTTATTGCTAAAATGAATAAGAGTGAATTTCATTGGCGGAGTCACCCCTCAATAACTATCTAGTTCTTCCTCTTGGGGACCCACATCACCATGATGGGGATCATAGGAGTTGCGGTAGCACTTGATGAAGTAGTACTAGAAGTGTCCTTGGGAACCCACTCGACCTTGGACTGGGGTTCTTCCTCAAATGAGTCAATGTCCTCTTGAAGCTTTCCCTTGACCCTGTGGTCTTGTGGTAGAAGGACATCTTGAGAGCTTGTTCCCTTGGGAGGAGTAGGATCATACTTCTCCTCTTGAGGAACAAACTTGGGAATGGGATGTGGACCTTCTTCCCAAACATCTCCATTGACGTTGAAGTAGCCAACACCTTGCTTCTTCCGATGTCCTCCTTGCTTGTGCACAATTTCTTCAAATTTATTACTTCCGGCAAGAGTCTTGAATACACCTATCTCTATAAGTCCTTTCAATAAATCATTTTCTTACTGAAGTGTAACTTGGCTAAGAGAATCATTAGTGGAATCAAGAGAGCTACTAGCAACAATATCATTTGATCTAGGTTTAGCATTTTTGTTACTAGATGAAGAAACTTTCTTGCCATTGTTACTAGTGTTCTTAGGTTTAACTTGTGGAAAAAAATTAGACCGGAGTAATCATTTGGCTAGATAGGAGGAACTCTTCTTTTAAAGATCATCATTGATTGCTTTTAGGAACTCGTGCACTTGCTCTAAATTTAGCTTCTCGAAGTGTAGCTTCTCAAGAGTTCTTGCAAGCTCTTTGTGATCTTCTTGAGTAGTTTCGTGAGCTAACTTAAGAGTGTTCAATTATTTAGTTAGTCGTTCAATCTCACACTTAACATCATCATTCTCTCTTGACTAGTGTGATTATTAGCAAGTTCATTTTCAATGTTATCACTAGTCTTATCAAAGAGCAAGTCATCTTCCCCTAACAAGTCATCATCATCACTATCAAAGTCAAAATACGTGGGGTGTGATACCTTGGGGCCTTTTGCCATGAAGCAGTTTCCAATCACTTCATTTGGTGAATGAAATAAGTAGTAGGAGTTGGAGGAAACGAGTGCAATGCCGGCAACACATTCATCTTAACTGTAGTCAGAGTTGGAGTGATAACTTCTCTCGGAGTGTTTTCCGGACTCGGAGATGGAAACCCATTCACCAGCATGAGCTTGATGTCTTCTTCTTGAACTGCTCTTGATGTACTTGTCCTTCTTCTCTGATTCTCTGCTTCCCCGGGAGTGTCTTCGTTCTTAATGATCTTCTCTACTCCTTCTCTCTCTGTGAGGTGACTCATCTCTTGAGCTTCGTCTTCTAGGTGGCCCTTCTCTTTGTTTGTGGGGAGCGAGCACTCATTGTAAAAGTGTCCGGGCTTTCCATAGTTGTAGCAGTTTCGGTCACGACTAGACGAACGCTTCTCATCATATCTTGCGCTTGAGTTTATTTCTTTGCCTGTACTCTTGTAGAACTTGTTGAATTTTCCGACCATGAGCCTGATCTCTTTATTGGTAACAAGGTTGTCAGTTGAAGTAGTGGGAGCATCAACTGAAGCTTTGTAAGCACCACTTGACTTGTTGTGCAACTAATGTTTGTCCTAGAGTGTCATTTCATGAGCAACAATCCTTCCAATGACCTCAGTAGGCTTCAGATCCTTGTAGTTGGGCATCATTTGGATTAATGTGCACACAGTGTCATATCTTCCATCCAAAGCTCTAAATATCTTGTTGATGATGAATTTGTCCGTCATCTCTTTGCTTCCTAAGCGGGTAATCTCATTTTTTATCAGAGCTAGCCTAGAATACATGCCAGCCACTCCTTCATCTTAAACTTGTCAAGCTGACTTTGAAGCACATCCAACTTAGATTGTGGGAAAGTGACTGAGTATTTTTGGTGGCTATATCTAAGCACTTGAGCAACCAATTCATCATAATACCTCATCCCCTTTAAATAGTATTGGCTTTCCTATGGACTTAAAGTGATTTCTCACAAAGTATAAAATGAAGTCTTCTTGCTTGAAGCTTTAGCCAATCCTATTCCTTCCTTGCATCAAAGGGGCATCTCCACACAATCCTATGGCCAAAGCATCTTTGAACTTTTCTGAAATATAGTAGAATAAATGATGCATATGTTGTGATTAATTACCAAAACCACCTTAGGGAGCAATTGTTCTTTGAGAGCATCAATCCAAGAGATGGTGTCTCGAACACTAGGTACCTCAGCATCACTCTGCTCAGACAGAGATGATGCTAAACACCGAAAAGCAATATGCAAAGGTGGA